>NC_133239.1:8702500-9262500 GCF_048772165.1 Typha angustifolia
ATTTGATTTTTGCCTTGCCTCCTTCGTCTTCTTCACTCTCATTCCCTCAATCCCCGGCGACGCCGCTTCTAATCCCCCTCGACCGGCCAATCACCCTAGACCCTTAGGGGCGGCTCTCTCCTCTCCCTTCTTCCAATCTATCCAACACTTGCCCTCTCCCTTCCATCGACCATAACCCTTCCTCCACTTTTCACCAGTGCCATCCCATTAACGCTAGTCCTTCACCAACCACCATCATCTAGGATCACGTGTCTTAATCCACAGATCCTAAATAGACCACCCTGACCTTCGTCCACTAATCGGACGATATCTCGAGATCTCCACATCCGATTTGCCTACACTAGATTTTTTGGAAAGCTTTTTTCTAGGGCTACAACATATCAAAATTTCACGTTGATACGATGGCGGTATCTTTTGGGATCTTATTTCAAAGTTCCGTGCCAGATCTAATCCAAATCAGAGAATTGGAAAAGATCGAATCTTAGCCCAATGGGAGATCGTATCAGAGCGCCAATTTACAATCGATAGTTGGGCTACCTCAAATCGGGTGTCATGAAGACTTATGAAATATGTTTGGGCTATCAAAACCTCCTTAGGCTGAGGAAGACACTCTGGACTTGCCTCAGTCACTGGTAGCTCTACTTGAGACTATGGTGAGCACGACATTACGACAGGACAAGTCGAATACGTGTCAAATCGGGTTGGCCAACTTAGCCCCTCTTTCGCGTCCAGATCATACCAATAAATCAAAGTTTAAGGGAGCTTGCTATGATGGACCGATATCCTGAATTTGCACTGTGAGGACAAAGTAAGCAGAAGCATGGTAGAATGATGTGATTCGAACCACACTGAGTCATCTCGAGCATGGATACAACTTATGGGGATCTATTCTTATTTGTTTTAGTTGTTTCTTTTAGAAAAATAAAGATTCTGTATGTCATGTTCAAACACTAGGGGATTGCGTTCGAATGCCCCGTTCGAACCCGGGGGGATTGCATTCGAACACCCCGTTCGAACGCCTATATACGTTTGCATCGGCAGAGAACGTGAAATCGGCGTTCAAATGCACTCGACCCCATTCGAACGTGATCATCAAGAATTTATTATTTCTAGGGTTATTATTTATCATTTTTGGCTTATTTGGTTAGCCTCTTAAGGTGTGGATGACAACTAAAAACATTATGATGAATGAATATCGAATTATATCCCTTTCCCTTTCTCTCCACCCTAATCTTCTTTCCCCTTCGTTCAAGCCCTAGTCGTGTGCCATCTCGACGTCAGTGATCCTCTCAACTCCCTCGTCTATCGAGTCCTTCCTCTTTCTTGAGATCTCGACCCCTTCTCCCCCATCATCATTATTCCTAAACACCACAATCCATCCACCCTATCGCCATTATCATCCCTGACCTCATCACCACCACCACCCGTTACTTCCACCATCACTCTCACTTTTATGTACTTTCATCCTAGTTACAGTCAGAATTTGTAAGGGGTATAAATACAAAAAACATAGATCAGGAAGTTACAGATCGATCACCATTGGTTTCGTAATTTTCTGTTTACAATAGAATATCTAGTGAATATTTTCCTCCGACTATGTGGGTTGTTTTTCTATATTCAATCTAGATTAGGAAGCGGGCATACGGACCATAACAAGCCGCACATAGCCCAGCCCAACCACACATTACACCCTCCCTCCTCTCCCAATGTAAGCCAAGGAGGAGGCAAATGGTTGCTGGTGAACACTACTGCCGATAACCTGAAATAACTTAGACACGTGTATGTATTTAAACCCTAGGCAATGATTCTAACTATTTGTTTAAGTAAATAACCAAAAAAAATATCAAAGAGTAAAACAAAGATGAAACCAAGATTTTTACATGGAAAAACCTAAACGAGAAAAACAAATTATGAATCCAAACTCGGATCAAAATCAATCACTAAACTTGTAGCAGTTGCAAGATTGACTTATAAAACAATCCGTCGATCCCCGTGACTTTATTTCATTCAGTCTTGCTCACCGCTTCTAGTGATTGATCTCCAATCTTAGCATCCCTCAAGATTGATCCTTCATCTAGATGACCTTTAAAGTGAAAAGCTTGGTGCGTTGAAGAAGAGACGGATCTTGTTGATGCAAGAACATTGTAACTCTAAGAATTTATTTCCAAAAGTAATCACAACCTCCTTAGGGTTAGGGCATCCCAACCCTTATATAAATCAAAAGGATATGGCCAAATCCAAACCAAAATAGAACTCACATAACTTCAGAAAATGCATGTTACATGGGTGCATTCAAACGCGGCCCAAATGCATTCGAATGGCCAAAATAGCATCTCTGTATGTGTAAACGCCTAAGTTCGCGTTTGAATGCGATGTGAATGCGGTGACTTATCTTCTCTAAAACTTTAAAATTTTAACCTAAATCTTATCTAAACTTATAGATATGCCCATGAACATATATAAATGTACTTAAATTATTTTATATACATTTGCTAATACTAAAAACCTAACACAGCCAACCAACACATGCTCACCCCCTTATCTCTAGTTGGGGGAGTGTGCATAGCACATGGATGGCTAGCCTAGGTGGTCAATAACAAGGGAGAAGGGCTCCTCCATGGCTGACAGCCATAGAGTTAGCCCACACTACTATCAGGGCTACGAGAGCCCCAAAATAAGGTGCCACTGACTTCCCTTTGCAGAAGGGAATCTTCCCAAATGGTCAAAAGGAGGAGACGTCGCCGATGATGGCCGAAAAATGGCTCAAAGCTGACGAGGGGAGGCTACCACGTGTAGCCTGCACCACGGGATGTGGCAGCCCACAAAGAGCATCACTGGCACAACTGAGAGGAAAAGATAAAAGAGATAAAACATAAAATACTTTGTTAAACCCAAATTACTCATACTTGATTGAACAGAACACTCTGACGAGTTGTTCCACAGGGTTTGCATCCTTCGACGACTCTCTGACGAGATAATAGTGCCATGCAAAATGGCGACTAAGGTGGTGGTTACGGGAGAGAAGAAGAGATAAGAGAGGGAGGGGGACAACGTGGAGAAGTGGGGCACCTGCACAAGATTTTTTTTTTTTTTAAATCTTGGTATGGGATGTTACAGAATAAGCTAGGCCTAACATTGCTACGAGGGAGTAAAATTGGAGAGAGAGAGAGAGAGAGAGAGAGAGAGAGAGAACACCTGTATGTATTTTTATTGTGTTGTTAAGCCGTAATGATATTATTCCTTTCCATGAAAAAGAGATGCACTTTGTCATATATCTTACTGTTTGCTTTTGTCATATACTGGAGAAGATATTTTAGCGAAACTTGAATAGAAAAACTCGATTAATTATTAGTAATACATCTCAAAATGGTGGAAGAGTGATAAATAAGACAGTCATAGTAGATCATTACTAAGGCCCCATTTTGTACTAAGACGACTTCATTTTAACCTTTCAATATAAGCCTCATTTATTGAGACGACCAACGTATCCAATTCTCCTATCCTAGGTTCATCATACTCGAACTTGGAGGATGGTTTGTTGACTTTTATTTTTATAATTGAAACATTTAATTTCTGCACACAGTTTAGAACTATAATAAAACAATTTATGGATTTATAATACAAAGTCCCCCTTGAACAATTAGCACATAACTAAAATCCGATTAAAGAACTTTATTTGCGTAGACTTTAATTAGTTATTAAATTTCCACCACAAATAAAAAAGTACAATGAAATTCCAATAGATGGGCAATAAGATTCAGATAGCATCATTTAGTGGCGCAAGTATGGTAGTTTATTTATGCAAAACTAGTACTATTAGTCATGTATACTTAATTAGTTAAAGAAAATTTGTTAAAAATACTATATATTTTTTGTCCTTATTATTAATCTCACCCTTAATACATCAAAAATATTCTGAGTTAACCTAATAGCAGCTAAGGGAATAATAATTCAAATACCTCTCATTTAATTTTGAAATATGATTACCCTTTTATATTTATCTTTAAGTACTTTAAAAAACTTACACGAAGATTAAGGTTATTTTGGCCTCGAACTCGATTAGTTAGTCTCATTTTTTAGTCTTAATTTTTTGAAGAGTAAACTTGATTAGATATGAAAAAGATAAAAAAAAATGTTTAGTTACTTAACTAGTTTAGGAGTTTATTAACCTTTTGATCATTCATGAGCCTCGAGGCTAGATATAGGGTGGACAAACCCTCCCTAGATATAGAGGCACTTAGGCTCCACTGAGTTTTAACTGCCTTGTTTAGGCTTCAAGTCATATGTGTCGCCAAACAATTGCTTCGAACTAAACACCGCCGAAACCTGCTCCAAGTGATTACGCTGGCGAGTTGTTCCTTCAAGCTAATCGCATTGTCGATCCATCAACCAAATTGAACAAAGCCACCAAACCACCAAATAATTTAGAAGTCCATTAACTAGTTCAGAAATCCTTAAACTCAAAGCAAATAAAGTATAAGTGTTTATAAACTCAAAGCAAATAAAGTATAAGTGTTTATAAAAATTATATATATATATATGTCAATGATAATAAAGGCAAGACATAAGTTGTTTTTATAAGTTTCCCTCAGTTAAATAATTCAATCAAGAGTCAACTCATGTCCTATTTATTTGATAATGCAGCTAAGAGGAGTGCACGTTAGAGCCATGATTAAGATATAATAAACATAATTATCTCGAATAATTATAAAGTTATGTTTAGAAAATCTAAGGTACTGTTAATTAACTGTAAACAAATCGTTGAGCACATAACTAAATGGGCCTCAACCGCGTCACGATCGTAAATAAATAATATTAGTACCTTTCATGCTAATTAATGAGTTTGGATCCTCTTATGTGGGAGATTTCCAATGAACGTAACCAGTTGACTTACCAAATAAAGGACGCCAATATGTCAATAATACTATGAGTAACATTCCATGATTCTTAAATAAAGGACGTCAATATGTCAATAATTCTTAAATAACACTCTACATGTCAATAATTCTATGAGTAACATTCCATCTTTTGATGAATTTAGAATTGAACCCTGCTATTTTGACCATAATTTTTATTTGACAATCCATGTTAAATTAAAGTAGTCAATCTCTCATAAAATGGTATCAAAACAAGAATATTTTGTTAAGGATACTAAGCTTTACTTCTGGAACACGTAAATACTTAAAATACCCCTTGTTTGCATTTTTTTTTTCTAAATTATTTTTGTAGCGTAGTAGTTAAGTCAGAGAAATGGGTTCCATTACAAATAGTCTATGAGCATATGATTTATAAAAAAAATCACGAAAAATATTTTAGTTAATATGGCCTGTGCGGGAGTTATGTTGGAAAGCTTCTTATGGATATTTTAATACATCATCCATAGAGTTAAACAAATTATATTCTAGGATTAATAGTAGTTAGTGAAAGTAATAATAGAGAAAATTAGCTGGAAAAAGAAAGTTTGATCCCAAACAGCTTTATGACAGTGTTTATTATATGATTTATTAATAATATAATTGGAGGGCTAGAGTCTGGAATTATGAATACTTGGTGGATTTTCCTTCTTTGCAGAAAATGGAGGACATCGTGAGGGGAGGAGAAGTAGATATCTTAGTATTGCAGTAGTGATTATCTTTCAATGATGAAAGAACTGATGCTGTGTCTAAAGGAACTGATCTGGATTTGATTTGTAGGTTTTTCGTTATACTGCTGGAATTACATTTTTTCCATAAAAATTGTGGAAAATTTTGGAAAACCGGTAATGGTGGATGAAAAAAATTATGAAAATAGTATATCTCAAAGTAGCAAGTTGAAAGTAATTGTTAAAGACATTACGGATGTGTCTGTTAGCTTGCTGTTATGATTGAAAATATAGTGTTTGAAGTAAGATGTGAAATTGAAGGAAATGAATAGAAGACAGAAGGATTGAAATCATATACCTAGTAAGGAAGCCAACATAGAATCCGGATCAAAGTAACAGTCATGACTAAGGGAACTGCGATAATAATTTCTCTATGATGGCTTCAAGAAGAGTTCTTTAAGTGAGAAGATTAGGAAGAATGAGAACCACACATAGAATGTTTGGCGAAAAGCTCCAGTGGAGGAGGTGGTAAATGTGCAAGGTCTAAAAAGAGAAGACAGGAGAGTGAGAGACCAAAAAATATATAGATGTGAAGGCAAGAGGAAGATAGAAGAAGATGGTTCACTAAACTCCCTTGAGTTTGAATATAGAACGACACAGATAGAGGAAAAAAATAGTGGTAGTTAAAAAAATATTTGTTGAAAAAGTTATATGGGACAAAATGGTGGCAATTGAAGAAGCAATGGAACGAGAGAATATAAATATGGATATGAAGGAGGATCAAAAAGACACTAACGAAGAGAAGTATGAAGATTGGCAAGTCGCAGTTTACTCTGATGGTAGTATTTTGGATATGGAACTTTTGTAAGTAGTGGGGTCATAGTTTATGAAGAAATATGCTAGAAAGAAGGCTAGAAAATCTCTACAAATAGCAATATGGAGGAGCATTTAAAATATTATCAAATTAGAATATCAAAATAAGCTTATTCAACAATAAATGGTGGAGGCTGGTCAAGCAAAATCTTTAGATTTGGAGAGGAAGAAAAAAACCTTGATAGATAAAGTTCTATTTTCACGATGTTTGTGTTTTTCTAAGTTTTCAGATTCTGAATTAGTTTCCATTACTAATCCTTATGGAGTTAACTTATAAATTATCTAAGAAAAGAAAGAAGAGACTTTACGGATTTTGAAAGCCCTTCAAAGGGAAAGAGCTAAAAAATATATTGATTCATTGAAATTAAGGATGGAAAATGAGAGGGAACAAAATGAGAATTTACGAAAGACTTATTTTGAAATATAAGTGATGTGAGAGCACCTAAAAAAGAAAGGGAACAAAGAAACTTATTCTATAAGAAAATTTAGGCTTTTTGTGTGTTCAAGAAACTAAGCATAATGTGTCGAAGAAAAGAATGATTTTGGCTATGGGAGGTGGTAGGATCAAGATGTGGTTCTATATCCATTCTCTGAGTTATTCTGGTGGTATTCTCACTGGAGTTAATGAAATTAAGTTGGGAATTATTATTTGGAAAAAAAGGATTCATACTTTCTCTTTTTGTGTGTATAATAAAGATATGGATTTGAAATGGATTATCACTAATATTTATGGGCTTCAGAATTAGGATGATAAACTGAGGTTGTGGGAAGAGTTACCGACAGAGTGATTACTGGCTAATAAGAGGGTATTTTAATGCCTACTAAATTTGTGGAGAATAGAAAAGAAACAAAAGGCGATAATAAGGAGAGAAGAATCTTTAATATGGTGATTAATTAATTAAAAGTAAGGGAGTTTAAGATGAATGGAAGGAAATACTCCTAATCCATGCTTTGAATAAGATGAGGTGGGAGAAGGGAGCTTCTAGGTAGGACTGGTTGCTGGAGTGAGGAGGGAGAAGAGACGGAGGATTAACCTCGGTCGTAAACGAGAAATTGGATTGGATTCAGAGGGGGCGGACGGAGTAGGGAGAAGTTGGCTCAAGCCTAGATGCAAAATAAGTTCTAATAATCAATAATTCTAAGTTGGTTGCCTTTTCACATATTTGGAGGGTAACTAATCATCTAAAAATCCTAAACAAATCATGTTATGACTTAATTTATTTGTCAATCGTGCATTCGAACTCCTCCCGATCACATTCGAACGCCCTAAAACATGGATCTTGATGTGCGAACGTAAAATCAGGCGTTCAAATAGCTAAAAACCATTCTTTGGATGTGCAAACACGAATCAGGCATTCGAACACACTTGCCAGAAGCTATCTTAATTTCTTAAAACATAAATAGAAATTCATACAATTTGAAGCGGCTTAATCATGTCTACTGTGTATCTATATTAAGAACCGTAATATTTAATTAACTCACGTAAGCCACTAAAGCAAGTTATTTAAGTTATGTAAGCTTCCAAGATAAGTTCTAGTTTGAGTCGTATAAGCCTTTAGGGCTAAGTCTGGGTAGAACTCATTGTACCCGACTTCTATATATAGAGGAGATGGGCTTCTTTATTTAATTATTCAAACATCTAAGCATCTAAGCATTGAGAATTAATTGAATTTAGTTATTTTTTTATTATTGCATTTATTTTTTTATTATAGTCATTAGATCAACTTTATATTTTCAGAAGTAGATCATAGCTATAGAACCTCTAAAGCCTCTAAACCCTAGTTATCACCTCTCTATCAGCCACCCTTGGTCGTCTGCCACTCTCCGACAACCGCAACAACATCAAATATTTACTATTATGCCCCATTTTGGCCTTACTCTACAATTTTAATTATATCTTTATATCCAAATATCTGATTGATGTGAAACTAAAGCTATTAGAATCATATCTCATGAGGCTATGATTACCTAAATTTTCATAATTTTTTCTTATATTGGAATCAATCTAAATCTGGCATGTAACAAATTATGGATAACATGAATATATATATATAGTAAACAGTAGAATAAAAAAATTTGAGAGACTAGTTTCAAAGGAAGAGTATCAAGTGAAAAAGGGAAATTCTAAATGGTGGCTGATTTGGTTTAGTGTTTTATTCAGATTTATTTGGCTAGAAAGAAATAATAGAATTTTCAACAGCCTTTCTAAATCTTGGGAAATATTATCTCACAAAATAATAAGGCTATTCTATGCTAGGTAGGAATCCAAGGGAATGAAGATGTGAAGAGAGGAGACGGCTTGTGCAAGGAGATGTGGAGAAGAATCTAATTAATGTGGGCTAATTTTGGAGGTTATTGTTGCTATTTCTATTGAATGTACTGCCTAATTGTTAACTATAATTATGTAGGCACTAGTAAATATTTGGATGATTTAGCTCCAGTTTTGAGAGCTTGTTTCTACGGTTTTGTAGTTGTTTTGATATGTCGGATACTTGGATTGTATGACGGTCTTATGGATGGTGATAGAACTCCTAAAACTTTGGTAGTATGTTTGCTTAGTTCTGTTGGAGTTTCTATGTTGTAGTCGATATTTGATGATTTTGTGTATTAATCTCTTTGGAGATTAATGGTTTTTAAGTTTTAACAAAATGGGGCTGCGACCTATTTGTTAAAAAAAAATTTATTAAATGTACAGGGTGTTATTTGAAATTTTTTGAGAAGATCTTAGAATTTGACCCACCAATGCTAGAACTAGCCAAGAAATCCCTCAAACATCTCAATTTTCCTATTCTCGGTCAACTTTTTAGAATTCTATAACATATATTATTCTAAAATATTTTAGGTTATCTCGTAAAATAGTACAAATTTTTTTCTCTTTCAATAATTCAAAAAGTCTTGAAGAATAAGTTGAACATTAAGGTCAATCTTCTTAGTAGCATAAGAAACTAGGCTTATAATATGTCAAATAGTTAGGTTGACCAACTAGATTAAACCTTTTATAAAAATATATCAAAATAGGCAAACTCGATCGGCAACACACACATCGTAATTTACCGTCTTAATAAGGTAACAAAACTATTTGGGTCTTCAACTTTTTTTTGGTATTACTAATATTTCTTATAAATTAAATGATATGATATTCCTTCAGCCTCATTCATTCACTCGTAGAATAAAATTAATTCTAGAAAAATTATTCTAATTTTTAATACCAGAATAGAATAAGATAGCTAATACTAGCACAAATTATTCTAATATTTAGTTGAATATTAGTATAAAGAGTAATAACTAAATTTAATGTGATATAAAGTTAATAATACAGTAATAAAAATAGCGAATTTGTAATATTTTAAATCAAATAATAAAAATACCTTTTAGGCAAAATAGTAATTTTATATTATTATTAATTTAAATTTTAGAATTTGTATAAAATAGGAAGAGAGATAATAATAAATTAATATACCAGAAAAAGCTAAGTTGATATTTAATTATTATACCAAAATAAGAAGATTTATTCACAAGTGAACTAGGCGTAAATCCCAATAAAAGCTTGGTAATTTATTTGTTAGTTTAGGTAAGCATGATGCTATGAGTAGTTTGCAAGGGGTAGTATTGGTATCTAAAATTTTCCTTCCGGCCTATTCACAGTTTAATTAACTGTCGCTATTAGAGAAATTAGTCAAAGGTGTGTTGTTACCTCTAGGACTACTTCATACGACATATTTATTTCTTTTCTTTTATTCACTTTGCCTTCAAGGGACCCGTAGCACGCCAACCATGACCTGCTACGGAAGAAGCCAACCAGAGTCCACCATTTGTCCTTTTTAAGGGATAATTACATTTAGCCCCTGAATTATCAGGGTTTTCCTCGTACGCCCTTGAACTATTTCATTATCAATATAGACCCTGAACTAAGAAAAAAATTTAGATAGAGTCCCTAACTAAGAAAAAAGTAGATATACCGACTCTCCTAAATAAGCATTTTCTTAAGCCAAGAGGTCTTTATGGTAAAAAATAAAGATAGTTCAAAAGAGCTAAGTATACTTAGTCTTTTTTTAATCTCTCAGACAAGGATATTTTCATATTTTTTAGCAGATTACGTTAAGTTAGACCAAATTCTAAAGTCTTTATTTATATAACTTAATCTCCTAACAGTTCTAATATATGTGAAAATTGTTTATTTTTTTTATCAAAACTAACAGTAAAACATTTAACTGTTTTTCCTTTATATTGAATTTTATTACTATTATTTACAATGTCAAAAATGTAAAAGTGAAAAAAAATCGAGATAAAAGAGACATTTCATAAAAATTACTTTTCCAATTAATTGATATAAAATAAAACAGGACATTTTAGTTATTTTTTATTAAAATTAATGTTCAGTAAGGCAGTCTGAATATTAGCGACAATAGCACAGGGGGTTGTAAATTATATTTTAACTACTTACTAGCAGTTAATTTACGTTTGGTTTAATTGGGATAAATCCCAAAGCATATGAAAGTAGAAGGTAAATTCAAGCGACCTATGGAAAATACTACATAAAAATATGCGTGGTTCGCCAACGGGGTTTAAGTTATTTTATCCAATAATTTTGCAAAGAAAATCATTTTGTATACTAGGGGCAAAAACAAATCAGATACGGACTAGGATAATGCTTAACCCATATTAGGATCCATATTTTTTATCTGAATATGAATACGAATATGAATATTGGACGAATAGCAAAATTTAAAATCATATCCTAACTAGAAGGGATATAGATAATTTTCGGATATAGATCGAATAATTTTAAGATAAAATATTAGATCTTAATTTTATGCGAATCAAATTTTAAATAAATTATGATATTTTTTTAGAGATAATTAATACAAAATACTAAGAGTTAAAAAAGGTTTGCATGTCAAATATATTTAAATTTAATAAAATCAATCTCTAGAAATAATATAGAACACATTTAAAAAGATATGCAGGTAAACGAATATTCGATATTCGCCTCCATATCCAAAAATTATATATAATCTATATCCATATTTGCATCTGAGTTTTTTACTCGTATCCAAATTCATATTTGAGTTTTTTCAAAATCCAACCGGAATTCGTATTCGGATTGGATAAGAAATTTTTATTCAAATACTATCCGAATGGGGTTGGATAGCAAGTCTGCTTAGAGTCAATAGAACTCTTTTTTTCACCCCTCCTTGGTTCACATCACCAACAGTAAAGATTCTCTAGAAAATATCTACAAATCACATCATACATTTTGTATATTTTATGATTTATACCCCATTTTAAAGATTTTATAATGCGACTCCTCTTTTTTCCTATAATATTTATTTAACATCCTGAGTTAACTTAACTTAACCATAATCAAACAGAAAGAGAATTATGTTATAATCTATTATGTAACTTATAACATTTCTAAATTATCCTTATACTCATCTCTAATTTTATTCATAACTTGAATATCTATAATTTATTATCTTTTCCTAAACCATGGAGAACCTCGCCTAAAGTCAAGCCGACCTCAAAGCTTCCAAACTCCAAGCTGTGGAGAATATTGCCTAACTTTGTTCTTTGCGACCTCAAAGACGAAGAGCGAGATGGAGAAAATTTGGAGAAAGACGAAGAAAAATGGAGTTTGAATTAGAGAGATGGAGAAAAATGAGTAGGGGGAAGTTGTTAAGGCTTGTACGTCGTAGGGATTTTGAGGATTACTATAGGGTTGTAGTGTTTGATATCTTAGTTTTGTGGAGTAGGGTTTAATTCTAGAAAAGAGGATTTAGATTTTGTAAGATAAGGTTTAGTTTGGGGAAAATGATTTTGTAGAGTAGGGCTTTGTTCTGAAAAAGGATTTTAAGGGTATTTTAGTAATCTTCGAACTAGAATCACATAAATCATATAACATGGTTAATTTCAGTTAGCTAAAGTAACGTCGGGGTATTAAATGAACATTATAGAAATAAAATAAGAAGTTGAGTTATAAAATCTCTAAAGATGAGTACGAATCATAAAATAGACAAAATATAGGGTGTTATTTATAAAAATTGAAAGATATTTAGAGTTGGTTTTAATTTGTCATGCTGTAACTCCCGTTGGTCTAAATCTGAAACTTCAATTTATTATCTAAAACTAACCGTAAAAATGATGAAATGAATTATAGTTTATTAGCGCCAATTTCTTTACCATCTTCAAATCATAGATGTATTTTTATGGGATAATAAAGTCATTTTATGTCATAGTTAACAGCTTGCTTTAATAGTTGTAACTGAAAACTCACGGGAGATAGAATTTCTAGTTTGACCAAATTTAGAGATATAAAAAGTAAGAGTCTTCAAGTCAAAAATTTAAATCCAAATTGATTTAGAAAAATCACATTCTACCAAAATGAGTAGAAGATACAAACTGAACTCAAGTTGGACGAGTGAAAAATACCATTAAGAATAGAAAACGAAAAGCCAAAACGAATATAGGATAAATAAAACACGACTTGACTCACTAAGACACATGGAGAGGTCTAAAGCCAATCGACCTTATATCATCAAGCAATAAAAATAAGACTTACCTACAACGGCTCCCAATACTTTAATGTCAAAGTATTTAAGTAACCCGTCGAAGAGGAATCACCGGACTAATTACTTTGTGAAAAAGATTGCTTTCTTTGTCGGGATCGGAGTGCCGGGTCAATCTCAAATGTAGGAGTCCATGGTGGTAGATTGTAACAAACAAATTTTGCTCCTTCCAACGCTATTGGATCATCATTAGTTGTAGCTTCTAATTAGATATGTGTATAAGTCTCCTTACTCAATAATTAAACAAAATTCTAGGAGGAAACTAGAGAATGATAAGGACAAGGTTCCGATATATTAGTTGAAAACTTAATTTTTCAAAGGTTAAATATATTTTAACCTCACGTATATATATGCCTAAAATTATTTCTTTTTTGTATTTTAAAAAATTTTAAATCAGTCTATATACTTACGACTAAAATAAAACAGTTAAATTTTTTTTTATCCAAATTAATAGAACACGTCTATAAAATTTTAAAATTAAATGATGAGCTGAATTCCCTCAATTATTTATTTTTTATGGACAAAAATATGATTCCTTTCCTATAGTATTTATTTCTCTTCAAATAATACTCACACGTTTTCTTCTCTCATTTTATAAATCGTGCTTACTATATAGTAACTTTTATTGCTTTTAGAAAATTTAATAGTTATATCTTATTTAGAAAAAGATAAATATGGGTTAACAAAATCACATTCAAAACTTATTATTTTATCTAATAAATACGACAGAGGTATTTTAGTCCTTTGAGTGTGCTTCATTAATTTTCAATTTAGTCGCAAGTATATAGACTAATTTGAGACTTTTCAAATTAAAAGGGTAAAGTGATTTTATGTATAAATACAAGAAGATAAAATATATTTAATATTTTTTTAATATTTGACTCAATTTTCTTTGTATGATTTAATTTTTCATAAGCCATGGGACTCGACCATATATAAATCTAATTTGTACGACATATATTTTTGTCTACGAATTTCCTGTCATAAAAATATCACTCGTACTCGTACAGTAAGAACCACAAAAGTTTTAAGTGTTTAAATTTAATTTACATAGGTGATAATTTAAAATTGAGTCCAACCACATACGGGTAAACTACAATTTTACTCTAAAGTGATAAAAAGGAGTTCTAATTTGATATTTAATTTGAAAGATGATTTTTGCAAGTACCGATATATATTTGCAAATTACTCCGTATATTAGCGAGCATTAGCAGTTCATGCTCGTGTTTTGCAAAAAAAAAAAGTGTGTATTTATTGTGCTTTGATTTACAAAATAATGATATAAGTATATTACGGGGAGTTATTTGCAAAATGTAGATAGGTAATATTACGAAGGTATAATTCTTACTGCCTTTGATGGTATTTGACTATTTTTGGAAAATCAAACTTTGTTTCCGATGTTATGTTTGGGATTCTCTTATATGAGAATAAAATCCAAAGACAGTGGGGCTCAGAATTTAAACATTGAGTAGGTTTAGGGCTTAAAATGTAATAAATTCCTTTATACTACGATACCGCAATCGATGGGCTGAGGGATATTACCGGCTCAAACCCGTCACCACCAACCGACCGAGGAGCGACTGGAAAGTCGCCGGTCATCCGCGCCGCTTCGACCTGGTCTGCTCGCATTAAACAAACCCTTCCAAACAGGGTATCCCGTCAACTTCCGGTGGTCCCCACCCCTCTCCCTTAATTCACCTTCTTCCCCCTCAGTCCACCCTGGTACGCTACGGTGGGCCCCCGCCTCGAAGCCCCTCCCGTTCCAAATTCCCCCAAACTCTCTCCCCTCCTCCCTCTCCTCCCCCACCTCTCTCCCCTCCCCAATAAGATCCCCCGATAGAACCCTTCCTCGATGCCTCTCTTGCCCCCATCCTAGAAACCTCGATCGATGGCGGACGAGGCGGGGGCGGCGCCGCCGCGGGAGGCGGTGGAGGTGGCGGCGCTCCGGTCGCTAGGTCTAGGGTTCGATTTGACAGCGGACTTCCGGCTCAGGTTCGCGAAGGGGTACCCGGGTCGCCGGCTCGTGGAGCTCGATGAGGGGGAGGTGAGAGATATCGTGATTCCGGGGGGCGCCACTATTCGTGGCGTCTCCAAGGATATTGGCTGTGATAAGGGTGATCGAATTCGGTTCCGGTCTGATGTGCTCGAGTTTAACCAGGTGATTGATTGATTAATTAATTGGTCTTGTTTTACCGACTGTTGGATTCTTCAAATTTGGAAGTTGTTAGCTAGAAGGAAGAGGACGTGATCTTTTATCTTGTAGAATGGCCAGGGGATAGAGGTTTTCCACCAAGTTATCCTCGAGTAGTAAAATTCGTTGCTCTGAATTAGTATAGACTTGTAGTAGTTATCAGCTACTGTAAGAATATCTAGCATAATTCTTGCTCGTAAGAATATCAGGGGATATGATTTTAACTAACCACTGGTAAGACTCATTGAACAACTTATGGTGGTTGCCATCTTGAAAAGACCTCTTCCTTTGTATTGAGTTGCAGATTTAACCTGATATCTGAGCAGTCAAAATATGTGCAGTCGTTGTTTTACGTGAATCCTTAGATTTAATAGAACTAGTGTGCTAGAACCAAGGGTTGACATAATGACTGTTGTCTGAGATTAAATTCTATACTTGAATCTTCTGGCAGATCTAAAATATTTTCTTTCTTACACCCTGCAATGCAATCCATTTGCTAACCACTTTACCTTACTTTTTTGACAGATGTCTGAATTACTCAATCAGAAATCTTCAATCCAAGGGAAAGTGCCTTCAGGTTATTTTAATGCTCTTTTCGGTTTAAGTGGAGCATGGCTGGATGATGCCAAGGAGACCAAATGTCTGGCATTTGATGGTTACTTCATTTCCTTGTACAATTTGCATCTAAGAGCTTCTCCGTTGGTTCTTCGAGAGGAAGTGAAGAAGGCAGTTCCATCAAAGTGGGATCCTGTAGCACTATCTAGGTAGAAACTATAATATTGTGTTATTTACGGTCACAGAGGTTATGGTCATTGAGGTTTGTCTAATGTTAGTTTCTACTTATATATTGGAAAATAATTTTATGTTTTGTCTAATGTTGTCTAATTTTAGGTAGTTTTTAAAATTACCCCCCATTATTGGCTCCAAAAGACCTATAGATCTGGACCATTTCTAATGCACATTAGGCTACGCATGCAACTTCTATGGATATACTTGATTCAACATGGTCATTTAGATAAATCTAAAGATGAGTTTATAGATAATTAGAAGGTAAGTTATACAACCCGACTAGATTAGTCTTGAATTTCTTCTCTTAGATTAGGATTAAGTTGAGTATATAAATCTCCAGACTATGATATATAACCTAGAGTTTAACTTGTGTATACAGTTGAAGAATTCTATGCTATGAGATCATTAATTCCGTGAGGAACAGTGGTCTTAAAAGTGATAAGCATGTTCTCCTATTTCCTATGTCTCATTTAGCTAAATATGACATTACATATTTGCAGGTTCATCCAGACATATGGAACACACATCATTATTGAAATGGCAGTTGGAGGTCAAGATGTAGTGTGTGTTCGACAGAGTCCTTCTTCAACCATCTCATCTGCTGATCTTAAAGTGCATCTAGAGGATCTTGGGGATTTCCTATTTTCTGATGGGAGAAACCTTTCTCCCCTACATCGAAAGACTAGAGAGGGCAAGAGCAAGGTACTGTGATAAGACCGCTTTGAGTCCTAATTTATACTAGGATAAAGTTGGTTGATGGGTTCCATCTTATTTAGGTGCCTGAGATCTTCGTTAGGATTCTGCAGTCAAACAATTTACAGCTGGCTAGCTATTCAGAGACTTCAAGCAAGGATGTAAGTGTCATTGACATTGATTTTTATTTGCCCACTTACAATGCACTGAACTCAGATTTTCTTCCAAACAGGGCCTTACTGTCATTTGCTCGAAAAGAGGAGGAGATGTCTATTTGTCTAGTCATGCCAAATGGCTACAGACTGTATCCACCAACCCTGATGCCATTCTCTTTAAATTTGTTCCTATCACTTCTCTTCTTACTGGAATTCCTGGCAGTGGATACCTTAGTCATGCAATCAATCTATATCTCCGCTGTAAGTTCACCAAGGAAAATAACTGATTTCTCTTAGTTAGAAGTTTCATATTTTAAAGTAATTTTACTCAGAATTTGTCTGTTGATCCCTCATTATTGCTAAATGACTAAACATACTTTCAGAGTACAAAGCTATCACTGATTCATGCTTTGAGTTTGATTATTTATAGAAAAGATTGATGATAGAAGAATTTGTCTAATATGTTACTTCATTGTCAGATAAACCAGATCTAGAGGATTTACAATATTTCTTGGAGTTTCAAGTCCCTCTTCAATGGGCACCAATGTTCAATGAGCTGGCACTTGGACCACAGAAAAGAAAAGCCTCCTATCCTTCACTGCAATTTAGACTTTTGGGGCCTAAACTTCAAGTTAGCACTTCTCAGGTATGACTATAAATTTTTATGGTCTGAATTTCTTCTAACACAATCTTTTCACAAAGTTTAGCATTTTATGAACATCCTAACAATTTAATCCCTTTCCTTTTCTATATTAGATTATAGATAATCCACTATGATCACCAATTGTGAGAAAATATTTGGGGTCTTTGTCTAAAAAATATTTCAGATAAAAGAAAAGATTAGTGAATGGGTGCTAGAATTTGTAAGCTAGTAAGCATACTTTGAGCCTTCATAGTGCTGGATAGACTTGATGAGAATTTTAGAAAAGAGTCAAAAAGAATTAAGTTTGTCAAGTGAGAAATAGAAAAGAAAATTTTGCTGCAGTAGAAGAAATAAACTTAGTCATGAGTGGAAGTAAAATTAACCAGACTTTATGATGATATCATACGAAAGGAAGTAAGTTACTGTTTGAATTACTTAGTCTTGGTAATCGTTTCTTATATGTCAGGTTGAATTACATGCAATTGAATTAATCCTTGTAACTTTATTGGTTTTAATGAGTGTTTAGTCTCTAGGTGTATAAAGTTCTTTGTGTGTAGTATTTACTTAAACAATGCATAGATGCCCTAAGCTCCTGAGAATGACAGCAATTAAAGGTGGGACAAAATGTTTAGACTTCTAATTTTGTCATGAGGAGATGCAATAGTATATTTTAGCTAGCACGTAAAGATACCTAATTCTATCACGTCAACCTTCCACTTCCCTCCCCTCGATGGGTCCCAAATGGGCGACGAGTGCGACCCGGAACAGCCTCTTGACAGTATCTAGTTTCTAGTCAAATAATGTGCCTACATATAGACTGAAAGAGCATTGAGTGAATAATCTTTCTCATTGGACAAATTGAAACGCTATCAGGAAATCAAACGGAATCATGATTTTCTATAGCATGGTCTTCTAGTAAGACTGAGTTGGAACAAATTACTCTCCTTTACAGTTTGAATCATTAGGGTACAAAAGAAAGAAGAAGGTGCTACTTTCAAGATTCGCTAGCAATATGCTTATTGTTTTAAAAGACTGTAGGTGGTAGACAGTTAAACAAGGGGGACACCTAAGACTTAGTGCTAGTGATCGCCACATAGAAATCAAGCCGGTAAAGGGTAAACAAATACAAGGTTATAGTTAAACAACAGTGTTGATAAACTAAATTGTTCCATTTTCTATGAAAAGTCATTGTAAGCCATTAGAATGTGCAGATATAGCGTGATCTACATTAAATTTAAAGTTCAAGGTCATTATACATGATAAAACATGATAAAAGATATTGAGGCTGGTGCTTAGGCAGACATAATTGGAGATTAGGCTCTCTTCTAAGGCAGGTTCCTACGGGTGAGGTGATTGTTTCATGAAAACAATGGAGATACTACTTAATAAGCCTGTCCTAAGATAGTCTACATTATAAAACCCAAGCAGTTGCATTGAGATATTGTCATAAATTTATCAAGTACCCTCAATCTTTAACTCTTGCCACTTTCCCTTTCCATAAGTATTTACTATCTTTCCCCTATGTGAAAATTTCATTTTTTTCATTAAAATCCCTAGCACATCTTGTTTCTATGAAATATTAAAACCAAAAAAAAGAAAAAAAATTGCTCCATTAAAATTATCATGTAACCTTCCAATCTGAGATAACTTGATATGCAGTGCTCTTGTTAAAAAATATGCTTGTTGAAGTTAATATGTGAATCAAAGAAGGTTCGACAAGATCTATTTTTGTGGTCTATGATGCTCGAGAGGAGATTATGCTCACCTTCCACATGGATCTATTAATGACCTTTTAATAGACCAATATCATGAGATGGAAACATGCTATTACTTTTCTTCTTTATCTTGACCGCCGGTGTTATATCATTACTAAGAGGATCATTTATTTGTGAAAATTTCAAATATTACATGCCGTTGTATTTATGACAATCTAGTATCTGATTCTGTTCCACTGAGAATCCTCTCTTATGATATCAGGTATCTAGTGGTCAGAAGCCAGTTGTTGGTCTACGGTTGTATTTGGAGGGAAGGAAATGTAACCGGTTGGCCATCCACGTGCAACACCTTTCAAGCATCCCAAGCATGCTCAGTAGCTCAATGTCACCAGGTATGTCCCAGTGGCATGGATCAGAAGATGCAGATGCGGGATATTTTGAGCCCATCCAGTGGAAGAGATACTCATGTGTGTGCACATCTGTCGTAAAGCACAACCCAGAGTGGCTTCAGAGAACATCTGATGGGGTGTTTGTAGTCACAGGTGCTCAACTTGTTACAAAAGGGAATTGGGCAAAGAAAGTTCTTCATCTTCGTCTCCTCTTCACACACATACCAAACTGCACGATTAGAAGAACCCAGTGGACTCAGTCACCGGCTGCTTCTCAAAAGGGTAGCTTTCTGACAACTCTAAGCACAACCTTTAGCACCCCTTTCACACGTGATGCTGCCCCTCCTCCAAAGCATGAGCCTGCTCAACTGAACTCGGGAGTCTTCCCTGATGGCCCACCTGTTCCAGTTCAATCAAGAAAGCTCTTAAAGTTCGTGGACATGGCTGAGGTGGTTCGGGGACCCCATGATGTCCCAGGATATTGGCTAGTCACAGCTGCTAAGCTTGTCAAAGAAGGTGGAAAGATAGGGTTACATGTGAAATTTGCTCTCTTGAATTATTCAACACAGGCTGAGACTCTCAATTGATGTACATATAGCAGTCTGTTGTAGATTTCAGGGTTTTGACAACATTCTTAGGCTTTTGCATTTTATTATTGATTTATTGAGTGATGATACTTGTATAGTGGACAGTAATAAAACAAGCGAGGATTGGTTTGTGCAAATTCAATTCTCTTTCACTGGCTTGCCACTGTATGAGTTTTCTGAATCAAGGTACTATTGATTTTTCATTGATCATTTCCTGTGGGTATTGATCAAGGAGGCTAACTTGGGCAGTGATGGAGTTATAGCTGCTCGATCGTGAGATAGAAGCAAGGTTATCAGTCGATTTAAGCTGAACAGAGTCTGCCTCTGCTTGATTAGGTTTGGCTCATTGTGCTATTTCATTCATGAATTACATAGATTATACAATAAAGTATCTTTTGTTGTGATTATAATTGTACCTAGATCTATTTTCTTTTCAAAATTTTAGAACCTTAGGATGACTTTTGCCGCATTTACCATGTTTTGAGAATTATTGCAATGATGATCTAATCAAGCCTTTTGGTCTCTGCATTACTACAAAATTCTTGACCGGATGATAAGTATGTAATTTTTTTAAATAAATTATTGTCATATTATGCATGTGTGTTTGAGGCTCTCCTTCAATTTCAAAGACTCTGGGGGAAGAACCTACATTGTTCTATGTTTTGGTAGTCCCTGACCCATGCCTATTTGGTTAAATGGAATAGAGCCTCTATTCTGAAGTAATTCGCTTTGTTTTGGATATATCTATTCCATATTTTGGTTATGATAAGTTTTCTGAAATAACTCGCCACTTATTTCAAAACTAAAATGACTCATTTGCCTTCTTGTAATATATTAAAATATGAGGATATATTATGGTTTAAAATCGGTTGAACAATATAATGTAAATTATAATAGGTCTGTAGTGAAAAATATTTGGGCATGATATATTCATTTGTTATTTGTGATGATATTTATATTGCATAAAATTATGACGTATTAAGTTAGATTTTTTTTTGGCCACGAATTGTCAAAATAACTATGAGAAGATAATATAATATTAATAAAATAAAATATAATTTATATTTAATTTAAAACCTATTTTTTATCTTTCTCCAAAAAGAAAAAATAAATAGCAAATGCTTATCTACATTCAACTAAAAACCAAAATTTTATTTTTACACTTATTTCTCTTTTTTCAACCAAAAATCCAATCAGAATTGGAATAAAAAACAATTCTTTATTCTAGAATAAGTCCTCATTTTATTCCACTCACCAATTTTCTCTTATTCCACAACCAAAGCTGCGAGATATCTATAATATTTGTTATATAGAGTAATGACCAAGATTTTTAATTAACCATATGAAGCATGTAGTTTAAGTTGGAAGGATGTTGAGGTGTACCGGATTTGTGGATAAATGGATCTCTTAGATCGAGGCGTACTGAATATTCCCCTGCATTTGCCTTTCTTATTAATGATTCTATAAGTCCTTGAATGAATGGATCCTCTAGTCTTCGACAAAACTTCGCTTATTTATTTATATTGTATACTCATTTACTGTATGATTTACAGATAGCAAATTTTTATCTGATCAGAAATGTTAAAACCATCCGAATTACCATTGTAAAAGCGAACCAATATAAAATAGAACGGACCCTTGCAAGCTATGGAAACACACTATTTACGTGGACTACCACAAATAACAGCGTAATTCATTGTTAACGTACAAATTGTGTCTTTATAAGTATCGATTACATAGATAACCTACTAGTTTGAAGTTAATAATGCTACAAAACCACTACATAGTTTGTTATTTCTTTAACTTATTAGTAGTTATATAATGTATTACGTAACCTTAAGGTAAGTATAGTAAAATGTCCTTGATTCAGAAAAGAGCCTATACAAAACATGGATTGCAGTAGTAATAGATCATGGTGAAGCTAGAGGAAGAAAGCAAAGTTTACCTGGAAAATGCTCTACCGGGAAAGAAGACATGACAAGTGTTTGTCAACATGCCCTAGCGGAAGAGCAAACTGAGTTGGCTACTATGGTACTTGATGATGTAACATTTTCCAAGGATACTCGGGAGGAGGGGATTATGAGAATGGACAATAAAGGAAAGAGAAAATTGATGGAGAATTCCTATGTGAATTCCCTAGAAAAGAATTCTCCAGTCTATTTATCTGAAATTAAGGAAGGAGAATCAAAGATAATTATTAAAGAAAGAATTTGGAAGGGAGAAAAATTCTGGTGGAAGAAGAGAGTTGGCATAAGATGAGTCGGTTTGCATCATTTGTAGAATGGAGAGAGAGGATAAAAGTGAAAATGAGGAGGTTGACATCCAAGAGGAAATTACTTAAAGGAGACTAGGAAATGATTGTACTTTTTGAGGAGAATATTGATACACCTTGTTATGACATTTTCTTACTGTATTAGTTATTTATTTTCATTAAAATAAAATTTTTGTAGGTTACGTTCAAACGTAGAAAGGCCACGTTCAAACACCCTTGCGAACGCCTGTATCAGGTTCGCAAATACAGAGGATACGAAAAGTACGTTTGAATGCAATCAGGTACGTTCGAACGCGATCGGCGGGATTTCACTAGGATTAGGGTTAGTTATTATATTAGGGCTTGTTGGCTAGCTTCTATAAAGGTGTGCATGACAGCTAAATTCATTATGCTATTGGATTATTGATTTCTTGCCTCCTATCTTCTCTCTCCTCCCTCTTCACCATCCTTCCACCTCAACCGTTGGCAAGGTCTCTCCTAACTTCTAATCTCTCTCGTCTATCGAGTCCTCTCTTGTCTATCGAGTCCTCCCTCTTCTTTGGGATCTCGACCACTTCTTTCCCTTCGTCTATATCCCTTAACCACATGCACTATCCACCTTCATCTCTATTATCATCCATAACCTTAACATCCACTCCACCCATTACCACCACCACCATCACCCGCGTTATTTTGTGTTTCGCCCCAGTTGCAGTTCGAATTTGTGAAGGGCATAAATATGAAAATTGTAGATTAGGGAGTTACGAATCTAATCCACTTGTTTCATAATTTGGTGACTACAGGAGAATATTTGGTGAATATTTTTCCACGGTTGCGTGGACTGATTTATATAATAAATCCAGATCTTGAAGGAATTATTTCGTAGCCTATCTTTTGGTACCGTAACCCATCAATTTGGTATCAGTGCCAGGCGAATCTCAGACCTCCATTAATGGTTGAAACAAGAAAGATGACGTCAACAAGAAGACGAATGGAGAGCATATCGACAAGAGAAGATTCAACCCACAATAACCCTAATCGTGAGGCCGATTCCTTTGAAGCGACCATGGCAAGACCGAGTCAACCAATGTCCATGGGTGTGAATATGGGCTTGGCAGATGAACTTAGGGGCATGTTCTAAACATTGTTGCATAGAGTTGATGCAATACAAATAAATCATAATGATTTAAAGGATATGTCATGAACCGATCGGCTTTGTCATCTCCTCGACGATGATCGGTGCCTTAAGAAGGACCAGCGGTGGGATCACACCGAACCGATACCTCACAGGTCCAGGTGCAATATGTTTGTGTCAATGATCCTCTTTTACCTATGCCTACACATCATCCCTCACCTCCGTTGTAAAACCCAAGATCAGTAGTGGTGGAACTCGAAAGGCGTGCGGCATCGGTGCGCTTTGTCGAAGAGGAGGATTGGCACTTTGAGGTTGAGGTTGATCCTTTTAGAGATGGTGATGGACGTGCTCAAGGATTTAGAGAAGGTGATCAACATGCAAAAAGATTCAGACTTGAACTAAGGGTCTTTTGTGAATCCGATAATGCTATTCGGAGGAGAACCGCATGCTTGGACTTTCCAAAATTTCAAGACGGTGATCCCACAGATTGGGTGTTTTAAGTTGAACAATACTTTGATTGTCAAGGGACAATAGAGGACGCAAAGGTCCAGATGGCAAGTTTTTACCTTCAAGAAACGACATTGCATTGGTATAGATCAGTTATTCGTGGTGAAGGATTTACCAGTTGGGCTAAGTTTTGTAGAAAGATTACACGCAGATTTGGGATAGCGGCATATTAAGCAAGATGGTTCAGAGGATGACCGTATTGGAGTACCAAGCTGAATTTGAAAGAGTTAGTAGTCATTGTGAGCCATCTTGACCTGAACCGACATTGATGAGCACATTCATTTCAGGGCTGTTGGATGAGATACAAACAGATGTTCATGCTCTTTGTCCTACTACTCTTGAGGAGGCCTTTGAGAAGGCTGTGAGGATGGAACAAAAACATAAGGCTCTCAAGATGGCAGTAAAAACAAGTTGGGGTAACCGAGATGGGTAGTTTGCACCTAAAACGCCGATTGGAAATTTTGCGAGTTCAAAAATAGCGGCTACGAGCACTAGACCATGACCACCTTTGAGACCTTCTTCCGATGTTAGAGGAGGCACAAGACCCCTGTTCGAACTCTCACACCTGCTTGGGTGGAGGAGCGAAGAGCGAAGGGTCTTTACTTTTAATGCGATGAACGTTTCACCATCGATCATTGGTGTTCCAAACTGATCGAGAGTGTGATGCTCATCGACGGTCTCGAGGAGGATGATGAGGTTGTTGAAGATGGAGAGTGTCCAGAGGAGGTCCATGAGGAGGCCGTTGAGGAGGGCGTGGCGGAAGATATCCAAGCTGAAATATCGATGCATGCATATTCGGGTACTTCCGCACCGAGGACGTTATGGGTAAACGGACTCTTAAGAAAGCATTATGTGCACATCCTCATTGATTCAGAAAGTACACATAACTTTCTAGATGAAAGGTTAGTGAGGAGATTGGGATTGGATGCTGAACCGACCACGGGGTTTGACGTTGTTATTGGAGACGGCACGAAGCTTAAGGCGGAGAGCTTGTGTCGCTGGGTCAGTATATCGACACGACATTATTGTGGACTAGTATCCGTTGGCGCTGCGAGGAGCGAACATTGTCTTTGACACTTAGTGGTTATAAAGCTTGTGTAACATCCATTAAAAAAAATAATAAATAAAAAAAATAAAAAAAATAATAGCGCACGCGCCATGCGCGTGCACCCTAACCGCAGCGCATGCACTTGGCGCGTGCACTGATTCCTTCTTCCCCCTCCCCCACCTCTCGCAGTTAGTTGCGAGAGGTGGGAGAGAAGTGCGCCGGAGTGGAGTTAACTCCACTCCGTTGCCCTCTCCACCTCTTCTCTATTTAATCTCCACTCATCCCCCTCGAGTTTCCTTCTTTTCGGAATCTCCCATTCTTCGCTTTTCCCTACTCTCTTTTCTCTCCCGAGTCGCCGAAATTTTCGTCACGGGCAGCGAGTCACTGGAGCGCCGGCAGCCAACCAAAACCCCTCACCTCGATTGTCAGGTTAGCCTTCATCCCCTATTTAGTTCAATTTGAAAATAGCCTAGTTAATCATGCGTAATTAGGATTTTATTTTCGTCTACTTTCACCGGAGAAACTCGCCGACCGGCGACCTCAGGTCGACCACCCACCGGTTCGGGAAGTTTCCCTACTTCACCCCCTTGTTGTAGGTACCCAAATTGGGTACCCATGGGGCGCGAGGGAGGCGATGCCATGTCGCCTCCCACCGCCGGGTTTCTTTGGCACCAGCAGCCACCACCGACGGTGGTGGCCCCACTCGTCAACCTCGGCCGACCCACCTCTTCACTTGGAAGAGGTGGGTACCCGAGAAGAGGGCTTCGAGCCCACCTAGCACTGAGTTGAAAACTCCATGGCCGCCGGCCATGGAGTTCCTCAACTCTTACCCTCCGGCCGCACTAGCCGGAGGTTCTGTCCACTCCTGCGCCCAAGTCGACCTGGTCAACTTGGGGAGAAGTTGCTGGAGCCGGGGGGGCTGCCGGTGACGAGGATCATCGGCAGCAACACCTCTCTCCTCTGTTTCTCCTTCTCTATCAAGGAGACGAGGAGAGGGTGGAGGTTGGGCCCCCCACCGCTCTCTCTGTGTGGGCTGTGGCGTGGGATGCATTGCAGCCCAAGTCCACAGTCCCCTCTGCTCTAAGGTCTCGGTGGACTGGGCTCTAGAGCCCAGTCCACCCCCTTAGTTTCTGGTGGGCTACGGGAGGCCCCCTCCTGTTGCTAGACTGGGCTCTTGAGCCCAGTCCATTACCTCTGGTCCAGTGGGCTACAGGTAGGTCTGCAGCCCACTCTCCCTCTCTCACTCTCACTTAATTTGCTGGGCCTTGAGCCCAGCCCAACCTTTAACATTTTTAACCCTAGACTAATTAATTTTGAGTCTGTTATTTTTCTTAAATTCTGTTAGCTACCTAAATTGTAATTATTATAATTTTCTCAACCATGTTATTAATAAAATTAGGAACTATACAAATCAAAATAGGTATTTGAATTTATTAGTCTTCTCAATTATCTTCACATTTACAATGTGAACGGCTCTAATGGCCATTATTATTTTAATTAAGACAAATAATATCTCGGATCTAGAGAATCAAACTTAAATATACACAACAAGATGGTTAGTTTATAAGTCCATTAATTTTATGTTTATTTTATTTATAAATTATTAGATTCAGCATTGTGTGGGAAGGATCTTGAAATTCAAGAAGAGCCGACTGATTAGGAGAGTAAGACGGATTCCAGAAATACCCCAGGCGAGTAGAATTCTATAATAGTCTTTAAAAATGCATGCTTATGTCATATCTTATTTATGATAATTAAATGTCATTTTTTTACTTATGAAACTTATATGACATCTCATATTTGCATTTAATTACATGTCAGTTCTTACTTGTATTATTTATCACTTAATGCACATGTATGACAGACTCTATGCTTATTTATAATATCTGTTGTGTATATTTAATAGAAGTCATGGCACCACGTGCACGTATCACTATTAGTCAAGTCCCAATTAGGCAGTGCCTTTTTACCTACTCAACCCGGGGTTAGGGGCAGAGTGTATATTATATAGTATTATATTAGCGGTCTATACCTGAGGTCGGTAGCAGGTGGAGCATTCAGGTGATTACACTGCCCTAGTTGGAGACTTGACTAGTATGATATTAGAAAAGATGATTGAGAGGTAGGGATTGTAGTTCTAGCGGTACCCAAGGACGTAGGGTCAGGGCGTCTATTGAGCTGTGTGCTCTTATCAACCGTATGTGATGATTTCGCTCTGTGCAATGATTACTAGAACGGTGTTGATGGGCCTACGACTGGGGTCCTTAGTTTGATGGCCACAGACAACCGGTCATATGCAGCGTCGCCAGGCATGTATGGGCGATAATACTGCTAGTTGACTAGTCCCCCTCGATTTTTTATGATGCTATGTGAGATATGTTATTGTGACTCGACTCCTGTGTGGATTTCTATGTAAAATAAGCTATAATGATGAAAGCTATTAAAAGTCATAATGTATATTTTTCCCTGACATGTTATGAGTTGCATTTTTACTTATCATGTAATATTCTTAGATTATTATTAGATTTTACTTGCTGGGCCCCGTGCTCACCACCATTTTTGGTGGAAATATTTCAGAGATGATTATAGAGGATGCGGACATTGAGGAGTAGCAGATTCATTCCTTATTTTTAGCATTTGTTTATTCTATTATTTCAGTTGGACTTAGCCCCTGCGAGGGTATTTATGTTTTAGCAAATTTGTGATGGACTTGTATTCCTAGAGGCTTGTTGAGGCCTGTGATATTATAATTCAGGATTATTTGTTGGATTATTATGGTATTTCTTGACTTATTCAGATACTTGGTGAGATTATTTCACTGACCGATCACGTGGGAATCACGTGGACATGCTCCACGTGAAGAACACGTGAATTTTTGGAAGTGGGTGTTTCAACTTGGTATCAGAGCATAGGTTTACCATAATCCGACAAGTTCTCTAAGGTACAGTCCACATATTGATTTAGGGAGTTTAAAGACCATGATAGTTTTGGACATAAGAATGTTATAGACATGTAGGTGTAATTTTGAAAATTTTAAATAAATTATCTTGAACTTAACAGGAATGCCGCCTAAATGCACTAGATCGATCCGTGCGATTGTTTCTGAGGGAGCTTCTGCTCCAGTTGATGAGCCGATCGTTGATGCTTCAGCCAGGAGTGTAGAGGCCCTCGGGTGTTTGGTCAGACAGCAGGAGAGGTTCATTGAGGAACTAATTCGCGAACGCATGACGGCGGCTAGGACAAACTCGCTGAGTGGATCGTCTGAACATCTCACTATAGCCGATCAAGCTGGAGGGGGGTCTTCGTGGCCACTAAATCGGTTTATGCAGCTAAATCCTCCGGTGTTTAGTGGCACGACTGATCCCATGGAGGCGAACCGGTGGCTTATGGACGTGAAGAAGATCTTGACTGCTTTCAGATGTCCAGAGGATCAGCAGGTGACCTTCGCCACTTTTCTTCTTCGTGGGGAAGCGGAAGAGTGGTGGAAGGTCACTGAGCGCTTGATGCCAGATCGGCCTATGGGAGAGTACATCACATGGAAGGCGTTCACTAATGCCTTCGACCAGAAATACTTTCCAGCATCCCTCCGAGTTGAGCTGACACGGGAGTTTACCCAGTTAAAACAGGGGAATATGACTGTAGCTCAGTACGAGGAAATGTTTAATACCTTGTCCCCCTTTTGCCCTAGAGTTGTACCAGATGATGCTGCCAGAGTTGAGCAATTCAAGATGGGGCTACGGATTGAGATCCGTAAACAGGTTAACATGGCAAGGAACCTGACTTATGCGGAGCTAGTGGAGAACGCAGGGATAGCCGAGAGAGATCTACTAGAGGAGTATTCTCAACGGCAGGAGCGAGTGGCCAGACGTCCAAGTCGCTTGGATGGGCATCCGCGAGGAGGTGGTTCGAGTTGGAGTGGACCCTCTGGATCTTATCGACCGAGGTTTCACCCCTATGCTGGTGGTGCCAGTTCTGGTGCAGCTCCGAGCAGATCCGGCTCACAGAGTTCGGGCGGACCTAGTAAGGCATCACCTTCTGTCAGCACCGGGAGGCCAGCAGTGGTTTCAGGCAGCACTAGTAGCGGAGGATCTACTTGACGGCCTACCTTGGAGGAAAGAACTTGCTATTCATGTGGTCGGAAAGGACATCTATCTCGGGATTGTCCTGGTACTCAGGAGGTGACCTGTCATCATTGTGGACAGGCTGGACATATTCGACCCCGTTGTCCTCTGTTAGCTGGTGGGTCAGTCACTACCACTACGCCAGCTATTTTTGGAGCCTCAGGAGCTAGTACTGCTGCGAGTAGAGGACGTGGTGCGGCGTGATCCAGGACCTCTAACAGGGGTAGAGGCGGACGTACTGGACGAGTATTTGCCATGACGGAGCAAGATGCGGAGGCATCTAATGATGTGGCGACAGGTAACAATTAAAATATATATATATATTTTTTAGAATTTATAATTTCTGCTTAAATAGAAGTTCAATTGTTCCTTATTTCCTTCTAATAATAGGAAATGATGTCATAATTATTACAAGCTTAATAGAAGAAGTTTTGTTTATAACTATTTATACAGGCACTATGACATTATTTTCTCATACTGCTAAGATTTTATTCGATCCTGGGGCTACACATTCTTTCATTTCTACCTCATTTCTGAGATATGATGATATGACACCAGAGCCTCTTGATGAACCTCTATTCATAGCTACCCCGATGGGTGATTCTTTGGAGATTCGTCAAATTTATAGTCCTTGCATTCTGACTTTTGGCGAATGGGAATTTAGGGCAGACCTTTTACCCCTTGAGATGCATGATTTTGACTTGATTTTGGGTACGGACTGGTTAGCTGCTTATCATGCAAGCATTAACTGCTACAACAAGGAAGTTTTTCTGCAGCTTAATGATGGCATGGAGTGTCGATTGTTTAAGAATCGACAGGTGGACCACCTGCAGTTAGTGGCGATCATGTCTGATGAGTCTAGTGGAGCTCAAGCTTTAACTAACTTACTGGTGGTTCGGGAGTTTCCGGATGTTTTTCCTGAGGACATTCGAGGGCTTCCACTAGACAAGGGAGTTGAGTTTACCATTGATTTGATTCCAGGAGCAGGACCAGTCTCCGAGGCTCTTTATCGCATGGCTCCAAAAGAAATGGAGGAGCTTAGAGGTCAAATTGATGATTTGCTGGATCGGGGATTTATCAGGCCTAGTACATCACCTTGGGGAGCTCCAGTTCTCTTTGTTAAGAAGAAAGACGGCACTCTTCGTCTTTGCATTGATTATCGACAACTGAACCAGCTGACTGTGAAGAATAAATATCCCCTACCTCGTATTGAGGACCTTTTTGATCAGTTGCGTGGAGCTCGGGTCTTTTCGAAGATTAATCTGAGGTCTGGATATCATCAGCTGAGGATTAGAGAAGCAGATGTCCCCAAAACCACTTTTCACACTCGCTATGGTTTGTTTGAGTTCTTGGTTATGCCTTTGGGCTAACTAATGCTCCAGCTGTCTTCATGGACCTAATGAACCGAGTCTTTCGTCCATTCTTAGATCGGTTTGTTGTGTTCTTCATTGATGATATTTTGATATATTCAGCCTTAGAGCAGGAGCATGAGGAGCATCTTCGGGTGGTACTAGAGACTTTGAGGAAAGAAAGGTTGTTTGCCAAGTTTTCAAAATGTGAATTTTGGTTGAACGAGGTGGTGTTCCTAGGGCATGTGGTGTTAGGGGAAGGCATCCGAGTTGACCAATCCAAGATCACAGTAGTCTTGGGTTGGAAGCAACCAAGCTCTGTGGCAGAGGTGCGCAGTTTTCTTGGGTTAGCTGGATATTATCGACGCTTTGTGGAGGGATTTTCAAAAATCTCGAGTCCTCTTACCAGACTGACTCGGAAGGACCAGCGTTTTGTGTGGTCGGGTGATTGTGAAGAAAGCTTCCAGGAGCTAAAGAGGAGACTTACTTCTGCACCTATTGTCATAGTGACTTGTAGTGGAGTAGGATATCATGTCTACTGCGATGCGTCACACATGGACCTGGGCTGTGTTTTGATGCAGGAAGGCAGAGTTGTCGCTTATGCTTCACGGCAACTCAAGGATTATGAGCGTAATTGTTACGATCCTTCCTCGGCTATAGGCTCTGATACCAGATTGATACGAACCCTCTTTTGGTGCTATGGCTCTGATACCAGATTGTTACGATCTTGCACGGAACTTTGAGATAAGATCCCGAAATATCCCGCCGTTGGATCGCTGTGAAATTTTGATATGTTGTAGGCCCGGAAAAGAGCTTTCCAACGGATCTAGTTTGAGGCGAATCGGAGTTGGGGATCTCGAGATATCGTTCGTTTCGTGGACGAACGTCAGGATACTCTGTTTTTGGATTCCGTGGATGAAGGCACGAAATCCTGGGTAATGGTGGATTGTGGAGGGCCGGTGTTGATGGGGTGGCACCGGTGTAAAAGTGATGGTGGAAGGGTTATGGATGATGGAAAGGTTAGAGATAGCGATGGATAAATTGGAAGAAGGGGGAGAAGAGGGCCACTCCTAAGGGACTAGGGTGATTGGCCTGTCGAGGGAGATTAGAAGCGGCGTCGCCGGGGAGATTGAGGGAACGGGAGCGAAGAAGATGAAGGAGGCAAGGCAAACTCAATTCTCAATAATCAATAATAATTTTGGTTGCCCTACACATACTTTTATAGGCTAACCAACAACTCAATCTTATCCTAAAACTCAATCTTATCCTAAAACTCAATCTTATCCTAAAACTCAATCTTATCCTAAGGTAAATCCAAACTCGAGACGATGTCGGTGAAGTCCGAATCGTATCAATCCACCACGCTTCCGCAACCTTGTCCTCAAGGTTTGAAATTTGGGAAGCGATCCATGATGTCTGCCTCTAGCTCCCATGTAGACTCGTCAGTAGGTTTGCCCAACCACTCAATCAGCACTTCAGTCTCTAATCTGGATCCTTGGCGTCTTCTCCTATGACTTAGGACTCGAACCGGCTCAGTGGAGCCATCTTCCTCCATTGGTTCGGGTAAGGTCGAACCCATTACATGGTTAGGCCCGATCTGGGCCTTCAATGCCGAGACATGGAAGATGGGATGTATCCTGGTTCCTTCAGGTAGGTCCAATCGGTAAGCTACTGGACCGATTCGTTGTAGCACTCGGTACGGACCATAGTACTTGTATCCCAACTTTTGGTTCAAAATTGGCCTCAATGTGGATTGTCGATACGGTTGAGCTCGAACGAACACCAATTGATCCACCTCAAATTCTCGCTCACGTCTGCCTTTGTCATGCGTTTGCTTCATGCGGTTTTGTGCTGTGGCTAGGTGAGTCTTGAGCCGTCTCAATGTTTCATCTCGATCAGCAAGCTCCAAGTCAAGCTCAGTCCTATCCGTCGCCGCGAGTCTATCGTAGGCACGCAAGACAGGGGGAGTGCGCCCATAAACCGCCTCAAATGGGGTCATGCCAATGCTTGAGTGATGAGCGGTATTGTATGACCACTCAGCCCAGGGAAGAAATTTGACCCAATCCTTTGGTCGATCCGCCACAAAGCATCGCAAGTATTGCTCTAGTCCACGATTCACCACCTCGGTTTGGCCATCCGTCTCGGGGTGATATGCTGAACTAAGATTGATTTGAGTCCCTTGCAATCTGAAGAACTCGGACCAAAACTCACTTATGAAGATGCGATCCCGATCTGACACGATAGTCCTAGGCATCCCATGCAAGCGTGCCACTTCCCGAACAAAAATTTCAGCAACCCTTTTTGCTGAAAACGGGTGAGACAATGTTATGAAATGTGCATACTTGCTCAATCTATCCACCACAACAAACACCACCGATTGTCCTCGAACCTCCGGCAGCCCCTCAATGAAGTCCATGGAGATATCCTCCCAAATACGCTCTGGTATAGGTAGTGGTTGCAGTAGCCCGCTAGGCTTGAGTGCCTCTGATTTGGTTCGTTGGCAGATTTGACATTCACGCACATACTTCTTCACGTCCGTCTTCATCCCAGTCCAAGTACAGTTTTGGGCCAGCCGCTTGTAAGTACGTAATACCCCTTCATGACCTGCTATAGGAGTATCATGGAAGTGTGCCATCAATAGCCTCCGTAGCTCTTCGTTTCGGGGTACCTTGATTCGCCCGTGCTCTAGTACTAACCCATTGCGCTCCTCGTGCTCGGGGTTGCTTGAGGGGTTCGCTCTCAACTCCTCCATGAGTCGGACCAGATCACTATCCTCTGCACTGGCTCTTCGTAGATCTGAAAAGAAAGGAAAAGTGGGTGCCGAGAAAGAAGCGAGCTCCCTTTCTTTTGAAAGTTCAAGCAGCGGTTTACTTCCATCCAACAACACTCTCTGATCATCTTTCCAAAAGGTCAATGTGAGGCTTATAAAATCAAAGGTCACGGGCCCCAAGCTCCGAAGCCATTGGGTCCCCAAAACAATATCGGCACCTTGCAAGGCCAACGGATAAAGATCCAATGTGAAAGTTTGGCCTTGCACCTTCAATTCTGCACCTCCACAAATAGAATCTGCTCGCAAAGTGGTGCCATCTCCAATAGTCACATCGAACCCCTCCGTGGGTTCCGACTCGAGCCCAATCTTCCTAGGGAGCCTCTTGTCAATGAAGTTGTGGGTGGACCCAGTGTCAATCAAGATTCTTACTGTGGTCTTCTTGACTACTCCGTTCACCCGCAATGTCTTTGGTGCCGCCGTCCCCGAATAGGCGTGGAGGGAGATTTTGGCCATCGTGTCCTCCGCGTGATGTTGCTCCTCAACTTCTTCTCCTCGATGTCCAGCCACATCTGCACTTTCAGCTGCCATGGGTGGAAGATCGTGGCCTTCTCCTTTGAGTGGTAGCTTGGCAGGGAGCTGCAACGTCATCGCTGGTGATGAAGCTGTCGTGGTCGACTGTCGATTGACCGAGGAGAATGGTAGAAGATCGCTGGAGGCCATATGCGATTTCTTCTTAGTTGCCGACTCACTATGGTTGCAAAGGGAGCTAGTGAAAGGCGGCCCAAGTGTCGAAATTCGCGATTTCGGATCATCTCCTTCACCACTGATGAGGATTCCTGATGAGGGATATCCAGCGACCAGGTGTGGGGTAGCCAGCACTTCGCGGTTTGTCGACGAGGTCTCCGGTGCATGGGAAGATGTGGAGGTTCCGAGGGCTGCTACAATGGTTGAGGATCTCATTGTAGCCGGTGGCAGTTCGTTGCGGCTGACCATGGGTCGAGGTGTAGAATCTCGATCTTGCCGGATAGCCGAACTCTCCCCTATTTTTGTGATGAGCGGGAAGGCCGTGGAGGATGCTGGGTATGTTGTGGAGGGTTCCCAATGCTGTCTTGTGATTGCCTTGCTTGTTGAAAAAGGTTTCGTCCATGCCCGTATTTCCTGCATCATCTCCATCATTATTTGCTTGTTGATGGCAATCTGTTTGGAAATAGACCCCAACATGGATAGAACGCTAGGTTCTTCCGTATTCCTATTAGATCGAGTGATCGTCATTGGAAGCGCTTGTCCGAGGAACGGTGGCTCTGATACCAGATTGTTACGATCCTTCCTCGGCTATAGGCTCTGATACCAGATTGATACGAATCCTCTTTTGGTGCTATGGCTCTGATACCAGATTGTTACGATCTTGCACGGAACTTTGAGATAAGATCCCGAAATATCCCGCCGTTGGATCGCTGTGAAATTTTGATATGTTGTAGGCCCGGAAAAGAGCTTTCCAACGGATCTAGTTTGAGGCGAATCGGAGTTGGGGATCTCGAGATATCGTTCGTTTCGTGGACGAACGTCAGGATACTCTGTTTTTGGATTCCGTGGATGAAGGCACGAAATCCTGGGTAATGGTGGATTGTGGAGGGCCGGTGTTGATGGGGTGGCACCGGTGTAAAAGTGATGGTGGAAGGGTTATGGATGATGGAAAGGTTAGAGATAGCGATGGATAAATTGGAAGAAGGGGGAGAAGAGGGCCACTCCTAAGGGACTAGGGTGATTGGCCTGTCGAGGGAGATTAGAAGCGGCGTCGCCGGGGAGATTGAGGGAACGGGAGCGAAGAAGATGAAGGAGGCAAGGCAAACTCAATTCTCAATAATCAATAATAATTTTGGTTGCCCTACACATACTTTTATAGGCTAACCAACAACTCAATCTTATCCTAAAACTCAATCTTATCCTAAAACTCAATCTTATCCTAAAACTCAATCTTATCCTAAGGTAAATCCAAACTCGAGACGATGTCGGTGAAGTCCGAATCGTATCAGTAATTATCCCACCCATGACCTAGAGCTGGCAGCAGTGGTCTTTGCATTGAAAATTTGGAGGCACTATCTTTATGGGGAGAAGTGTGAAATTTTCACTGATCACAAAAGCTTGAAGTACATTTTCACCCAAAAGGAGCTGAACTTGAGACAGCGCAGATGGCTTGAATTGGTAAATGATTATGACTGCACTATTAGCTATCATCCAGGAAAGGCAAATGTGGTAGCTGACGCCCTGAGCCAGAAGTCTACAGGCAACTTGGCTTGTTTGATCACTCAGTAGGAGGGCATCTTAAAGGATCTGCAGAGGATTGATATTCCTATTATTTCCAGCAGAGCGAGCTCAGGAATTTTTGCTCATTTGGTGGTGAGACCGACTTTAGCTGAGAGGATCCAAACTACATAGGTGGAGGATCCTCACTTTCTGCAGATAATTCAGCAAGTCCAAGGGTCGGGCAAAGGACGTTTTTGTATTGATGATACAGGAGCCTTGAGGTTTGGAGATAGATTTTGTGTGCCAGATGTGAGTGAACTCCGAAAGGAAATTTTGGAGGAAGCTCAACGTCCACCCTGGGGAGACGAAGATGTATCATGATGTTCGCAGGTCTTTCTGGTGGCCAGGACTAAAGAGGAGCATAGCAGAGTTTGTATCCCGATGCCTAACATGTCAGCAGGTAAAGATTGAGCACTAAAGACCTGCAGGGACTCTCAGACTCTACCCATTCCTGAGTGGAAATGGGAGCATATTACTATGGATTTTATGGTTGGACTGCCAAAGACTATAAAGAAGAAAGATTCCATATGGGTAATTGTTGATTGGTTGACCAAGTCTGCTCATTTTCTTCCAGTTAACACCACAGATTCCATGGAGCAACGGGCTACCTTATTTCGAGATGAGATCTTTGCTTGCCACGGGGCTCCCGTGTCCATCACCTCTGATCGGGACCCTAGTTTACATCTAGATTGTGGCAGCAATTTGCTAAATCTCTGGGTACAAATTGCAGTTCAGCACAGCTTATCATCCTCAGACCGACGGCCAGTCAGAGCGGACGATCCAGACATTGGAGGACATGTTATGTGCTTCAGTTGCTGATTTTGGACTTAGCTGGGATAAGCATCTTCCTTTGATTGAATTTGCCTATAATAATAGTTATCACTCCAGCATCGGGATGCCCCCTTATGAGGCTTTATATGGTCGGAGATGCCGGACACCTATCAGCTGGGATGAAGTGGGGGAGCGAAAGATAGAGAGCTCAGAGTTGATCCAGGAAACCATTGACAAGGTTCGAAAGGTACGTGAACATTTGTGGGCAGCCTAGAGTCGACAAAAGAGCTATGCTGATCGTCGACGTCGAGATCTAGAATTTCAGGTTGGAGATAGAGTTTTCCTCAAAGTCTCACCTTGGAAAGGAGTTGTCTGATTTGGGAGGAAGGGTAAGTTGAGCCCTCGATACATTGGACCTTATGAGATACTGGAGCGGATAGGGTCAGTTGCATACCGTCTGGATCTGCCTTCAGAGTTGTCTTAAATTCACAATGTTTTCCATGTGTCAGTATTGAGAAAATATTTACACGATCCCTCCCATGTGTTGAAAGAGGAACATATTCAGTTGAAGAAGGATTTGTCTTATAAAGAGCAATCCATTCGGATCATTGATAGATGCGTGAAGGTGCTTCGGAGGAGGAACGTACCACTGATCAAAGTTCTTTGGCGGAATCATGGAGTAGAGGAAGCTACTTGGGAGCTTGAGGATGAGATCCAGTCCACTTATCCTCACTTACTAGATAACTCCGGTATGTAATTTCGAGGACGAAATTTTTATTTTGTTGGGAGTAGTTGTAACACTTGTTAAAAAAAAATAAAAAAAAAATAGCGCACGCACCATGCGCATGCACCCTAATCACGCGTGCGCTGACTCCTTCTTCCCCCTCCCCCACCTCTCATAGTTAGTTGCAAGAGGTGGGAGAGAAGTGCGCCGGAGTGGAGTTAACTCCACTCCGTTGCCCTCTCCACCTCTTCTCTATATAATCTCCACTCATCCCCCTCGAGTTTCCTTCTTTTCGGAATCTCCCCTTCTTCGCTTTTCCCTACTCTCTTTTCTCTCCCGAGCTGCTGAAGTTTTCGTCGCGGGCAGCGAGTCACCGGAGCGCCGGCAGCCAACCAAAACTCCTCACCTCGATCGTTAGGTTAGCCTTCATCCCCTCTTTAGTTCAATTTGAAAATAGCCTAGTTAATCATGTGTAATTAGGATTTTATTTTCGTCTACTTTCACCGGAGAAACTCGCCGACCGGCGACCTCAGGTCGACCACCCACCGGTTCGGGAAGTTTCCCTGCTTCACCCCCTTGCTGTAGGTACCCAAATTGGGTACCCACGGGGCGCGAGGGAGGTGATGCCATGTCGCCTCCCACCGCCGGGTTTCTTTGGCACCAGCAGCCACCACCGACGGTGGTGGCCTCACTCGTCAACCTCGGCCGACCCACCTCTTCACTTGGAAGAGGTGGGTACCCGAGAAGAGGGCTTCGAGCCCACCTAGCACTGAGTTGAAAACTCCATGGCCGTCGGCCATGGAGTTCCTCAACTCTTACCCTCCGGCCGCACTTGCCGGAGGTTTTGTCCACTCCTGCGCCCAAGTTGACCTGGTCAACTTGGGGAGAAGTTGCTGGAGCCGGGGGGTCTGCCGGTGACGAGGATCACCGGCAGCAACAGCCCTCTCCTCTGTTTCTCCTTCTCTGTCGAGGAGACGAGGAGAGGGTGGAGGTTGGGCCCCCCCACCGTTCTCTCTCTCTGTGGGCTGTGGCGTGGGCTGCGTTGCAGCCCAAGTCCACAGTCCCCTCTTCTCTAAGGTCTCGGTGGACTGGGCTCTTGAGCCCAATCCACCCCCTTAGTTTCTGGTGGGCTACGGGAGGCCCCGCAGCCCACCTCCTTATTTGTTGTCGGACTGGGCTCTGGAGCCTAGTCCACCATCTCACCCTGCTAGACTGGGCTCTTGAGCCCAATCCATTAACTCTGGTCCAGTGGGCTACAGGTAGGTCTGCAGCCCACTCTCCCTCTCTCACTCTCACTTAATTTGCTGGGCCTTGAGCCCAACCCAACCTTTAACATTTTTAACCCTAGACTAATTAATTTTGAGTCTGTTATTTTTCTTAAATTCTATTAGCTACCTAAATTGTAATTATTATAATTTTCTCAACCATGTTATTAATAAAATTAGGAACTATACAAATCAAAATAGGTATTTGAATTTATTAGTCTTCTCAATTATCTTCACATTTACAATGTGAACGGCTCTAATAACCATTATTATTTTGATTAAGACAAATAATATCTTAGACCTAGAGAATCAAACTTAAATATTCACAACAAGATGGTTAGTTTATAAGTCCATTAATTTTATGTTTATTTTATTTATAAATTATTAGATTCAGCATTGTGCGGGAAGGATCTTGAAATTCAAGAAGAGCCGACTGATTAGGAGAGTAAGACGGATTCCAGAAATACCCCAGGCGAGTAGAATTCTATAATAGTCTTTAAAACTGCATGCTTATGTCATATCTTTCTTGTGATAATTAAATATCGTTTTCTTACTTATGAAACTTATATGACATCTCATATTTGCATTTAATTATATGACATGTTATGAGTTGCATTTTTACTTATCATGTAATATTCTTAGATTATTATTAGATTTTACTTGCTGGGTCCCGTGCTCACCGCCATTTTTGGTGGAAATATTTCAAAAGCAGCGGCTGCGACTACTAGACCACAACCACTTTTGAGGCCTTCTTCCGATGTTAGAGGAGGCACTAGACCCCTCGTTCGAACTCTCACACCTACCCAGGTGGAGGAGCGAAGAGCGAAGGATCTTTGCTTTCGATGTGATGAGCGTTTCAGCCCCGGTCATCGGTGTTCTAAACCGATCGGGAGTGTGATGCTTATCGATGGTCTTGAGGAGGATGATGAGATTGATGATGATGGAGAGTGTCTAGAGGAGACCGATGAGGAGGCCGTTGTAGAGGGCGTTGAGGAAGATATTCAAGCTGAAATATAGATGTATGCATATTCGGGTACTTTCGTGCCGAGGATGTTACGAGTAGACAGACTCGTTAGAAAGTATTATGTGTACATCCTCATCAATTTGGGGAGTACACACAACTTTCTAGATGAGAGGCTAGTGAGGAGATTGGGTTTGGATACCGAACTGACTACGAGGTTTGACGTTGCTATTGGAGACGGCACGAAGCTTAGGGCGGAGAGCTTGTGTGTTTGAGTCGGTATACGGGTGCAAGGACATGACATCATTATGGACTTGTATTCATTGGCGCTGCGAGGAGCGGACATTGTCCTTGGTGCTCAGTGGTTACAGAGTTTGAGACCCGTCACATTTGATTTTCGGAACATGTGGATGAAATATAAACAAGGAAACAAAGATGTGCGGCTTGATGGTGTTTGGACTTCGCCGATTCCTATGATGTAGCCTATGGTGGGGCTGCTTGGTGCGTATAATTTGACCTATCTTCTTTAGTTAGGACCATCAGGAGATGAGCCTCAAACGAGTTCAGGTAATATCATTAAATTATTTAATTTATTAGATAACTTTTCTAGACTGTTTGAGGAGCCGTAGGAGTTGCCACCGAGGAGAGCGACGGACCATGGCATAGAGATTGTACCCGGGGCTGCACCGATGAACGTGAGGCCATATTGATATTCACATGTACAAAAAAATGTTATCTCAAAGATGGTAGCTGAGATGTTGGAGTAAGGCTTCATACAACTAAGTCATAGCTCGTACTCATCCCCCGTACTTTTGGTGCGAAAAAGGATGGGACATGGCATTTTTGTGTTGACTATCGAGTACTAAACGCTATTACTGTCAAGGACCAGTATCCTATTCCGGTTATCGCACGACTATATATAGTAAGCTTGACTTGAGGGCTGGGTATCATCAAATTAGAGTTCACCCAACGGATGTGCACAAAACTGTATTTTGAACTTCGGACGGGCATTACAAGTTTCGAGTGATGCCTTTTGGTCTCAGCAATGGTCCAGCTACCTTTTAAGGCCTCATGAATGATATATTTCGGCCTCTCTTGCGAAGGTATGTCTTGGTATTTTTTGACGATATTTTGGTGTATAACAGGATTGAATTGGAGCATTGGCGGCATTTGGAGGACGTGCTAAATTTATTGGAGCAAAACCAATTGAAGATCAAAAAGTCCAAGTGCCTATGGGGAGTACTAGAAGTAGAGTATTTAGGCCATATCATTTCAACGGATGGTGTAGTGGCGGATCTACAAAGGTTGCATATATGATTGCTTGGCCTATTCCTACTACTACTACTACTACTACTACTACTACTACTACTACTACTACTACTACTACTACTACTACCAGATTGAGAGGATTTGTGGGACTGACTGGATATTATCGACGCTTCATTGCCGGATATGGCAAGATCGCTGCTCCTCTCACTTTTTTGTTGAAGGACTCTTTTAGATGTATGGATGAAGCCACTATAGCCTTTGAAAAATTGAAAACAGCAATGACGACGGCACCCGTTTTAGCGCTACTGGACTTCACCAAAGAATTCATTGTTAAATGTGATGCATCGAGTGTTGGCATAGGAGCTGTACTAATGCAAGAAGGATGTCCCATTGCCTATCTTAGTAAGGCTTTATCGTAAAAATCTCAGTAATTATCGACTTATGAGAGAGAGATGTTGACAATTCTGTATGCGGTGACAAAGTGGAGGCCTTATTTGATCGGTAGATGATTCATTATCTGAATCGATCAAAGTAGCCTTCCATACTTTATGGGACAGCGCATACATACTCCAGCACAGTAGAGATGGGTCATAAAATTGCTAGGGTATGATTATGAAATTCAATACAAGAAGGGAACGAAAAATAAAGCGGCAGATGCACTATCGCGCCAACCCGATACTACCGAGGTTGCAACCTATTCATCTCCTACCTTTCCTTTCCTTGACGAGCTGAGGTATGCATGTACATCTGACTCTGATATTTTGAGATTATTGCAGGAGGTGATGGATGATCTAGAGCGCCATCTCGAGGTGGTTAATCGTGGTATTGAGCAGTATTTGAGGTGCTTTGTTGGAGAGATGCTGAGACGATGGTTGGAGTTTTTACCATTGGCGGAGTGGTCTTATAACACCGCCTACCATAGTAGCATTGACATGACTCCATTTGAGGTGCTATATGGACGCACGGCTCCGATGTTACGTGCTTATGATCTAGTGGCATCGGTAGATAGGACGAAGGTGGACTTAGCATTGATGGATAGAGATGTCACATTAAGGAGGTTGTGTGCTCATCTTAAACTTGTTCAAAACTGCATGAGGTAAGTTTATGATCGTAGCCATAGAGAGCAGGAATTCGACATCGGCAGTTGGGTGTTTGTGAGGGTGCAACCGTATCAACAGGTGACCTTACATTCGATGCGAAACCAAAAGTTAGCACATCACTACTTTGGTCCGTTTCAGGTGTTGGAGCGTATTGATCCGATTGCATATCGTTTGGTGCTGCCGGAGAGGTCGAGAGTGCACCCTGTCTTTCATGTTTCATTGTTGAGAGAGCGCATTGGAGATCATGAGATTGTTGGATCGGTTCTACTAGAGCCATTGGAGGAGAGAGATCGTAGAGCTAGTTCGAGTACTTGCTAGATGCCGACGCCGACATGGTACCAGATTGGAGATGGAGATTCTAGTTAAGCGGTTTGGCAAGCCATCTGATAAGGCGACATTAGAGTTGGAGACTGATATGTTGGAGCGTTTTCCTGACTTTTCATCTTGAGGGCAAGGTGGGAGAAGCGTGGTGGGTTGATACACTTAGTTAGGATTTTTTTTATTGCATTAGATATTTATTTTCATTAAAATAAAATTCCTGTAGGTCGCGTTCGAACGTAAGTGGAGTCGCATTCAAACACCCTTGTGAACGCCTGTGTTGCGTTCGCAAATCTAGAGAAGGGGCTTTTTGAGTGCATTCGAACGCAATCGGGCGCGTTCGAATGCGATCGACGGGAATCCTCTAGAATTAGGATTTCATATTGTTTTAGAACTTGTTAGCTAGCCTCTATAAATATGTGGATGGCAACCAACTTTATTATGCTATTGAATTCTTGATTTCTTGTCTTCTATCTTCTTTCTACACTCCTCCCTACTCTCTCTTCACCATCCTTCCACCTCTACCATTGGCAAGGTTTCTCCTCGCTTCTAATCTCCCTCGTCTGTCGAGTCACCCCTCTTCTTTAGGATCTTGACCATTTCGTTTTCTTCATCTACTTCTCTTAACCACTTCCATAATCCATCCTTATCTCCATACCCATTCATAACCCTAACATACACTCCACCCGTCACCACCACCATCACTCACATTATTCTGTGTTTTTGTCCCTGCTACAGTTCGAATTTGCGAAACGCATAAATTTGAAAGCTGTAGATTAGGAAGTTTGGATCCAACCCAATTTGTTTCATCATTTTTTGACTACCGGAGAATATCAGACGAATATTTTCTCACGGTTGCGTGGACTGCTTCCTGCAATAAATTCAGATCTTAAGGAATTGTTCCGTAGCCGATCTTTTAGTTCTACATCCTATCAAATTGGTATCAGAGCCTATCAAATTGGTATCAAAGCTTATCATATTCTTTGACAATATTTTAGTGTATAGTAAGACTGAATTGGAGTATTGACGACATTTGGAGGATGTGCTGAATTTGTTGAAGCAAAACCAGCTAAAGATCAAGAAGTCTAAGTGCCTATGGGGAGTACAACAAGTAGAGTATTTAGGCCACATCATCTCAGTGAAAGGTGTAGCGGCGGATCCTCAAAAGGTAGCATGCATGACCGCTTGGCCTATTTCTACTACTGCCATCAGATTGCGAGGATTTTTAGCCTGACCGGATATTATCGCCGCTTCATCGTCGGGAATGGTAAGATCGCTGCTCCTCCCACTTCTTTGTTGAAAAAGACTCTTTTAAATGGACGGATGAAGCCACTACAGCCTTTGAAAAATTGAAAATAGCAATGACGACGGTGCCTGTTTTAGCGTTATTAGACTTCACCAAAGAGTTCATTGTGAAATGTGATATGTCGGGAGTTAGCATAGGAGCTGTACTAATGCAAGGAGGACGTTCAATTGCCTTTCTTAGCAAAGCTTTATCACAAAAATCTCAGCAATTATCGACTTACGAGAGAGAGATGTTGGTGATTCTGCATGCGGTGGCAAAGTGGAGTCCTTATTTAATCGGTAGACGATTCATTATTTGAACTGATCAAAGGAGCCTTCTATACTTTATGGGATAATATATACACATTCCAACACAATAGAGATGGGTCACAAAATTGCTGGGATATGACTATGAAATTCAATACAAGAAAGGAACAGAAAATAGAGCGGTGAATGCATTATCACGCTAACCCGATACTACCGAGCTTACAGGAGGTGATGGATGATCTGGAGTGCCATCCAAAGTTGGAGAACCAAGGTAGTTTGCTGCTGGACCGCGGATGCATTCGGGTGTCCGCAAATGATAGATTGCAGCAAAAATTATTAGAGCACTTCCACCAAACTCTAGAGGCTAGTCATGAGGGTGTCTTGAGAACTTATAGGAGGATATCTTAGAGTTGCACGTGGCTAGGATTGAGGTGGGATGTGAGGAGTTTTGTCCATGCTTGCGAAGTCTGTCAAAGGGTTAAGGCAATCACATTGAAACCGGCTGGATTACTATAGCCTTTACCTATACCGGGCCGTGTTTGAGAAGACATTTCTATAGATTTCATAGAGGGTCTTCTGCTGGTATGTGATTATTTTGTTATATTTGTGGTAGTTGACAGATTGAGCAAGTATGCACACTTTTCGATATTATCACATCTATTTTCAGCTAAGTTAGTGGCTGAAATTTTTGTGAGAGATGTTGCTCGATTACATAGTATGCCACGCACGATTGTTTCGGATCGTGATCGTGTATTTATGAGCGACTTTTGGACTGAGATTTTTTAGATTGGAGGGGACTTGGTTGAACTTCAGTTTGGCCTACTATCCACATACGGATGGCCAAACCAAGGTGGTTAATCAAGGCAATGAGTAGTACTTGAGGTGCTTTGTTGGAGAGATGCCGAGACGATGGTTGGAGTTCTTACCGTGGGCGGAGTGGTCTTACAACACCGCCTACCATAGTAGCATCAGCATGACTCTATTTGAGGCGGTATATGGACGCATGACTCTGACATTACGCGCTTATGATCTAGTCGCCTCTATAGAACGGACAAAGATGGATTTAGCTTTGATGGATAGAGACGTCATATTGAGGAGGTTGCGTGCCCATCTTAAACTTGCTCAAAACTGCATGAAGTTATGATTGCAGCCATAGAGAGTAGGAGTTCGACATCAGTAGTTGGATGTTTGTGCGGGTGCAACCGTATTGATAGGTGACCTTGCGTCCGGTGCAAAACCAGAAGTTAGCACATCGCTACTTTCGTCCGTTTTGGGTGTTAAAGCATATTTGTTCGGTTGCATATCGTTTAGAGCTGCTGGAGGGGTTGAGAGTGCATCTTGTCTTCCATGTTTCATTGCTGAGAGAGTGAATTAGAGATCATGAGGTTGTTGGATCAGTTCTATTGAAGCCATTGGAGGAGATAGAGATCGTAGAGCCAGTTCGTGTACTTGCTGGTGCTGACGACGATATGGTACTAGATTAGAGATGGTGATTCTAGTTGAGTAGCTTGGTAAGCTATCCGATGAGGCGACATGAGAGTTGGAGACTGATATCGTGGAGCATTTCCCCGACTTTACACCTTGAGGGTAAGGTGGGGGAAGCGTGGTGAGCTAATACACCTTGTTAGGATCTTTTCTTACTGCATTAGTTATTTATTTTTATTAAAATAAAATTCCTATAAGTCGCGTTCGAATGTAGGAGAGGACGCATTCGAACACCCTTGCGAACGCCTACATTAGGTTCGCAAATACAGAGGACGCAAAAAGTGCGTTCGAATTCCTGTATCGCGTTTGCACATACAGAGAATGTCTTTTGTGCGTTTAAACGCGATTGGGCGCGTTCGAATACGATCGGCGGGATTGCACTAGGATTAGGGTTAGTTATTGTATTAGGGCTTGTTGGCTAGCCTCTATAAAGATGTGGATGGCAGCCAAAGTTATTATGTTATTGGATTATTGATGTTTTGCCTCCTATCTTCTCTCTATTCTCTCTCCTTTCTCCCTCTTCACCATCCTTCCACCTCAACCATTTGCAAGGTATCTCATAACCTCTAATCTCCCTCGTCTGTCGAGCCCTCCCTCTTCTTTGGGATCTCGATCACTTCTTCCCCTTTGTCTATATCCCTTAACCACATCCACCATCCACCTTCATCTCCATTATCATTCATAACCCTAACATCTACTCCACCATCACTCGCGTTATTTTGTGTTTTCGTCCTGATTGTAGTTCGAATCTGCGAAGGGCATAAATACAAAAATTATAGATCAGGGAGTTACAAATCTAATCCACTTGGTTTCGTAATTTGTTGACTACAGGTGAATATTTTCCCACGGTTGCATAGACTGATTCCTGTAATAAATCCAGATTTTGAAGGAATTATTCTGTAGCATATCTTTTGGTACCGTACCCCATCAAATATTCTAGACATTGAACCCCTACAAGCTGTTCACTCTCTAGGAGTCACAAAGTATACTCAGAAGAAGCAGAGTTTGTGCCCCAAAGTTCCCATCAGGAGTACCAGAAATTTCCTTGCGAGAGGAGGGTATGAGCAGAAGAGTCAGGAAAGAACAAAAGCTCTAGAGTAAGGAAAGAGAAAAAATAACTCATGTAATGATCATTTTATATAGCGACTTAGTTTTTTAAATTTTTTGATAATGAATTAGTCAAATACTTGAATTAGTCAAATACTTGTAGGGTATATCTATGCAATTCTGTTGAAGAACAAGAGAAAAACTTGAAAATTTTGAAAGCCTTTGAGAGAGATAGAGCTAAAAATTATATGGAATTATCGAAAGAAAAAGAAAGGATTAAGAAAGATGTGCAAAATGGGGGCACATGAAAAGTTTATTTTGGAATAATAGGGTGTGGGAGGTAGTGAGAAGAAAAGAAGATTGAATAAGATTCTCTCAGGAACATTTAAATTTTCTATGTTTATAAGAAACAAAAAGAATAAGTCATGAGTGAGAGAAGTTTAAAGGCTTCGGGTGGTGGGCAATTAATTTATGGGAACACTTACTTGCTGATGGCTCCTCGGGTAGGATGCTAATTAGGATAAATGAAAATAATCTAGAAGTACTAGATTGTGTGAAATGTATGCACTCAATGACATTGTTGGTGAAAAAAAGGGATAAAATTATGAAATAAGTTCTAACGATGTGTATGGACCTCAAACTTGGGAGGAAAAAAAAATCTTGTGGTAGGAGATGGAAATGATAAAATAATATCACAGTGGAAGGATGATAAGTGGATTACTGGAGAAGATTTTAATGCCACAAGATTTATAACCGACAAAAAAGGCAATGCTAATGGGGAGAGGGAGAGAAGGTTGTCTAATTGGGTGATAAATGACCTGAAGTTGATGGAGGAGGTCAAGCTTAATGACAAAAGATTTACTTGATCAAATATGAGAGAAAACCTTGTTCTTGCTCTTTTAGATAGAGTTTTTGTTACTAATAGGTGGTGAGTTATGTTTCCCATGACATTGGTTACAGCCCTTCCTAGAATCTGTTCGAACTATGTTCCCTTCTTAGTGGACATTGGGAAAGAGTCTCAAAAGAATAATATTTTTTAGATTGGAAAATTATTGGTTCTACGAAGAGGATTTTGAGGGGTTAGTTAACAAGTGGTGGAAAGCTCCTATGGGAGGTCAAACTACTAAGAATACTTGGATTGGGAAAATTAAGAAACTAAGGCAAGGGCTGTGAGGATGGAGTAAGAATAACAAAAAGATGAATCAAGCACAGAAAAATAAAAGTTGGCTTGAGAACCTGAATGCACTAAACCTCATTGAGGAGGAAAGACATCTCAACAAAGACGAGAAGAAGGAAAGAGATGAGTTGATCTTACAACTTAATCAGGTTTATAAAAAGGAGGAGCTATTGTGGTAGTAAACATCTAAACAACAATGGCTAACAGAGGGAGACATTAATACTATTTATTTTCACATGATTGTAAATGGCTTCAATGATAAATAAAGGAGGAGCATGCGTGTGATATCGATAGAATTAAGACCCATATAATTGAATACTATCGAAAATTATTTGGGGAGGTAGATAGTTGGAGGCTCTAGATATAACACCCCAAAAAATGAAGGGCGGGGCACATGCCCGTCCTCACCCCACTCCCTTCTCCCTTGGTCTTACTTGGCCTAACAAAGTAGTGTCTTTGTCAAGCCAAGGGGAAGGAAGGAGGGCTCACGCCACCGTCGACGTGCACGGAGGGCCGACCTCGGGCAGAGAGTCGCCCCCCTCCTTTCTCTCTTTCTCCTTATTTCTTACCCTCCCCGAGGTTCACTCCGCGCATCTTGCTTCTCTTTCCACTATTGCCCCCTTCATCCAATTTATTTTCTAGACGAGCGACCCTTTGAGCACTTCATCTTCACCTTCCCTTCGTCATTGGTGGTGCAACGGTGGTTGGCTGCCAGCATCAGTTCTTCCCACCACTCCCCCTAGGGGTGGTGGTTAGTGGGCAGAGGGAAGGTGGTGCCTCCCTTCTGGTGCACTGCCCTAGCTTATTGAAGCTAGGGACTACCGAGCTCAAGCTAGGGGTGCCCAGCCTGAGCGTCGCTCGAGCGCGCCCGAGTGCAGTAGGCTTGGGCCCGAGCATGCTTGGAACTTGGGTTGAGCGATGCTAGCTTGAGCGCACCTGTGCATTCAGGCTTGGGTTGGGCTAGGCGGTGCTCGAACGCCTTGGTTGTAGGATGGGCTTGGCCCATCCCAAGCCCCCTTGGCTATAGGCCCGACCAGCTCTGTTTGGGCTAGTATAGCCTCGCTTATCAGGCCAAGCCATTTGGGGTTTTGTATCATTAATTCTTGGACTAGGTAAGGACAGATCTGGGTCTTCTTTTTTCTCCTCCTTAATGATATTTTCAACATTATTAATTGTCCCCTCTTTCTCTAACCCCCTAATTTTAAGAAGTTGGTGCTAACTTAATGATTGTGTCGTAGATCACCCTAGGACTAGAGCTTACCTCGAAGCCAGCCGTGATTAAATGGGGACTACTCATTGCTTGAAATTTTAGTGAATCCAAGCAAGTGGTTTATCAACTCTTGGATTTTCGCTTGATGTGATGAATGACAACATAAGCATATATGACATGCTAATTCATGTATTGTAGTGAAACCTGTTTGATTAACAAGTTGCTTGACATGACTTTTTATTAATTTAAATATGATATGCATTCATCCGCATACTTAGATACCTTGCTTATGATTATGATATGCTAGTCATGTTCACTTTATTATGCCACCTGTACACGTGCACGACTTTAAAAAGGATGATTTTTACGTTTCACAGTACTCGACACCTCCCTAGCTTCATCCACCAAACTCATGTTCACATGCATGGACATTGGTTGACTCGGTTAGGGTTAGCGTGGATTGAGTCTTCCCTTGTAAGTGTGCTCTCCATTAGTCTCCTTGTCAATGTCATCTTTCTTATTTCAACCATTAATAGAGGTCTAAGGTTCGCCTGGCTCTGATACCAATGATAGGCTACGAAATAATTCCTTCAAGATCTGAATTTATTAAAAGAAGCAGTCCGCGCAACTGAAGGAAACTATCCATAAAATATTCTTCTATAGTTAGAAATTACGAAACTAAGTGAAATCGATCCATAACTCCTAGTTCTACGATTTTTGTATTTATGCCCTTTATAGATTCGAACTACAACTGGTATGAAATTATTATTTAATACAAATGATGGTGATGGTGACGAGTGGAGTGGATGTTAGGGTTATGGATGGTAATGGAGATGAGGGTGGATGGTAGATGTTGTTTAAGTGATGAAGACGAAGGGGAAGAGGTGGTCGAGATCCCAAAAACAAGGGAGGACTCGACAAATGAAGGAGATTAGAAGTTAGGAAAGACCTTGCTAATGACAGAGGTGGTAGGTTAGTGAAGAGGGAGGAGGGAGATTAAGGTAGAAAAGATAGAGAGAAGATAAGATGTAAGAAACCATTAATCTAATAGCATAATGATTTTGGCTGTCATCCACACCTTTATAGAGACTAGCCAACAAGCCAAAATAATAATGATTAACCATAATTTTAATAGATTCCCGTCGATTGCGTTCGAACGCGCTTGATCACGTTCGAATGCACAAAAGGCGTTCTTTATTGATGCGAATGTGATGCAGGCGTTCGAATGCGCCCGACCACGTTCGAACGTGTATTTCACGTTCTCTAGTTTTGCGAACCTGATGCAGACGTTCACAAATATGTTCGAATGTGCCCTTAACCGTGTTTGAACGTGACCTACAGAAAATTTATTTTAATGAAAATAAATAACTAATGCAATAAGAAAAGACTCTAACTAAGTGTATCAGCCCATCATGCTTCCCCCACCTTATCCTCAAGGTGAAAAGTCAGGGAAATGCTCCAAAATATCCGTCTCCAACTCCCATGTCACCTCATCGAATGGCTTGCCAAGCCATTCGACTAGAATCTCCATCTCTATTCTGGTACCATGACGTCGTCGATGCCTAGCAAGTACATGAACTGCCTCTACGCTCTCTATCTCCTCCAATGGCTTCGGTAAAACTGATCTAATGACCCCATGATCTCCAATCCGCTCCCTCAGTAATGAAACATGGAAGACAGGATGTACTCTCGACCTCTGTAGCAGCTCCAAACGATATGCAACCGGACCAATACGCTCTAACACACGAAACAAACCGAAGTAACGATATGCTAACTTCCGGTTTCGCATCAGACGCAAGGTCACCTTACAATACGATTGCACCCTTATGAACACCCAACTGTCGATGTCAAACTCCTGCTCCCTATGGCTGTGATCATAAACTTGCTTCATGCGATTTTAAGCAAGTTTAAGATGGGCACAAAATCTTTTCAATCTGGGGTCTCTATCCATCAAAGCTAAGTTCACCTTCGTTCGATCTACAGATGCCACTGGGTCATAAGTGCATAATATCGGAGCCGTGCGCCCATACACCACCTCAAATGGAGTCATGTTAATGCTACTGTAGTAGGCGGTGTTGTAAGACCACTCCGCCTATGATAAAAACTCCAATCATCATCTCAACATCTCTCCAACAAAGCACCTCAAGTACTGCTCAATGCCTCGATTGACCACCTCGGTTTGGCCGTCCGTTTGTGAACGGTAGGCCGAACTGAAGTTCAATCGAGTCCCCTGCAATCTGGAAAACTCCTTCAAAAAATTGCTCATAAATACACGATCATGATCCGAGACATTCGTGCATGGCATGCTATATAACCGAGCAACATCTCTAAAAAAATTTTAGCTACTGACTTGACTAAAAATGGATGTGACAATACAGAAAAGTGTGCATACTTACTGAATCTGTCAACCACTACAAAAATAACTGAATAACCACGTACTAGCGAAAGACCCTCTACGAAATCCATAGAAATATCTTCCCAAACACGGTTCGGTATCAGTAGAGGGTGTAGTAATCCGACCGGTTTCAATATGGTTGTCTTAGCCTTTTGACAGACATCGCAAGCACAGACAAAACTCCTCACAGCCCGCCTCAATTCTGGCCATGTCCAACTCTAAGATATCCTCCTATAAGTCCTCAAGACACCCTCATGACCAACCTCTGGAGTTTAGTGGAAGTGCTCCAATAATTTCTACTGCAATCCATCATTTGCAGGCACCCGAATGCATCTACAGTCCAGCAGCAAACTGCCTCGATTCTTCAACTCTAGATAGCTGTTACGATCCTTCCTCGGCTATAGGCTCTGATACCAGATTGATACGAACCCTCTTTTGGTGCTATGGCTCTGATTCAAGATTTATACGATCTTGCACGGAACTTTGAGATCAGATCCCGAAATATCCTGCCGTTGGATCGCTGTGAAATTTTGATATGTTGTAGGCCCAGAAAAGAGCTTTCCAACGGATCTAGTTTCAGGCGAATCGGAGATGGGGATCTCGAAATATCGTTCGTTTAGTGGACGAACGTCAGGATACTCTGTTTTGGATTCCGTGGATGAAGGCACGAAATCCTAGGTAATGGTGGATTGTGGAGGGCCGGTGTTGATGGGGTGGCACCGGTGTAAAAGTGATGGTGGAAGGGTTATGGACGATGGAAAGGTTAGGGATAGCGATGGATAAAATTGGAAGAAGGGGGAGAAGAGGGCCACTCCTAAGGGACTAGGGTGACTGGCCTGTCGAGGGAGATTAGAAGCGGCGTCGCCGGGGAGATTGAGGGAATGGGAGCGAAGAAGATGAAGGAGGCAAGGCAAACTCAATTCTCAATATTCAATAATAATTTTGGTTGCCCTACACATACTTTTATAGGCTAACCAACAACTCAATCTTATCCTAAAACACAATCTTATCCTAAAACTCAATCTTATCCTAAAACACAATCTTATCCTAAAACTCAATCTTATCCTAAAACTCAATCTTATCCTAAAACTCAATCCAAACTCGAGACGACGTCGGTGAAGTCCGAATCGTATCAATAGCACTCTGAATCATCCAACACTTCCTGTAATAATCTCAAAACATCTGGGTCAGATGTACATGCATACCTCAGCTCATCAAGAAATGAAAAAGTGGGAGAAGAATAGGCTGCAAGCTCGGTGGTATCGGGTTAGCGTGATAGTGCATCCGCCATTCTACTTTCCGTTCCTTTCTTGTATTGAAATTAATAATCATACCCTAACAATTTTGTGACCCATCTCTGCTGTGCCAGAGTGTGAATACGCTGTCCCATAAAGTATGGAAGGCTCTTTTTATCGGTTCGGATAATGAATCTCCTACCGATCAAATAAGGCCTCCACTTTGTCACCGCATGCAGAATTGCCAACATCTCTTTCTCATAGGTCAATAATTGCTGAGATTTTTATGATAAAGCTTTGCTAAGAAAGGCTATGAGATGTCCTCTTTGCATTAGTACAGTTCCTATGCCAACTCCTGATGCATCATATTCCACAATGAACTCTTTGGTGAAGTCTAGTAGCGCTAAAACGGGACCTGTCGTCATTACTGTTTTCAATTTTTTAAAGGCTGTAGTAGCTTCATCCATCCATCTAAAAGAGTCATTCAACAAAGAAGTGAGAGGAGCAGCGATCTTGCCATACCCTACAATAAAGCGGCGATAATATTCGGTTAGCCCCAAGAATCCTCGCAATCCTATAGTGGTAGTAGGAATAGGCCAAGCAGTTATGCATGCTACCTTTTGAGGATCCGTCTCTACATCTGTCGTTGAGAAAATGTGGCCCAAATACTCCACTTATGGTACTTTCCATAGGCACTTCGACTTCTTGATCTTCAGCTGGATTTGTTTCCACAAATTCAGATCCTCTAAATGTCGCCAATGTTCCAATTATGTCCTGCTATACAACAAAATATCGTTAAAAAATATCAAGACATACCTTTGTAGTAGAGGCCAAAAAATATCATTCATGAGGCCTTGAAAAGTAGTTGAAGCATTAGTAATGCCCGTCCGGAGTCCGAAATGCAGTTTTACGTACATCCGCCGGGTGAACTCTAATTTGATGATACCCAACCCTTAAGTCAAGCTTGCTAAATGTGGTCGCCGCTACAAGCTCGTCCAGTAGCTCCTCTATAACCGGAATGGGATACCGATCCTTGACGGTAATAGCATTTAGTGCTCAATAGTCGACACAAAAATGCCATGTCCCGTCCTTCTTTCGCACCAATAGCACGGGCGATGACTAAGAGCTATGAGTTGGTTGTATGAGGCCTTGCTCCAGCATCTTAGCTACCATCTTAGTGATAACTTCCTTTTTCACATGTGGGTACCGATATGGCCTCACATTCTGATACGATTCGGACTTCACCAATATCGTCTCGAGCATGGATTCACTTTCTCTTTGTTTCATGTTTTAGTGTTTAATTTCCATGAAAATAAGTTTTTTATAAGTCGTGTTTGAACGTGGGTGGAGTGAGTTCGAACGCGGTTGTGAATGTGGTTGTGAACGTGGGTGAAGAGTGTGCATTGTGCGTTCGAACGCCCCGTTCGAACGCATTGTGAATGCCTGCATCGCATTCGCAAATCCAGAGAACTGTAAAACAGGCGCGTTCAATCGCGTGTTCGAACACCTGCATCACGTTCGCAAATCCAGAGAGGAGTGAACTCAGTGCGTTCGAACGCGGTCGGGCGCGTTTGAATGCGATCGGCGAAATTCTATTATTTAGGGTTAATTTTGAGTTATTGTTTAGCCTCTAAAAGGATGTGGATGGCAACCAGACGTCATTATTGATTATTGAGAATTGAGTTTGCCTTGCCTCCTTCGTCTTCTTCGCTCTCGTTCCCTCAATCCTTGGCGATGCCGTTTCTAACCTCCCTCAACTGGCCAATCACCCTAGACCCTTAGGGGCGGAGAGGGGCGGCCCTCTCCTCCCCCTTCTTCCAATCTATCCAACACTTGCCCTAACCCTTTCATCAACCATAACCCTTCCACCACCACTTTTCACCGGTGCCACCCTATTAACGCCAGTCCTCCACCAACCACCATCACCTAGGATCATGTGCCTCCATCCACGGATCTTAAACAGATCACCTTGACATTCGTCCACTAATCGGACGATATCGCAAAATCCCCATATCCGATTTGCCTGCAGCTAGATTTGTTGGAAAGCTCTTTTCCGAGGCTATAACATATCAAAATTTCACATTGATCTGACGGCACCATCTTTTGAGATCTTATTTCAAAATTTTGTGCCAGATCTAGTTCAGATCAGAGAATTAGAAGAGATCAAACCTTAGCCTAAGGGGAGATCGTATCAAGCTTGGTATTAGAGCCAGGTTCCTCGGACACGCACTTCCTATGACGACAACCAGATCCATGGCTGCATTATGAGATGATGAAGAAGAGATTCTCCCAATAGAGGAGGGGGAAATGGTTGTAGGGACTTCCAACCACGGAACCACCCGATCTAATCGCAATACGGAGGAACTAAGTGTTCAAGTCGTGCTGGGGTCTCTTTCCAAACAAATGGCCATCAACAACCAAATGATGATAGAGATGATGCAGGAATTAAGGGCGAAAAGGGAAGCAATGGCGAACGGGAACGCATCATTGACCCCACGACGTGAGTCTACTTCCATGAACCCACCGCCACCGGTTCAGCCTTTGCACCCACAAGAGCCGCTGTTGCCACCACCCTATGGGCAGAGACAAGAAAGGATGGCTCCACCAGGCCCAGTTGTAGGTGAACCCATTAGACGAGCAAACCACTATGGAGATCACCTTGGAGATCAAGATCCGTGGGCGGGTCAATACGATCCGGAACCACGACGAGTTAATCAAAACCGGAGGAGGGATCATCAACCCTTCATGGTGCATCCTCCCCCGGTTAGACAAGGACTTGGACATGATCTGGAATGAGACAACGACATCTTTGGACAAGTTGTGCGTCTCGAATTCCCCAAGTTCAAAGGTGGTGACCCGATCGATTGGTTGTATAGGGCGGAGCAATTCTTCGCATACCAAGGTACAACGGAAGAATACAAGGTGACGCTTGCGAGCTTCCACCTTGAGGATGCGGCGCTTCATTGGTTTCGAGCAGCCAATGTCATTGAGGTTATCGAAACTGGGGATGAATTTTATGCTAATATCACGCAGCGATTTGGAGCGTCGAGGTATGAAGATTTTGATGCTCTCCTCTCAAAGACGGTGCAAAAGACCATGGTTGGGGCATACCAAGAAAAATTTGAGAGGATTAGTAGTCGATGTCATCCACCATGGACAGATCAACAACTTCGCAGCACCTTCATCTTCGGGCTGCGGGGAGACATACAAGCCGATGTAAGGACTTTAAGGCCTAGAACCTTAAAGGAAGCCTTCGAAGATGTGGTGCTTATGAAAGACAAACATAGGGCCATGAGGTTACACCTGAAATAGTGTTGGACGAGCCAAGGGAGCCGCAATCAAGCTGAACCAACCATAGCGGCGGGAAATACTACCGAAGTACCAAGAATTGCCGCTGCAATGGTACATCCTCGAGCACCCTTGAAGCCATCCCAAGATGTGAAGTACACACCTTGAGGTCCGAGACAAGCACTCACACCTGCTCAAGTGGAGGAACGAAGGGCCAAGGGCTTGTGCTTTTGTTGTGATGAGAAGTTTGTGCTCGAGCATCGTTGCTCTAAACCAATGGGATCGGTGATGCTAATCGACGGATTGGAGGATGCTGACGATGAGTTTGCAGTTGAAAATACAGGTGTGGCTGGACATCAAGGAGAAGCTAAGGAGCAACCTGTGGAGGACATGATAGCCGAAATCTCCCTCCACACCTATTTGGGGACAACTGCACCAAAGACCTTGTGGGTGAACGGTGTAATCCAGAAAACCACAGTGAGAATCTTGATTGACACCGGGTCCACCCACAACTTCATTGACAAGAGGCTCCTTAGGAAGATTGGGCTCGAGTCGGAACCCACGGAAGGGTTCGACGTGACGATTAGAGATGGCACCACCTTACGAGCGGATTTTATTTGTGGAGGTGTGGAATTGAAGGTGCAAGGCCAAACGTTCACATTGGATCTTTATCCATTGGCCTTGCGAGGAGCCGACATCGTTTTGGGGACTCAATGGCTTCAAAGCTTGGGGCCCGTAACATTTGATTTCTCAAACCTCACTCTGACGTTTCAGAGGAATGGTCGAAAGATGTTGTTGGATGGAATTCAACTACGGTAAGGCCCGACATTGCAACCACTTGTGGGCTTTCCTTGTGCAGGGGATCGAGCTCTACTATTGTAAATGGCTGTTGTTGAACCAGAACATCCACCACCAAGGAAAGTAGCCGCTGACATGCAAGAGCTACTGTAGGAGTTCCAAGATCTCTTCGAGGAACCCCGAGGACTGCCGCCGACTCGTTGGCACGACCATCGCATCTAGATCATTCCACGGGCTGAACCAGCAAATGTTCAGCCCTATCAGTACCCGCATGTTCGGAAGGAAGAGATCAGTAAATTGGTGGTGGAAATGCTCGAGCAAGGGATTATTCAACTTAGTAGAAGTGCCTACTCATCGCCGATGCTGTTGGTTCGGAAGAAAGACGGGAGTCGGTGGTTTTGCGTTGACTACCGAGCCTTGAATGCAATAACCGTCAAGGATCGGTATCCAATACCAGTGATCGAGGAGTTGCTGGATGAACTCACAGGGTCGGCTTATTTTAGCAAACTTGATTTAAGAGCAGGGTACCATCAAATCTACGTTGACCCGGAAGATGTGCACCAAACGGCGTTCCGAACTCACGATGGCCACTATGAGTTTCGAGTCATGCCGTTTGGGCTCACCAATGCACTGGCCACCTTCCAAGGGCTAATGAATGACCTTTTCCGCCCGCTCTTGCGTTGGTACGTGCTCGTCTTCTTTGACCGTTATTCTAGTGTATAGTAGGAATTGGAGCGAGCACTTATGGCATGTGCGGGAGGTATTAAATATCTTACGATAAAACCAGTTAAAAGTCAAGATGAGCAAGTATCTTTGGGGAGAGCCACGAGTGGAGTACTTGGGACATATAATCTCAGCAAAAGGAGTGGAAGCCGATCCAAGCAAGATCAAGAATATGGTGGACTGGCCGATTCCTAGTAATTAGCGGGAATTGAGGAGATTCCTTGGGTTGACGGGGTACTACCGGTGTTTCGTTGCCAACTATGGCAAAATTGCTGCCCTGCTGACCTCCTTACTTAGAAAAGGTGGGTTTCAATGGACGGGCAAAGCAACGGAGGCCTTTGAAGCCTTGAAGACAGCTATGTCTACTGCTCCGGTTCTAGCACTATCGGATTTCGGCAAGCCCTTTGTGGTGGAATGCGACACTTCGGGTGAGGGCATTGGAGTAGTTTTGATGCAAGAGGGCAGACCTGTGGAATATATGAGCAAAGCATTGTCAAATCAGTCGTGACAGCTATCCACCTACGAGCACGAAATGCTAGTGATTCTACACGTCGTCACCAAATGGCGACCCTACTTGATTGGCCAACGGTTTACTATCTACACGGACCAGCGTAGCTTACCTTACTTCATGGAGCAACGTGTGCACACCCCAGCCCAACAACGGTGGGTCACGAAACTCCTTGGCTATGACTACGAATTAGTCTACAAAAAGGGGATTGAGAATCGAGCGGCCGATGCTCTTTCGCGCCAACCGGACACAAATGAGCTTGCCTCTTTTTCAGCACCAATATTTCCTCTATCTTTAGATATGTGGGGAATCAATGCAGAAGCATACCATGGAGGAGCTTGAGTTAGAGTTCAAAGATCGCTTCCCAAAATTCAAACCTTGAGGACAAGGTTGCGAAAGTGTGGTGGATTGATATAATTCGGACTTTACCGATGTCGTCTCGAGCATGGATTCACTTTAGGGGTGGCTTTGTTTTATGTTTTAGTGTTTAATTTTCATGAAAATAAGTTTTCTGTAAGTCGCGTTTGAACGCAGGTGGAGTGAGTTCGAACGCGGTTGTGAACGTGGGTGAAGAGTATGCATTGTGAACGCTTGCATCGCGTTTGTAAATCTAACTAAGTGGAAAATAGGTGCATTTAATCGCGCGTTCGAACACCGGCATCACGTTCACAAATCCAGAGATGAGCGAACTCGGTGCATTCAAACGCGGTCGGGCGCGTTTGAACGCGATTGGTGAAATTGTATTGTTTAGGGTTAATTTTGAGTTGTTGGTTAGCCTATAAAAGGATGTGGATGGCAACTAGAGGTCATTATTGATTATTGAATAATTGAGTTTGCCTTACCTTCTTCGTCTTCTTCGCACTCGTTCCCTCAATCCCCGGCGACGCCGCTTCTAACCCCACTCGACCGGCCAATTACCCTAGACCCTTAGGGGCGGCCCTCTCCTCCCCCTTCTTCCAATTTATCCAATACTTACCCTAACCCTTTTTGTTTCCTTGCTTATATTTCATCCATATGCTTCGGAAATCAAAAGTGACGGGTCCCAAGCTTTATAACAACTGAGTGCCAAGGACAATGTCCGCTCCTCGTAGTGCCAACGGATATAAGTCCATAATGATGTCGTGTAGTTGCACCCATATACCGACCCGGTGACATAAGCTCTCCGCCTTAAGCTTCATGCTGTCTCCAATAGCAACGTCAAACCTCGTGGTCGGTTCAACGTCCAAGCCCAATCTCCTCACTAACCTCTCATCTAGAAAGTTCTGTGTACTCCCAGAATCAATGAGGATGTGCACACAATACTTTCTAATAAGTCCGTCCACTTGTAACGTCCTTGGCGCGTAAGTACCCGAATATGCATGCATCGATATTTCAGTATGGATATCTTCCTTCGTGCCCTCCTCAATGGCCTCCTCATAGACCTCCTCTGAACACTCCATCACCAACAACCTCATCGTCCTCCTCGAGATCGTCGATGAGCATCACACTTCCGATCGGTTTGGAACACCGATGATCGAGGCCCTTCGCTCATCGCATCGAAAGCAAAGGCCTTTCGCTCATCGCTCCCTCACCTGGGTAGGTGTGAGAGTTGGAATGGGGGGTCTTGTGCCTCCTCTAACATCGAAAGAAGATCTCAAAAGTGGTCGTGGTTAGGTACTAACATCCGTTGTCTTTGAACCCGTAGAATTTTTAGCTGGCGTTCTAGGTGCAAACCGCCCATCTTGGTTGCCCCGACTTACTTTTTGTGCCATCTTGAGAGCCTTATGCTTTTGCTCCATCCTCCTGACCTTCTCCAAGGCCTCCTCAAGAGTGGTAAGACAAAGAGTATGAACATTTGCTTGTATCTCATCTCATAGCCATGAAATGAATGTGCCCATCAATGTCGATTTAGGCTAAGGTGGCTCACAACGACTACTAACTCTTTCAAATTCAGCTTGATCCTCCAAAACGGTCGTCTTTTGAACCATCTTGCTTAAAGTGATAGAAAAATCTTCATATACCGCTGTCCCAAATCTGCGTGTATGATACACTTAGTTAGGATATTTTCTTATTGCATTAGGTGTATATTTTCATTAAAATAAAATTCTTGTAGGTCTTGTTTGAACGTAGGTGGAGTCGTGTTCGAATGCCCTTGTGAATACCTGCATCAAGTTCGCAAATATAGAGAACGCATATAGTGCGTTCAAAGAGTACTCATCAATGTAGTAAGACATAGAGCATGAACATCCACTTGTATTTTCTCTCGCAACCCTGAAATAAATGTACTCATCAATGTACGTTCGGGCCACGGTGGCTCACAACAACTACTAACTCTTTCAAACTCAGCTTGGTACTCCAGTACGGTAGTCCTTTGAACCATCTTATTTAATGTGGCAGCAAAATCTTCATATGCCGCTGTCCCAAATCTACGTGTAATCCTCCTACAAAAATCAGCCCATCCGATAAATCCACCACCACGAATAACCGATCTATACCAATACAATGCCTTTCCTTTGAGGTGAAAGCTTGCCATTTGGACTTTTGCGTCTTCTGTTGTATGTCTTACTACATTGGTGAGTACTCTTTGAGTGCACTATATGTGTTCTCTGTATTTGCGAACCTGATACAAGTAAAAAACTCAATCCAAAAGTCGCTCATAAATACACGATCATGATTCGAGACAATCGTGCGTGGCATGCCATATTATCGAGCAATATCTCTAACAAAAATTTTAGCCACTGACTTGGCTAAAAACAGATGTGACAATGCCGAAAAGTGCGCATACTTGCTCAATCTGTCAACCACCACAAAAATAACATAATAACCATGCACTAGCGGAAGACCCTTTATGAAATCCATGGAAATGTCCTCTCAAATATAGTCCGATATAGGTAAAGGCTGTAGTAATCCGGCTGGTTTCAATATGGTTGCTTTAGCCCTTTGATAGACTTCGCAAGCACGGACAAAACTCCTCACATCCTGTCTCAATCCTGACCACGTGCAACTCTGAGATATCCTCCAATAAACCCTCAAGACACCTTTATGACCAGCCTCTGGAGTGTGGTGGAAATGCTCCAACAATTTCTACTGCAATCTATCATTTACGGGCACTCGAATGCATCTGTGGTCCAGCAGCAAACGGCCTCGATTCTCCAACTCGGAATGGCGCTCCGAATCATCCATCACCTTTTGCAACAATCTCAAAATATCTGAGTCAGATGTACATGCATACCTCAGCTCGTCAAGGAAGGGAAAGGTAGGAGATAAATAAATTGCAAGCTCGGTGGTATCGGGTTGGCACAATAGTGTATCCACTACTCTATTTTCCGTTCCTTTCTTGTATTGAATTTCATAATCATACCTCAGCAATTTTGTGACCCATCGCTGCTATGCCGGAATGTTTATGTGCTGTCCCATAAAGTAGGGAAGGCTCATTTGATCGATTCGGATAATGAATCGCCTATCGATCAAATAAGGTCTCCACTTTGTCACCACATACAGAATTGCCAACATCTTTTTCTCATAATTCGATAATTGCTGAGATTTTTGTGATAAAGCCTTATTAAGATAGGCAATGGGACATCCTTCTTGCATTAGTACAGCTCTAATGCCAACACCCGACGCATCACATTTCACAATAAATTCTTTGGTGAAGTCCGGTAACATTAGAACGACTGCTGTTGTCATTGCTGTTTTCAATTTTTCAAAGGCTGAATGGCTTCAACAGTCCATCTAAAAGAATCCTACTTCAACAAAGAAGTGAAAGGAGCAACGATCTTGCCATATCCAGCGATGAAGAGTTGATAATATCCGGTCAGCCCCAAAAATCCTCTCACTCCGGTGGTAATAGTAGGAATAGGCCAAGCGGTCATACATGCAACCTTTTGAGGATCTGCCGCTACACCATCTGCTGAAATGATGTGGCGTAAATACTCCACCTTTGGTACTCCCCATAGGCACTTGGACTTCTTGGTCTTCAATTTATTTTGCTCCAACAAATTCAGCACGTCTTCTAAATGCCGCCAATTTTCCAATTCAGTCCTACTATATACCAAAATATCGTCAAAAAATATCAAGACATACCTTCGCAAGAGAGGCTGAAATATATCATTCATGAAGCTTTGAAAGGTAGCTGGAATATTGGTGAGACCAAAAGGCATCACTCGGAACTCGTAATGTCCATCCTGAGTTCGAAATACAGTTTTGTGCACATCCGCCGGGTGAACTCTAATTTGATGATACCTGGCCCTCAAGTCAAGCTTACTAAATATAGTCGTCCCTACAAGCTCGTCCAGCAACTCCTCGATAACCAGAATGGGATACCGGTCCTTGACGGTAATAGCGTTTAGTACTCAATAGTCGACACAAAAATGCCATGTCCTGTCCTTTTTTCACACCAAAAGCACGAGGGATGAGTATGAGCTATGACTTGGTTGTATGAGGCCTTGCTCCAACATCTCGGCTACTATTTTTGAGATAACTTCTTTTTGCACATGTGGATACCGATATGGCCTTACGTTCGTCGGTGCAATCCTGGGTACAATCTCTATACGATGGTCCGCCGCTCTCCTCGGTGGCAACTCCTACGGCTTCTCAAACAGTCTAAAAAGTTCTCTAATAAATTAGACAATTCAATTATAGTAACTGAACTCGTTTGAGGCTCATCTCCTACTAGTCCTAAGTGAAGAAGATAGGCCAAATCATACGCACCAAGCTACCCCACCATAGGCTACATCGCAAGAATTAGCGAAGTCCGAACACCATCAAGCCGCACATCTTTGTTTCCTTGTTTATATTTCATCCACATGCTCCGAAAATCAAATGTGATGGGTCCCAAACTCTGTAACTACTAAGCACCAAGAACAATGTCCGCTCCTCGCAGCGCCAATGGATACAAGTCCACAATGATGTCGTGTCCTTGCACTCGCATACCGACTTGGCGACACAAGCTCTCCGCCCTAAAATTCGTGCTGTCTCCAATAGCAATGTCAAACCCCGTAATCGGTTCGGCATCCAAACCCAATCTCCTCACTAGCCTCTCATCTAGAAAATTGTGTGCACTCCCCGAATCGATGAGGATGTGCATAGAATGCTTTCTAACGAGTCCATCTACTCGTAACATCCTCGGTGCGGAAGTACCCAAATATGCATGCATTGATATTTCAGCTTGAATATCTTCCTCAACACCTTCCCCCACATTCTCATAATGGGTCTCCTTTGGACACTCTCCATCATCAACTACCTCATCATCTTCCTCAGGACCATCGATAAGCATCACACTCCCGATCGGTTTAGAACATCGATAACTAGGGTTGAAACGCTCATCACATCGAAAGCAAAGGCCTTTCGCTCTTCGCTCATCCACCTGGGTAGGTGTGAGAGTTCGAACGGGGGGTCTAGTGCCTTCTCTAACATCAAAAGGAGGTCTCAAAGGTGGTCGTGGTCGTAGTCGCTATTTTTTAAACCACAGAATTTCCAACCGGCATTCTAGGTACAAGCTTCCCATCTCGGTTGCCCCAATTGGTTTTCGCTGCCATCTTTAAAGCTCTATGCTTTTGTTCCATCCTCATGGCCTTCTCAAAGGCCTCCTCAAGAGTAGTAGGACATAGAGCATGAACATCCGTTTGTATCTCCTCTCGTAGCCCTGAAATAAATGTACTCATTAATGTATGTTCGGGCTACGGTGGCTCACAATGACTATTAACTCTTTCAAACTCAGCTTGGTACTCTAATACAGTAGTCCTTTGAACTATTTTGCTTAATGTGGCAGCAAAATCTTCATATGCCTCTATCCCAAATCTACGCGTAATCCTCCAACAAAAATCAGCCCATCCGATAAATCCACCACCATGAATAATGGATCTATACCAATGTAATGCCATCATTGGAGGTGGAAGCTTGCTATCTGGACTGTCACATCTTCCGCTGTACCTTGACAATAAAAATATCATTCAACTTGAAACACCCAATCCATTGGATTACCGCCTTGGAATTTTGAAAAGTCCAAGCGTGCAGTTCTCTCCCGAATAGCATTGTCGGGTTCGCAAAAGATCCTTGGTTCAAATCTAAACCTTTGTGCATGTTGATCACCTTCTCTAAATCCTCAAGCACGTCCATCACCAACTCCATAGGGATCAACCTCATCCTCATAGTGTGATACGATCATGCCTCGGGATATGGTGCTTTGATACCAGCTTGATACGATCTCTCCTTTTGGGCTAAGGATCGATCTCTTCCGATTCTTAGATCTGGACTGATCTTGCATGGAACTTTGAAACAAGATCCTGAAATATACCGCCGTCGGATCGACGTGAAATTTTTATATGTTATTTCTCTTTCAAAGAGCTTTCCAAAAAATCAAGTTTCAGGCGAATCGGAGTTGGGGATCTCGAGATATTGTCCATTTAGTGGACGAACGTCAGGATGCTCTATTTTGGATCCGTGGATGGAGGCACGAGATCCTAGGTAATGGTGGTTGGTGGAGGACCATGGATGGATGCTCCTACTAGCCCAAGGTGGAATTCGGGTCCATCTACATTGAGTCCACTTGGTGTCGGGTGGTCGAACCACTTGACTCAATGTCAGTTCAGCAATAGAAATCTGGTGCATCCGATTGCGCTCGGGAGATCGAGTTATATACAGTTGGTGGATCCGGATTTGGTCCTCCCAATGACTCGAGTTAGGTTTAGCGACAACCATTTGCAATAGTAGAGCTCGGTCCCCTGTACAAGGAAAGCCCACAAGTGGTTGCAATGTCGGCCCCTACTGCGGTTGATTTCCATCCAGCAGCACCCTTCGTCCATTCCTCCAAAATGTCAGTGTGAGATTTGAGAAATCAAAGGTTACGGGCCCCAAGCTTTGAAGCCATTGACTCCCTAAAACAATGTTTGCACCTCGCAAGGCCAATGGATAAAGGTCCAATGTGAAAGTTTAGCTTTGCACCTTCAATTCCACACCTCCACAAATAAATCCGCTCGCAATGTGGTGCCATCTCCAATCATCAAATCGAACCCTTCCGTGGGTTCCGACTCGAGCCCAATCTTCCTAAGGAGCCTCTTGTCAATGAAGTTGTGGGTGGACCCGGTGTCAATCAAGATTCTCACTGTGGTTTTCTTGATTACACCGTTCACCCGCAAGGTCTTTGGTGCAGCCGTCCCCGAATAGGCGTGGAGGGAGATTTCGGCTATCATGTCCTCCACGGGTTGCTCCTCAACTTCTTCTCCTCGATGTCCAGCCACATCTGCACTTTCAGCTGCAAGCTCATCCTCCGCTTCCTCCAATCCATCGATTAGCATCATCGATCCCATCAGTTTAGCGCAGCGATGCCCGGGTACAAACTTCTCATCACAACAGAAGCATAGGCCCTTGGCCCTTCGTTCCTCCAATTGGGCAGGTGTGAGTGCTCGTCTCGAACCTCTTGGTGCGTACTTCACATCTTGGGATGGCTTCAAGGGTGCTCGAGGAGGTACCACTGCAGCAACAACTCTTCGTACTCCGGTGATGTTTCCTGCCGCTATGGTTGGTTGAGATTGATTTTGGCTTCCTTGGCTCGTCCAACTCTGTTTTAAGTGTATCTTCATGGCCCTATGTTTGTCTTCCATAAGCACCGCATCTTCGAAGGCCTCCTTTAAGGTTCTAGGCCTTAAAGCCCTCACATCGGCTTGTATGTCACCCTGCAGCCCAGAGATGAAGGTGCTGCGAAGTTGCTGATCCGTCCATGGTGGATGACATCGGCTACTAATCCTCTCAAATTCTTCTTGGTATGCCCCAACCGTAGTCTTTTGCACTGTTTTTGAGAGGAGAGCATCAAAGTCTTCATACCCCGATGCTCCAAATCGCCGTGTGATATCAGCGCAAAATTCAACCCAAGTTTCGATGGCCTCTATGGCATTGGCTGCTCGAAACCAATGAAGCGCCGCATCCTCAAGATGGAAGCTCGCAAGCGTCACCTTGTATTCTTCCGCCGTACCTTGGTATGCAAAGAATTGCTCCGCCCTATACAACCAATCGATTGGGTCGCCGCTTTTGAACTTGGAAAATTCGAGACGCACGACTTGTCCACGGATGCCGTTGTCTCGTTCCGGATCATGTCCAAGTCCTTGTCTAACTAGAGGAGGATGCACCATGAAGGGTTGATGATCCCTCCTTCGGTTTTGATTAACTTGCTGTGGTATCATATTGGCCCGCCCACGGATCTTGATCTCCAAGGTGGTCTCCATGGTGGTTTGCTCGTCGGATGGGTTCACCTGCAACTGGACTTGGTGTAACCATCCTTGCTTGCGTTTGCCCATAGGGTGGTGGTAGCAGCGGCTCTTGTGGTTGCAAAGGCTGAACCGGTGGCGGTGGGTTCAAGAGGGTGGACTCACGTCGTGGGGTCGATGGTGCTTTCCCGTTCAACATTGCTTCCCTTGTTGCCCGTAGTTCCCACATCATCTCCATCATCATCTGGTTGTTGATGGCCATCTGCTCGGAAAGAGACCCCAACATGGCTTGAACGCTAGGTTCTTCCATATTTCGATTAGATCGGGCAGTTCCGCGGGTGCAAGTCCCCGCAATCGTTTCTCCCTCCTCTATTGGGAGAATCTCTTCTTCATCATCTCGCCGTGCAGCCATGGATCTGGTGGTCGTCATTAGAAGCGCTTGTCCGAGGAACGATGGCTCTGATACCAGCTTGATACGATCATGCCTCGGGATATGGTGCTCTGATACCAGCTTGATACGATCTCTCCTTTTGGGCTACGGATCGATCTCTTCCGATTCTCAGATCTGGACTGATCTTGCACGGAACTTTGAAATAAGATTCCGAACGATACCGTCATCGGATCGACGTGAAATTTTTATATGTTGTCGCCCTTGAAAAGAGCTTTCCAACAAATCAAGTTTCAGACGAATCGGAGTTGGGGATCTCGAGATATTATCCATTTAGTGGATGGACGTCAGGATGCTCTGTTTTGGATTCGTGGATGGAGGCACGAGATCCTAGGTAATGGTGGTTGGTGGAGGACCGGCGTTAATGGGGTGGCACCGGTGGAAAAATGATGGTGAAAGGGTTATGGATGATGGAAAGGTTAGGGCAAGTGTTGGATAGATTGGAAGAAGGCGGAGGAGAGGGCCACTCCTAAGGGACTAGGGTGATTGGCCGGTCGAGGGAGTTTAGAAGCGGCGTCGCCGGGGATTGAGGGAACGGGAGCGAAGAAGACGAAGGAGGCAAGGCAAACTCAATTCTCAATAATCAATAATAATTTTGGTTGCCCTACACATCCTTTTATAGGCTAACCAACAACTCCAATTAACCCTAAAACATAATTTTCGCCGACCGCGTTCGAACTCACTTCACCCGCGTTCGATCTCGACTTACAGAAAACTTATTTTAATAGAAATTAAACACTAAAACATGAAAGAAAAACACTCCTAAAGTGAATCCCTGTTCGAGACGATGTCGGTGAAGTCCGAATCGTATCATAGTGCCAATCCTACTCATCGATGAAGTGCACCAGTGCTGCACGCCTCTCGGTTTCTACCACCGCCGGTCTTGGGTTTTGTAACGGAGGTGGGGGATGATGTGAAGGTATAGGTAGAAGGGTATCATTGACACTCATATGACGCACCTGGACCTATGGGGTATCAGTTCTATGGGGTCCCACCACTGGTCCTTTTTGAAACTCCGTTCATCGTTGAGAAGATGACGAACTCAATCGATTTACGATGTATTTTTTGAATTTATTGTGATCCTTTTGTATGTTGTCAACTCTATACAACAATGTTTGGAATATGCCCCTTAGTTCATCCATATTCGAACCCATGAATGTTGGTTGACTCGGTCTTACCATGGTCGCTCCAAAGGAATTAGCCTCATGGTTAGGATCATCGTTCATTGAGTCCTCCCTTGTCGGTGTGCTCTCCATAGGTCTCCTTGTTGATGTCATCTTCCTTGTTTCAACCATTAATGGAGGTCTGAGGTTCGCCTGCTCTAATACCAATGGTAGGGCTTTGATACCATTTGATAGGCTCTGATACGAAATGATAACTTCTGGAACCAAAGATAGGCTACGCTAAGATTCCTTTAAAATCTGAATTTATTATAGAAATTAGTCCGTGCAACCGTATGAAAATATTCGTCAGATATTTTTCTGTAAGAAAATTATAAAACTAATTGGGTTGGATCCATAGCTTCCTGATCTACAACTTTTGTACTTACGCCCTTCACAGATTCGAACTGTATCAGGGACAAAAACACAGAATTACGTGGGTGATGGTGGTAGTGACGGGTGAAATGGATGTTAGGGTTATGGATGGGTATGGAGATGAAGGTGGATTGTGAAAGTAATTAAGGGAAGTAGACAAAGGGAACAAAGTAGTCGAGATCTCAAAGAAGAGGGGTGGCTCGACAGTCGAGGGAGATTAGAAGTGAGGAGAAACCTTGTCAATGGTAGAAGTGGAAGGATGGTGAAGAGGGAGAAGAGAGGAGTCTAGAGAGAAGATAGGAGGCAAAAAAATCAAGAATCCAATAGCATAATAAAGTTGGCTGCCATTCACATATTTATAGAGGCTAGCCAACAAGTCCTAAAATATTATGAAACCCTAATTCTAGAGGATTCCCGTCGATCGCGTTCAAACGTGCCCGATCGCGTTCGAACGCACTTAAAAAGCCCTTCCTCTGGATTTGCGAACGCGACACAGGCATTCAAACGTGAGCGTTCGAACTCACCCAACCGCGTTCGAACGCACTATATGCGTTCTCTGTATTTGCGAACCTGATGCAGGCGTTCAAAAGGGCATTCGAACATGATCCCTCCTACGTTCGAACATGACCCCTCCTGCGTTCGAACATGACCTATAAGAATTTTATTTTAATAAAAATAAATACCTAATGTAATAAGAAAAGATCCTAACTAAGTGTATCAGCCCACCATACTTCCCCCACCTTGCTCTCAAGGTATCAGTCTCCAATTCTCCTACAAAAGTTAGCTCAACCGATAAATTCTCCACCATGAATAGCCGATCTATACTAATGCAATACCATTCCTTGGAGGTGAAAGCTTGCCATCTGGACCATTGCGTCTTTTGCTGTTCTTTGACAATCAAAGTATTGTTCCACTTGAAACACCCAATCCATCGGATTACCGCTTTGGAATTTTGGAAAGTCCAAGTGTGCGGTTCTCCCTCAGATAGCATTGTCGTGTTCGCGAAAGACCCTTGGTTCAGGTCTGAACCTTTATGCATGTTGATCTCCTTCTCTAAATCCTCAAGCATGTCCATCACCATCTCTGAAGGGATCAACATCATCCTCTAAAAGCCAATCCTCTTCATTGACAAAGTGCACCGATGCCACACGCTTCTCGGGTTCCACCACTGCCAGTCTTGGGTTGTGTATTGGAGGTGGGGGATGATGTGCAGGAATAGATAAAAGAGGATCATTGACATTAACATGTCACACTTGGACCTGTGGGGTATCGGTTCAGTGTGGTCCCACCACTGGTCCTTCTTGAGGCATCAATCTTCGTCGAGGAGATGACGAAGCTGATTGGTTTATGACATATTCCTTTAAAGCATTATGATCATTCTGTATTGCGTCAACCCTATACAGCAATATTTGGAGCATGCCCGTAAGTTCGTCCGCCAAACTCATATTCACACCCATGGATGTTGATTGACTCGGTCCTACTGTGATCTCTCCGAAGGAATCAGCCTCACGGTTAGAGTTATCGTGGATTGGGTCTTCCTTTGTAACTGTGCTCTCCATTGGTCTCCTTGTCAATGTCATCTTCCTTATTTCAACCATTAATGGAGGTTTGAGGTTTGCTTGGCTCTAATACCAATGATAGGCTACGGAACAATTCTTTTAAGATCTGAATTTATTACAAGAAGTAGTTCGCCTAACCGAGAAAAACTATTCATCAAATATTCTCTTGTAGTAACAAAATTATGAAACTAAGTGGAATCGATCCGTAACTCCCAGTTCTATGATTTTTGTATTTACGCCCTTTACAGATTCAAACTGAAACTAGGACGAAATTACGATTTAGTGTGGATGATGATGGTGGTGATGAGTCGAGTGGATGTTAGGGTTATGGATGGTAATGGAGATGAGGGTGGATGGTAGATGCTGTTTAAGTGATGAAGACAAAGGGGAAGAAGTAGTTGAGATCCCAAGAAATCGATAGACGAGGGAGATTATAAGTTTGGAGAGACCTTGCCAACGGTAGAGGTGGTATGTTGGTGAGGAGGGAGGAGGAAAATTAGGGTAGAGAAGATAGAGAGAAGATAGGAGGCAAGAAACCAATAATCCAATAGTATAATGATTTTGGCTAGCCAATAAGCAAAAATAACAATGATTAACCCTAATCCTAATTCTAGTACATTCCCGTCGATCGCGTTCGAATGCACAAAAGGCGTTTTCTATTGATGCAAACGCGATTCGAACACCGCATTCGAACGTGCCTAACTACATTCAAAAGAGCGTTTCATGTTTTCGTATTTGTGAACCTGATGCAGGCGAATACGTGACCTACAAAAAATTTATTTTAATAAAAATAAATAACTAATTCAATAAGAAAAGACTTTAACTAAGTGTATCACTACCCTCCCTTGAGGGATGCTATGGTTGTTGAGCAAGTGTGGATAGGCGAAGGCTTGTGTAGAAGGCGTGCCATATATGCTTAACTATAGTCTTGTCGGATCATGCTAGCCATTTCATGATATGTATACTTTAGTTTACGTTATATTCAGTTGCATAATGCATTTTCTATTATCTTTAGATTATATGTATTATTACTTATAATGCTTAACTAGTGAAACTATCACTTGCTGAGCGTTAGGCTCATTCCGTGCTAAAACTGGATGCAAATTGGCTTGTACCCTGATGGGATGCCTGTTAACAGTTAGCTCATAGGGCGATAGGCCATTTTCTTTCATGCTTTATTGTGAACTCATGTTAAGGGATTTATGTTCACTTGTTGTAGATACACTGCATGTACTCTTGGAATGGATGCTTACTCCCTTTTATTGTATTATGGATGGATTTGTTGTGGCATGCCTCTTTTTTTACTTTCCATTTAATTTATTTGGGTTTCTTCATTCTTGGTGGCATGTTATTGAGCTCCTAAACCCCCATATGATGCTCACAGGAGGGGTAAGTCTCTTGAGAGTCACATGGCAGAGTTTGGTTGTTACAACATGGTATTTGTTAGGTTTTTTATTTATTGGCAATTTTGTACAAAATATTCTAAGTGTATTCTTTCATGTATTTGAGCTTTACACAAGTCTAGAATATCACTGGTGTGAAGAATTGCAAGATCATTGGAGAAAAGCCTCGCGTTCTCACCGCGTTCACAAACGCGTTCGAACGCGGGCACTGCGTTCACACAGACAGAGAGCCGCGTTCACAAACGCGTTCGAACGCGGGCACTGCGTTCACACAGACAGAGAGCCGTGTTCACAAACGCGTTCGAACGCGGGCACTGCGTTCACACAGACAGAGAGTCGCGTTCACAAACGCGTTCGAACGCGGGTACTGCGTTCACACAGATCGAGAGCAGCGTTCACAAACGCGTTCGAACGCAACCTGAAGAATTCAAGCTGTCGCGTTCGAACGCACTTGGGCCCGTTCGAACGCACCTGAGATTAAGTTAGGCCGTTCGAACGCACTCGGGCCGCGTTCGAACGCACATATGAAGTTTGCAATTTATTGGATTTTCATGAGTACGAATATGACTTAGATTTGGCTCTATCTTGGAGATCATATATAAGGATAGTGTTGCCCTAACCTAGGGGGGTTGAATAAGATTATTCAAGGAGACTTTTTGGAGGCTACATCGGTTCTTCAACAAACAAGGCCCTTCACATCTACAAATCTTAATCTTTCGTCTTAAGGGCTATCTAGACGAAAGATCAATCTCGAGGGTTACTGAGATTGGACTTCAATCACAAGAAGCAGTGAATCGTGGGTTCTAGCGATCAAGACTGAGAGGAACAAAGTCGTTTGGATCGACGGGTTATTTTGTGAGTCAGTCTTGTAACTGCTACTATCATAGTGATTGGTTTTGATCCGAGTTTGGATCCGTGGTTTTTTCCCGTTTGGGTTTTCCACGTTAAAATCTTGGCGTTCATCTCTACTATCGTTTTTAATATTTCTTCTGACTTTTACTTAAGTGAACGAGAAGTATCATTGCCTAGAGGTTAGATACATACGTGTGTCTAGGGGTTTTTCAGTATTAGAGCCAGGTTTTCAAAAATTTCTGCCAAATCCATCTGAAATACACTACATGCAGAGAAAAAAATTGTCAAGTTGCCAATACCCATATGTTTCATTCTAGGCCATAATTTAGGTTGTTGACTTGTGAATCTAGGATGCCGCCTCGTTGACATCGTATTGCCATCTCAGAGGGTGCGTCGACCCCAATAGGGAACCCTGATGTGGATGTGGCAGTAGTTTGTATAGGAGAAACTGATTGAGGAGGTCTTTTGTGTCCGTGCAGCCTCCTCACGAACTGATGACCCAGCTATCACAGAAGTAGCGAAGGAGGGACATCTCTGACATGTAGTGGTGCCATAGAGCCATTAGAGGCTAGTAGATGGTTAATAGATGTCAAGAAGATTTTGGATACCCTAGAGTGTCCAAATTGGTAGTGTGTCTCCTTCACTACCTTCCGTCTTTGTGGTGATGTTGAGCAGTGGTGGCAAGTGACAGAGAGGTTGATCCGACGGACACCTGGGTTCGAGGCTATCACTTTGGCTATGTTTTCTAAGGCATTCAACTAGAAATATTTCACCATGGCAGTGAGGAACAATGGAAGGATTTCAATGATTTGAAGCAAGGAAACTATGGCTCAGTATGAGGGGAACGTCGTTGCTCTATCACATTTGGTAGCATATTTGGTTCTTGATGATGAGGTCAAGCCTAGGCACTTTCGTGAGGGCTTCGATCTTGGCATTAGGAAGCGATTATCTATTTGGGGGCCCTTTTCCTACGTCACAACTGGGGAGTAGGCCTTGGTTGCTGAGGCTAATATTCTAGAGCAGAAGGCCTTAACCATACCTTGTCTCAGGCCAGCATTGGTGGCCTCATGTAGGGCTCATCAACATCTGCTGGGAACAAACATGAACCTAGACTATCTGGGACATGGGGATGCTATAACTATTGTTAGGAAGGTCACACATCTAAAGATTGCCCTCATTCTCATCGCCTGGCCCATTGCTTCCTATGTGGCCAGCAGGGCCACCTCAGCGATCATTGCTTGGCGTGGTTTGCCCTCTCTTCTCTGCTCGCTACTACTTTGATGCTCAAATCCTTTCGAGCCCCTTCTCATGGCGGTCGAGGTTGTGTGTCTGCTAGAACTGATCTATCACACCGAGGTAGAGGTCCTTGCACCGATCAAGTGTTTGCTATTACAAAGATGGATGCTTTGGCTTCTAATGAGGTGGCTACAGGTACTAGGACTTTATTTTCTCGACCTGCTAAGGTCTTATTTGACTCGAGGGCTACTCATTAATTCATCTCATATGCTTTTTTGCCTCACGCTAGCCGTCCTATTGAGCTTCTCAATGAGGCTCTCTTGATATCCACTCTCTTGGGGGGACACATCTAAGATTAGTCATGTCCTCTATGCTTGTGTGATTGGCTTTGACGAGTGGGACTTCCTAGTGGACCTTCTGCCTTTGGAAATGCAAGACTTTGATGTTATTATGGGGATGTATTGGCTAGCATTGATTGCTCCGAAAGGAAGTGTTGCTGTAGTTGGGCGGGGGAGCGGTTTGTCGGATCTGCAAGTCGCACCCGGGTTTGCATCTATTCCGCACTTCAGACCGGACAGTTGGTGCTAGGCTATTACTCTAGTCTTTTTATTGAGGAGACAACTCCATCCGTGGGCCCTTCTCTTTTACAAATGTTGTTGTCTATGAATTCCCTAACATCTTCTTAGAAGACAATAAAGGGCTGCCCCCTAATCAAGGAGTCGAGTTTGCCATTACCTTAATTCTCGGGGCAGGGCCTGTCTCAGAAGTGCCATACTCGAATGGCACCTTTGGAGATGACGAAACTTCGAAAGTAGATTGATGATCTTCTTAGTAAAGGATTCCTTCACCCTAGTGTATCCCCTTGGGGTGCCTCGGTCTTGTTTGTTAAAGAGAAGGACAGTACCTTGCACTTATGTGTCGACTACCAGGAGTTGAACTAGGTAACTGTGAAGAATAAATATCCTTTCCCTCGCATCAAGGATCTTTTTGACCAACTCCGTGGTGCTCGTGTTTTCTAAAAAATTAGCCTATGGATGGGTTATCATCAGCTCAGAATTAGGGAGGAGGATATTTCAAAGACGGCGTTTTGCTCGTGGCATAGTCACTATGAGTTCTCGGTAATGCCTTTTGTCTTGACCAACTGATACACTTAGGATTTTATCTAATTAGCTAAATCTAACTCTGCGCAGTTTTGGAAAAATATTTGTAGAATATTCGACACATATCTAAATAATATCAAACAAGTTGGATAAGGTCGACAACCTCTAGATCTACAACTTTTATATTCATGACTTCTCTAGATTCGGAATATATCTATAAGAAAATGAAATTTTAATCCAAAAGGTATTCAGAGAAGATAAGGAATACTAATTTAGTTGGTTTGTTAGGGTTTCATGTTGTTTTAGGACTTGTTGGCTAGCCTCTATAAATATGTGGATAGCACCTAATTTTATATTGCTATTGGATTATTGATTTCTTATCTCCTATGTTCTCTCTAGACTTCTCCCTCCTCCCCTCTTCACCATCCTTCCACCTCTATCATTGGTAAGGTTTCTCCTCGCTTCTAATCTCCCTCGTCTGTTGAGTCACCCCTCTTCTTTGGGATCTTGACCACTTCATTCCCTTCGTCTACTTTCCTTAATCACTTCCATAATCCACCCTCATCTCCATACCCATCCATAACCCTAACATCCACTCCACCCGTCATCACCACCATCACCCACGTTATTCCAAACTTTTGTCCCTGCTACAGTTTGAATCTACAAAGGGCGTAAATACAAAAGTTGGAGATTAGGAAGATACGGATCCAACCCAATTCATGTTGTAATTTTATAACTACCAAAAATTATTTGACAAATATTTTCCCACGATTATGCGGACTGCTTCTTGCAATAGATTCAGATCTTAAGGAATTATTCTGTAGTCGATCTTTTGGTTCTAAATCCCATCAATTTGATATCTGAGCTTTAACAAATTGGTATCAGAGTCTATCAATTAGTATCAGAGCCTATCAATTGCTATCAGAGTCTATCAATTGGTATCAGAGCAGGCGAACCTCAGACGTCCATTAATGGTTGAAACAAGGAAGATGACATCAACAAGGAGACCTATGAAGAGCACACCGACAAGGGAGGACTCAATGCACGATGATTCTAACTGTGAGGCCAATTCCCTTGGAGTGACCACAGCAGGACCAAGTCAACCAACATCTATGGGTTCGAATATGGATGAACTAAGGGGCATATTCTAAACATTATTGTATAGAGTTGACAACATACAAAAGGATCATAATAAATTCAAGAGGGACTAGCGGTGGCACCCCATCGAATCGATATTCCACAGGTCTAGGTGCGTCATATGAGTGTCAATGATCCCCTCCTACCTATGCCTTCACATCATCCCCCACCTTCGTTACAAAACCCAAGACCAGCGGTGGTGGAACCCGAGAGGCGCGAGGCACCGGTGCGCTTCGTCGATGAGGAGGATTGGCACTACGAGGATGAGCTTGATCCCTATGGAGATGGTGATGGACGTGCTCGAGGATTTAGAGAAGGTGATCAATATGCACAAAGGTTTAGACCTGAACCAAGGATTTTTCGCAAACTTAACAATGCTATTGGGGGGAGAACCGCACGTTTGGACTTTCCAAAATTCCAAGGCGGTGATCCAACAGATTCGGTATTTCAAGTTGAACAATATTTTGATTGTCAAGGTACAGCGGAAGATGTAAAAGTTCAGATGGCAAGCTTTCACCTCCAAGGAATGGCATTGCATTGGTATAGATCGATTATTCGTGGTGGTGGATTTACCGGATGCGCTGATTTTTATATGAGGATTACACATAGATTTAGGACAGCAGCATATGAAGATTTTGCTGCCACATTAAGGTAAGATGGTTCAAAGGACTACCTTATTGGAGTACCAAGCTGAGTTTGAAAGAGTTAGTAGTCGTTGTGAGCCACCGTGGCTTGAACGTACATTGATGAGTACATTTATTTCAGGGCTGCGAGAAGGGATACACGTGGATGGACTCGTTACGAGTAGATGGACTCGTTAGAAAGCATTGTGTGCACATCCTCATTGATTCGGGGAGTACACACAACTTTCTAGACGAGAGGTTAGTGAGGAGATTGGGTTTGGATGCCGAACTGACTACGGGGTTTGACGTTGCTATTGGAGACGACACGAAGCTTATGGCGGAGAGCTTGTGTCACCGAGTCGATATACGGGTACAAGGACACAACATCATTGTGGACTTGTATCCGTTCGCGCTACGAGGAGTGGACGTTGTCCTTGGTGCTTAGTGGTTACAAAGTTTGGGACTCGTCACATTTAATTTCTAGAGCATGTGGATGAAATATAAACAAGGAAACAAAGATGAGTGACTTGATGGTGTACGGAATTTGCCGATTCCTGCGATGCAGCCTATGGTGGGGCTGCATGGTGCGTATGATTTGGCATATCTTCTTCAATTAGGTCAAGCAAGAGATGAGCCTCAAACAACTTCAGGTACTATAATTGAATTGTCCAATTTATTAGATAACTTTTCTGGACTGTTTGAGGAGCCGCAAGAGAGCGGTGAACCATCGCATAGAGATTGTACCCAAGGCTGCACCGACGAATGTGAGGCCATATCGGTATCCACATGTGCAAAACGAAGTTATCTCAAAGATGGTAGCCGAGATGTTGGAGCAAGGCCTCATACAACCAAGTCATAGCTCATACTCATCCCCCGTGCTTTTGGTGTGGAAAAAGGGTGGGACATGACGTTTTTATGTCGACTACCAAGCACTAAATGCTATTATCGTTAAGGACCGATATCCCATTCTAGTTATCGAGGAGTTGTTGGACGAGCTTGCAGGGGCGACTATATTTAGTAAGCTTGACTTGAGGGCCGGGTATTATCAAATTAGAGTTCACCCGGTAGATGTACACAAAATGGCATTTTGAACTCCGGACGGGCATTATGAGTTTCGAGTGATGCCTTTTAGTCTCACCAATGCTCCAGCTACCTCCCAAGGCCTTATGAATGATATATTTTGGCCTCTTTTGCGAAGGTACGTCTTGGTATCTTTTGACAATATTTTGGTGTATAGTAGGACTGAATTGGAGCATTGGCGGCATTTAGAGGACGTGCTGAATTTGTTGGAGCAAAACTAATTGAAGATCAAGAAGTCCAAGTGCCTATGGGGAGTACCAAAGGTGGAGTATTTAGGCCACATTATTTCAGCGGATGGTGTAGCGACGGATCCTCAAAAGATTGCATGTATGACCGCTTGGCCTATTCCTACTACTACCACTAAATTGAGAGAATTTTTAGGGCTGACTGGTTATTATCGTCGATTCATCACCAGATATGGCAAGATCGCTGCTCCTCTCACTTTTTTGTTGAAGAATGACTCTTTTAGATGGACGGATGAAGCCACTTTAGCCTTTGAAAAATTGAAAACAACAATGATGACGGCACTCGTTCTAGCGCTACTACCGGACTTCACCAAAGAATTCATTGTTGAATGTGATGCGTCGAGTGTTGGCATAGGAGCTGTACTAATGTAAGAAGGACGTCCCATTGCCTATCTTAGTAAGGCTTTATCGCAAAAATCTCAGCAATTATCGACTTATGAGGCAGAGATGCTAGCAATTCTACATGCCGTGACAAGGTGGAGGCCTTATTTGATTGGTAGACGATTCATTATCTGAACCGATCAGAGGAGCCTTTCATACTTTATGGGACAGTGCATACACACTCCAGCACAGTAATGAGGGGTCACAAAATTGTTAGGGTATGATTATGAAATTCAATACAAGAAGAGAACGAAAAATAGAGCGGCGGATGCACTATCGTGCCAACCCGATACCGCCGAGCTTGCAGCCTATTCATCTTCTACCTTTTCCTTCCTTGATGAGCTGAAGTATGCATGTACATCTGACCTAGATATTTTGAGATTGTTGTCGGAGGTGATGTATTATCCAGAGCACCATCTAGAGTTGGAGAATCGAGGCAATTTGCTGCTAGACCGCGGATGCATTCGGGTATTGGAGCGTATTGGTCCGGTTGAATATCATTTGGAGCTGCTAAAGGGGTCGAGAGTGCATTCTGTCTTCCATGTTTCATTGCTGAGGGAGTGCATTAGAGATCATGAGATTGTTAGACCAGTTCTACCAGAGCCATTAGAGGAGATAGAGATTGTAGAGCCAGTTCGTATACTTTTCAAGCACCGACGATGACATGGTATGAGATTAGAGATGGAGATTCTAGTTGAGTGGCTTGGCAAGCCATCTGATGTAGTACATGGGAGTTGGACACAGATATCTTGGAGCATTTTCTCGACTTTTCACCTTGAGGGCAAGGTGGGGGAAGCGTGGTAGGCTGATACATTTAGGATTTTATCTAATTAGCTAAATCCAACTCTGCGCAGTTTCGGAAAAATATTTGTAGAGTATTTGACACATATCTAAATAATATCAAACTAATTGGATAAGGTCTAAAACCTCTAGATCTACAACTTTGATATTCATGACTTCTCCAGATTCGGAATATATCTATGACAAAACGAAATCTTAATCCAAAAGGTATTCGGAGAAGATAAGGAATACTGGTTTAGTTGGTTTATTAGGGTTTCATATTATTTTAGGACTTGTTGGCTAGCCTCTATAAATATGTGGATGGCACCCAACTTTATATTGCTATTGGATTATTGATTTCTTGCCTCCTATCTTCTCTCTAGACTTCTCCCTCCTCCCTCTTCACCATCCTTCCACCTCCACAGTTGGTAAGGTTTCTCCTCGCTTCTAATCTCCCTCGTCTGTCGAGTCACACCTCTTCTTTGGGATCTCGACCACTTTGTTCCCTTCGACTACTTCCCTTAATCACTTCCATAATCCACCCTCATCTCTATACCCATCCATAACCCTAACATCCATTCCACTCGTCACTACCACCATCACCCACATTATTAGGTATTTTCGTCCCTGCTACAGTTCGAATCTGCGAAGGGCATAAATACAAAAGTTTGTAGATTAGGAAGATACGGATACAACCTAATTTGTGTCATAATTTTCTAATTACCGGGGAATATTTGACGAATATTTTCCCACGATTGCACGGATTGCTTCCTGTAATAAATTCAGATCTTAAGGAATTGTTCTGTAGCTGATCTTTTGGTTCTAGATCCCAGCAATTTGGTATCCGAGCTTTAACAAATTGGTATCAGAGTCTATCAATTGGTATCAAAGCCTATCACCAACACATTGGCCGTCTTCATGGATCTGATAAACCGAGTTTTCGCCCGTTCTTAGATAGGTTTGTGGTGGTGTTCATTGATGACATTATGGTCTATTCATCCAGTGAGCTAGAGCATGAGCAGCATCTTTGGTTGGTGCTACATACCTTGAGGGAGGAATGTCTTTTTGCTAAATTCTCAAAATGTGAGTTTTGGGAGATGTCATCCGAGTGGACCAATTGAAGATCACGGTGGTGTTGGAGTTGAAGTGACCGACTAGTGTGCCTGAGGTTCAGAGATTCCTTGGATTTGCCGGCTATTACAGATGCTCTATCAAGGGATTTTCAAAAATCGTCTCCCCTCTTTCTATGTTAACCCGTAAGAGCCAGTAATTTGTATAGGACCTAGATTATAAGGAGAGCTTCTTGGAGTTGAAACATCGGTTGACTTCAGCCCCTGTCCTCACAGTACCAAGGAGTGGGGCTATATTCTAGGTGTACTGTGACACATCGATTTGCGGCTTGGGATGTGTGCTAATACAAGAAGGGAGGGTAGTAACTTATGCCTCGCATCAATTGAAAGACTATGAGAAGAACCACCCCACTCATGACTTGGAGTGGGCCACGATTATTTTTGCTCTCAAAATCTAGTGACACCACCTTTATGGGGAGAAATGTGAAATCTTTTCAAATCATAAGATTCTCAAGTATCTATTCACACAAAAAGATCTGAACCTTTATTAGCGGCGATGACTGGAGTTCGTGACTGCACCATCAACTATCACCTTGGAAAGGCTAGTGTCGTAGCTGATGTGTTGAGTAGGAAATCCTCGGGCAACCTTGCTTTTCTGCTTATTGAGTAGCCAATCCTATTGAGGGACTTATAGCATCTGGATACTCCAATTTTGACTCGGATGGGAGGGAGGAGACTTCTTGCCTAGCTAACCTCCAAACCCACCCTTTGGATAGGATTGAGTCTGCCTAGGGAGATGAACCCATCTCTCCCCATATTATTTGGCAAGTGCTAAGCGGTAGGAGGAGCCATTTTGTTTTGGACCCAGCTGGAGATTTGAGGTACGGGAAAAGATTGTGTGTACTTGAGATTGGAGGATTGTAGGAGGAAATTTTGGCAAAAGCTCATCAGTTTGCTTATACCATACATCCTGTAGAGACCAAGATGTATCATAGCCTACAACGACATTTTTGGTGGCCAGGTTTAAAGAAAAGCATTGCAAAATTTATCGCTCAGTGTCTAACTTGTCAGGGGGTGAAGATTGAGCATCAAAGGCCCGCTGGTACCTTGCAACCGTTGGCTATTCCTGAATGGAAGTGGGAGCATATTACTATAGATTTTGTTATTAAGCTACATATGACCAAAAAAAAGAACGACGCTATCTGGTTTATTGTGGACAAGTTAACTAAATTGGCGCACTTCCTACCGGTCAGCATTACCAACTCGATGGAGCAAATTGCAATTTAGTTCAAAGATGAGATCTTTTTTCGACATGGAGTTCCTATCTCTATCACCTCAAATTGGGACACCAGATTTGTGTCCCAGTTTTGGTGCCATCTGCATAAGTCCTTGGGGACTAAGTTACAATACAACACATCATATCACCCTCAGATAGATAGGCAAATGGAGCATATTATTCATACCTTAGAGGATATGCTTTGGGCTAATGTGGTGGATTTTGGACTTGGTTGGGATCGGCATTTGTCACCAATTGAGTTTGCTTATAATAACAGCTACCATTTCAACATTGAATGCCTCCTTACAAGGCCCTTTATGGACACAAGTGTCGTACACCAATCAATTGGAACGAGGTAAGGGAGAGAAAAGTGGAGAATACAATATTGATTCAAGCTGCTATTGACGAGGTCCATTTAATCTGGGAGCGCCTACGTACTACTCCGAGCTAGTAGAAGAGGTATGCATATCATCGTCGTCTTGACCTCAAGTTCTAAGTTGGGGATAAAGTTTTTCTCTCGGTGTCACCTTGGAAGGGAGTTTTTTATTTTGGGAGAAAGGGCAAACTAAGCTCTTGCTATGTGAGCCCATTTGAGATACTGGAGTGTTGGACTAGTGGAGTATAGGGTGGCCTTACCACCTGACTTGGCACAGATCCATGATGTGTTTCACGTTTCTATGCTAAGGGGTTATCTGCACGAGTCTTCTCATGTGCTCCTGTATGAGCCTATTCGTCTTTAGAAGGATTTGAGCTATGAAGAGCACCCGATACAGATTCTTAACAGGATGATGAAGACGCTGAGAGTGTAACTAGATTATTAGGTTGTTGGTAGGTTAGGCTGTGACCCAGCCCAAGTGGCAATTAAGCTTAGTTGCCTTAGGGCTTTGGGCCTAAGTTTTGGTGGGTTTGTTTTTGGCTTTGAGCTTACTCAAGTAGAGTAATTACACTCTAATCATTTTAAATTACTTTAATCATTTTATTTATTTAATTGTTGGCAAATGTGAGCTTTAATTAATTATTTTTAGCAGATAGCAGTGTTTGCTATATTAGTTATTATAAGTCAATTTTAATGAATTAGACTATGGCCTAAGAGTGTCATTACAAATAACTTATAATACAAAATTAGCTCTAATTGAGATTTAGAGTGGTTGACTATAATTTGGTTAAATTAATTTTAGCAAATGAGTCCTTGACTTGGAGATATCAGTATTAATTGCTCATGACAGATAATTAATATAAATTACCATAGAGAAATTATATTAAGTAGATTGTCTTATTTAACAAAATAGATTAATTAAATGTTGCCCATGTGATTTACCTAAATTGATAATAATTAGTGAAACAATAATTTGTGGCAAATTATTTTAAATCATTTTTAGTAATGTTTTTAGGCACCAATATAGCTACACTAGCTCTACCTAATTAATAAATATAGGAGTTTGCAAATGAACCTACCTAAGCCTATATTGAATGTTAGTAAGAATATTTAATTAATTATTATAAGGAATATGGTGCTTATAATTTTATTCATCTTTATTATCGAGGTGGACTCTCTATCATACAAGGAGGATCCTGTAGCCAATGACGATAGTATTAGGAAAGTGATACTAAGCAAGTAAAACTTCTATAATCTCAAGAGTAGTGCAAAGAATGCAATGTTTTACCTTATGACATCATCACATCCATATCATGTATATGCATATACTTTATAACTATAAGTAATGCATGTTGTGCATATTATTTGATCTCTAGTAAAATTACACATATTATGATTTCTATGCATATCTTTTGGGCATGGTCATGTGAGATAACAGGTAATGCATGATAATATTGTATGTTTCATTATGCTTGTTGTACTATATAATATCATGTCACTTATACATGTGTATGACAATAAAAGGGGTGACTTCTGTGTCTCGACAGTATTAGACACCTCCCTAACTAGACTTAAGGGCGGGAGATATTATTATACTTATATATTAGGGCCCACTCTTAAGGTCTCAATCTGTTGATCATAAATAATCAGGCAGCTATTTCGCTAGATGATAGGCCGATTTACTATCAATCAACGGGAGTCATACCCTTTAGGGTATTTAAAATAGAGAAAGAAGGGTGGGATGACGTAAACCTAACGGTACCCGATCACGTAGGGTGAGGCCATCTAGGTTTTACAAATAAAGTCCTTATTTTATAGTGGTAGACAATCAGTTATGTTATTCGTTAGGTGATGGGCTGATAATTTTACCGCTAGGGTCTACCCTCTCTTAGAGATATTTGTGTGGTGAAGCATAAGTATTGAAGTAGCCTACGGGCGTAGCTTTGCAAGAGCCAAAGTTACAGACTTGATAGTCTGAGGTGATACATATCATATGGTGTAATATTGACATAGATTCTGAGTGAAGCACGATGTGAGCTTGAATTTAAAAACTTGATAGTCTGAATTAATGCATGTTATATTATTGATTGCTACTATATGTGCACATTAAAGAACAAGTTGAGCATATGGTACTGAGGCATTAATTTGATCATAATGTGTATATTTGTATTACCTATGGTTACATCCTTGTTTACACAATTTGTAGACTAAAACAGTAGATACTTGTTAGGCTTTATACTCACCATCATTTGGTAAAAATATTTTTAGATTTGTAAATAGCCTTGAGACTATGAAAAATCTGGCAAAGACTAGTTTATAGTTTCTTTTTATTTATTTTATTAATGTAAATTAAGCTAGATAGCTTGTAGTCCTTGCATAGGCAATTGCATCTGTCTATGGTTACGTATTTTGTGGCTTGTTGTGACCTATGATATTATGAGCTTCTTTTTATTTCACATTATTTGTGAAAATGTGGGTTTTTTTTCTATTTATTGTGTTGAAACCTTGACCAATATGTCACATAAAATCACGTAAGTTTTATCCATGTGAGGAACACATATATTTGGTGGGGAGTGTTACAGCTATGCTCTTTTTTTAATGATTCTAGGTGCAAGTGGTTGTGAAGAATAACTACTCAATTTAGAACTTTTTTTTTCATATCTTTATATGACATATTATGACTAAAATTGTAACACCCCAATTTAAAAAAAAAAAAAAAATTCCTGACCGACGCACGTGCCGAGCACGTGTGTTGGCCTGCCACCCTGCCACCCTCCCTCTTTTCTTTTCTTCTTCTCTTCCCTTCCTTGCCGTGCACGCCACCCTCCCCCCATCTCCCTTATCTCTTCCTTCCCTCACCGCAGCCTCCTTTCTTCTCTCTCTCTCCCCCGTGGTTGCCGACAGCCGCCGAAGCCACCGACTCGCCGACCCCCCCCCTCCGGTAAACCTCCTTCCTTTCTTCCCTTTCTCCTTCCCCTCCTCGGCCTCGTGCTGTGCCGGACCCTTGCCGCCGCCGCCCCTGCGCTGCGCCGCCATCCCTGTGCTGCGCCGCCGGCCTCGTGCCACGCCGCCGCAGCCCTGCGTCCCCGCAGCCTCGTGGGCGCTTCCCTCCGCCTCACCCTCCTTCCATCGGTGGTGGAAGGAGATGTGGTGGAGGGGTTGGGGGGGGGGGGGGGGGGGGGGGGGGGGTTAAACCCCACCCATTTTCCCCCCCTTAGTGGGCTGCAGACCACTGCAGCCCACTAATCCTTTGGGGTGGGCTGCAGACCGCAGCCCACCAGCCCAGTTTGGGTGGGCTGCAGGCTGTAGCCCATTAGCCCATTGTGGAGTGGGCTGCAGTCTGCAGCCCACTATTCCAACCTTGGTGGGCTGTGGCTGGGCCCCCAGCCCACCAAGGCCTTATTGCTTGTGGGTTGGGTTTGGGCCTACCCCTCTTTTGCCTCTAGCCTAGCCCATTTGGCGCCATTTGGACCCTATAACCATGTTTACCATTTTCACCTAATTTGATTAGCCTGATCCTTAATTTTGGGATAATACAAGATTCCTAGGATGCCCTTGACTCGTACCAAACATAAATGTGCTAATAAGATAATTAATTTTATTAGTTCGCTAATGACTTTACTTGCGTGAATTAATAGGATTGACACCGCGTGAGGAAGATTTTGAGATCCCGGACTAACTGACGAGTTTTACCATACCGTGGAGACCCCCCCAGACGAGTAGAGTTATACAAATCTAGAATAACATGATACAGTAGGAAATGTCAGTATTAATGTATGCAGTTGGTACTCCCTGTTATATCTTTTGCATATGTAGTTATCTATAACCTGTTCATTATAGTATCATGAGAATGTTAATGTGTATGATAATGCTTTACATGTGTCCTGTATGGTATACCGTTGCATAGATGTATGATTGCTGTGAATATGGACTGTAATGATCATGATGACTATAACATGCTTTATACACGCATGAACACTGCACCACTTCCACCTATCATTAGTAGTCGAATTCTGACTAGGCAGTACCCCTACTCACTCAGCCTAGGGTTAAGGGCAGAGTGTATCATATATGTCTATACTATTAGCGGCCTACACCTGAGGTCGGGAAGCCTGTGTGGCATTCAGGTAGTTATACTGCATAGTTAGGACTAGATTATGATGATAGAAGAACATGATTGTGAGGCGGGGATATAACTCTAGCGGTACCCGACGACGCAGGGTTAGGGCGTCTGTTGATGAGCCGAGGGCTCCCGATTCTCCCGCCGAGGGCGGTGATGATTTAGAGAGAGTGAGATATGGGCTTACGACCGGGGTCCTGAGTCTGATGGTCACAGACGACCGGTCACATGTAGTGTCGCCATACACGTGTAGGTGACATTACCGCTAGATGTGTATATATCCCCCCTCGATGTATGTGATGATGGATGATTGTTTCGTAAGAGTATTTACCCTGTGTGGTGAATAGCTCGGTGAGCGATGATAAGTATGATTATTATTTTGGTAGACATGAGATGACTAAACTGCTATTTTATTGCTATGCATAACATGTAAACCTATGATTGAGATGTGTACGAATAAGAGATTGTCTCAAACTTTATATCTGTGTGAACTGATCATAATATGTTTGGTAAACTAGCATGTTCCAAGATAGTGATTGGTAATCTTTATCAACTGCATTGACTTAGTAAATTGTGGTAAGTCATTTTAATAAGCATGTCGTTATCGTTAGCAAATTTAGGCATACATTGGATATACACCTGTGATGTCATTATTTTAGATTGTATGGATCCTACTCGCTGGGCTGTAAGCTCACCCCTCGTGGCGTATTATTTCAGAGCTAGGGGACGCAGGTGCGGGTAGCGAGAAGTAGCCGCTTTCTTTCTTTTTAGTACGTATGTTAGTTGTATTAAGCCCCTGCGAGGGTATGATGATGACGTTGTATCTTTTTGGACTTTAACATAGTATTTTGGATGTATATTTGGAAGGCTTGTTGTGACCTGTGGAACTTATATCCGGACTCCTTTAGTTGAATTATTTATGGTGAAATTGTGTGGTTGTGTGCCTTGTGAAATCCTTGTACTGACAGGTCATGTGATGTACCGCGTGAGAGGATTTATCCACGCGGTTTATACGTGTATTTGAAGGTTTGGGTGTTTCAAAAATGGACAATTGAGTACAAAGATATGAAAACAAACTTTTTTTATAGTTTTATATATATCTTTCTTCTAATTAAGTTTTGATCAAAATTATTACATTTATTTTTTTGTTTATCTTCATAGCAACTTTCATATATTTAAAATAGACTATTGGTTAGAAAGTTATGATTAGCAAAACCGAGTAATTCAACATCTTAATAAGATGCTAAGCAATTTAGTGTTTTTAATAATAAGATGCTTAACTGTTCAGCATTTTATGTGTATCCTTTTTCTCTAGTAAATTGCTGAATTTTTCAGTTTTCTTCTTTCAATTAAAAACAAACGTCTATCATATCAGTGAAGATGTGTTTTTTACTTAGAAAAATGCTAATATAATCGGCATTTATTTTTAGATGAGTCAAACGTTTAATAGTTTAACGTTTTATTTATGACTACCATTTTGGTATTAATTTTTAAGAAATTTTTATAACTCACGCTTTATATTTTACCTATTTGATAATTTATACCCTGTTTTTATGGATTTTGTAACCTAACTCCTTATTTTCTCTTATAATTCTCATTTAACTTTAACGATAGTAAAAAAAATATTATAATATATAAAATAATTTATAAATACCTAAACTACTCCTGTCTTTAAGAAAAATACGGTGAAGAAAAATACAGTGAAGGAGGTAGGTGGAGAAGATGTTGGAGGGATATAAAAAATGAGAGAAAATGGTAAAAATATTTTGGTAATTTAGTTGATATTAGATAGTCAAAATAATGTCAACATTAAATAAGAATTATAAAAAAAGGGAGAAATCTTATTATAAAATTTTTAAAGATGAAGTGCAAATCATAAAATAGATAAAATATAAGATCTGATTTGTTAAAAAAAAAACTCTAAATTTAAAGTACAACCTATTTTAATAAATAAAATTTAAAAGAGAACAAGGCTATTAATATTAATAGCTTAGAAAAATACTGAAATACTCTTTATAATAGGTTAAAAGAGAGAAAGATGAAAGAAAGTATATATTAAATAATAGTTGATTAAAGTAGAAGAAAATAAATCTTTTAATAATATAACGAGGTTTAAACTATTAATAGAAAAAGGAATTCTTAGGACTTAGAAAAGTGACTTCACAAGTCAGAGAGAGTGAATGATACCAATATAAGCATACTAGCCTTGTCTAATGAAACATACACGCAAATATAAGCAATTGATAGCAATATACCTAATCATGCTAAAATATTGATGTAAATTTGCATACTGATCTTGTGTAACATAAATAAGGGTCAATGTAGAATAATCATGCAAATGATCAGAACGCATCGATTATAATTGTCTTGAATAAAAAGTGAAAAATATTCTCGAACATGGCCAAGTTCAGAAGGAAGCTGAAACAAGCTCCCTAAATAGGTTTACATATCCTAGCTACGCAAACAAAACAAAACAAAACAAAAAATGACTGCTGCAAGAGAACCAAATTTCACAAAATCTGCTGTCTTCTGCAAGGTACTCAAGCTGCACTTTCCTTCTTAAGTTTCGCAAGCTCTTGCCGAATAGCACCTCCTCTCTGGACAAAGTCAGACCAAGAATCACATATGAAAGAAATCAGAGTCAGGCACAAAAATAGAGTGAGAGCAGGGAGTATGAAGCATTTATGTGATAATCTCTGACCTTGATCTTTGCCAACATGACCTTAAACCTGTCAAAGTCGTTTAGTGAGGCTCTTCTCTTCTGGACAATTAGCTTCCTACCCCACGAGCTGTTCTCCCACTTATTCTTAACATCTGCAAACATAGTTTTGTCAGTGGATACCTCAAAATTTTATAAGTTGCAGCCAAACAGATTGCAAAAGAACTTTGCAAGAGATTCAAGTTAACTCCCTACCGGCAGCTTCCATCGCAGCAATTAAGGATTTCTTCTTTGGAACACGTGGAATGTCAATTTTAATATCAGTAAGGGAAAGCCTCTTAAAGTTCATTTGGCTTCGAACCATGTCTGGGGCATCAACCAAAGCCTGAAAATGTCATGACAGAAATTGGCATAAAGAAATTTAGATGAGAGCATTGCAAAAAAAAATTTGCTTATAAATCAGTTGGGGAAGCCCTTGAAATTCACCAAAGCAATCAAAATTGCAAATGAACTAAAAATGGACCAGCAACTAGCATTATTCTGCGTCATATGAAAGCATAATTCTGCACTAGATGATATCTGCAAGACATATCTTTTGACTCCTATGGTCATCTATCAAACATCCTCACATCACAATAAAGATGAAGAAAGAAAATAATCCAATAAAATAAAGGACAACTGTTTGATTTGCACACTGCATCTCTGGGCAATACCATATAAAACATATCCATAAATGTGTCCTAAGCTATCAACACATAAATATTTGCAACAATCCTCGAAAATAGATAAAACCTAAAATCTCTAGGAAAGTATTCAAAGTCATAATGAGCTCCAAAATATACGTTAAATATTATCAACATTTTCATTTATCAAATCTCGATTATTAGTATAAATGTTACAACTGTGGTTTGCTACAATTATTCATTCAAACCAAGGGATTCAATCTCCCAATATATGCTACAATTGTTCATTCAAAAAATACCTTATGTATCTATCACATTTGACAAATTATTAACGAACAAGAACTAAAACATCAAAGTCCAAATGATACATTAAACCTTCACAGATCTCCAGACCACACCAGAAAAACAATATAGTACAAAATTTTACCGACCTAAAAAAATGTCAGCTTTAAATTAAAGAGTGTCCTAATTTCACTTCAGAACCCAATATAATTCACTTCTTAGTGAAACAGAAGAAAAGTTAGCAGCTTACTCTATTCTGATCGATGACGTCGACGATGACGACGAGCCTGCCGTATTCCTTCCCATAGTTAACGAGGGCAACCCTCCCGATCTCCACATACCTCTTGAACGGCTTCACAGATCCAAAGAATGATAGAGGAAAAACCCAAGTCAGAGCAATAGTAGTATAGATTATAGAAAGGAAAAAAGAAACGAATCTGAAAGAGAGTTCAATTTGCTCACCATTCTTTTTTCCCTTGGAAGGAGCTCGGCGGCGCGAGTGAAAGGCGAAGCAAGTAGAAGAGAAGAGGAAGTAAGTTTAGGGTTTTCCCTGCGACTTTAAAGATTTCGAAGTTGGAATCGCGACCGTCCGATCTAGGGCATGCGTTTTTTGTACGGCGATGCACATTAGCTGCTAAACCTTTTCTTCGACCGGGCAAAATCTTAGGTCGGTTTAAGATAAAACCCTCCAAAAATTAAAATTTAGGGATAGTCATATATTAATCCCCTCAGCTATTACTTTCCCAGTAAAATAAGGCACATACGCTCCGTGAATTATCACTAAACCACATTATAAAATTTGTCAAAAAAAATTTTAAGTTAGAAAATTGACTAACTAATTTGACGGGAAGGACTAAGTGATATATTTAAATAGTTCAGAAGGTATATTTGTTCACTCTCTTTACGGGGTGAAAATAATATATGATAATATTAAAGAGTTTAAATGTAATTAACCTTAAAATCTACTTTTCTATGAGGTAATCCATAACTAAAGTCAAAATTATTACACCTAATTTATTTGTTCATTTGATATTATAGTATTACTTGTTTATTTGATATTTTAGTTTCTAGGATTAATTACGTGAACACTCTTGAACAGTTTTTACGAAGACCCCCTAAATATTTTTAGGTTACAAAGTCACCCCTAAACTTTGGAAGAGTTACAATATCACCCTTTCATTAGTTTGCCATCAGGAAAATTGGACGAATCCACTTATGTAGCAGTCATGCTAAAATACATCAACTGTGAAATGACCTAGATGCCCTCGTTGGAGGGAAAAGAACTAAATTTCATCTTGGTCCAACAGTAATGGACCATTTTACCCTTCGACTTCCTCCAATATATTCCCCTAAACCCTTCTTCCCACCATTATTGTCAACTCGAGGTAAACCTTTCCCCCTCCCTTTCTCCCCCTACAATTCTCTGCCTCTCTTCTTGCCTCCATTCTTCTCTCCCTCCTAGCCTTTATTTTGTTTTCTCCCTCCCCTACGAATATGACATCCTTCAGTAGTAGCAATAGCAGTTGCTACCAAACTAAGAATAATGGGTCGATTACATGCTACTGTGGCATAATCCTCATTTATAGAGAGAGCATAATCTTGGAAGAAGATTTATGGGCTGTGTTAATTTCAAGGTAACTATTCTCTTCTCTTCTACATTTTCTTCTACCATGATCGTGAATAACAGGTCCATATATTTTTTTTTCTGTTTTTGATTTTGATTTTTTTTTTTTTTTTTTTTTGGTGCAGAGCTCTTGTTCATGTGGGTTTTTTTTTCTTTTAGGGGCAAAGACATTTGGAAGCTGATTTAATTAAAAAGGTTGAGATCCTACAAGCAGACAAAGTGGATCTAGAGAGAATGCTTGTGTACATGGAAGAGGGATACGAGAAGATCTACAAAAAAACTAATATTTTATGAAAGAAAATAGAGACTAGAAAGAAGAGAGAGATGAAATTAAAATATTTGTGTATTAATTTAGTTACATTAGTTTTTGTAATATTTGTTAAGTAAGAATAGTAGTTACATTGTGTAGCTTTCTTGATGACTGTTGTTAAAATCTTAATGGATGAATTTTATGTGAAGCTTGTTGTATAGCTTTCTTGAAGTAAGAATAATAGTTACATTGTATACAACTTGCTGTATAACTTTCTTGATGAATTTTCTCTAAAGTATTACAATTATATTGTTGCCAGAAGAAATTTTGTTTGAAGTATTACAATAGACCACAACCAATCTATGAACATCCAATAAAGACACAGATAAGCAAGTGCATAATTCAATTAAACCAGCAAACAAGCTTTCATATAATAAGGCTCTAAATACATTTTGCATTCAAAAATGCTCATGATCGACCGTAATACCTCATGAGTTAACTTAGTACAAAAAAGTTGTTGAGTTAACTTAGTACAAACAAGTTGCTGAGTTAATTTAATACAGACTAGTATATAATCTTAGACATAATTAACATAGTATATATATAAGTCACGTCTTAAACTTAGACAAAATAGCACAAATAATTCATAAACTCCTGTCTGGCAGCTTTGTGTGGGAGGATGTCATGTCTAGCTACTTTGTGTGAGAAGATGTCCTATCTAGCTGCTTTGTATGGGAGAAACTCTTGAAGCAGTAGAATCTACAAAAGTTTTGTCTGGCTATGATGAAAATACTTCATCTCCAATTCTTGTAATTTTTCTACCCTTCTAAAAAGGCTAAACTAGTAACAATTTACTAAAAAATTGAAACAGTAATAGTTTTACTAAAAATTGAAGAGTAGCAGATCTTACTAGATAAAGAACCATCTTTCTCTTTACTTTTGGCACATTTGAAGATGTAGGAACACTGCCCGATGGACCACTAGCTATTAGAACATTAGCCGATTCACCACTAGCTGCTCGAACACTAACTGGTCCACCACTAGCTGCTGGAACACTAGCTGGTTCACCACTAGTTGTTGGAACTCTAGCTGGTCCACCACTAGCTGATGCACTGGCTAGTGGACCACTAAATTCCTGAGCATAATCCAATTACAGCATGCAGATAAGTGAAAAAAATGGCAGTATAGGAAAATAATAATTATAGTATAGAAAAGAAGTAAAGTGATTAGTGACTACCTGTCTCATTGCTGATTGTTCGCAAGTCCTTATATTATGTCTATGTTGATTGCATTTCTTACACCTTAATGTTGTAAAATATTTCCTAACTCTAAGGGGGTGTTTTGGCTTATCTATACTTTTCCTTCTCACTTTTTTGTCTTCTTAGGAGAGGTGGTTGTATGGGTTCATAATTGCAATGGCCCCACATCTTCTAATCTAGTATAGGATTTATCATGTAATCATATGATCTAAGATAAGTTGACAAATAGAAGCATTTATGGACATAATTTCCTAGTTCTCCTCTATCAAAAAATATAGATGCAACTGCATGTGGACAAGGTATACCTATTAGATCTCATTTTCTACAACTACATTTTTGTTCTCCAAGGTCAACTATAAATGTACACAAAGCTGCAGTGACCTCAAATATTCTCCTTCCAACATATATAACTTCAAATCTTCTTACTTCTTCCTTATTTTTTCTCTAGCTTACTCTTGGCCTTAGGTGTCAAAGTGCCATGTTGCTTCAAACCAAACTACCTTTTATCTTGATATCTAGTCATGATTTGTCTCCTTATCATCTCAAGCATTATTATAATTGGTTTGTCTCTCGTATCCCTAATTAAGTTATTAAAGCTCTCACTTATATTATTAGCCACTCTATTACACTTACTTTGTTGGCTAAACATGCATCTTGCCCAATGTTTAGGGTTTTCTTTCATAATCCAATCATAGGTAGCCTGATTGAGAGATTTTATTTCATCCATTCTCTCTTCAAAGTCTTAAATAGTGTATGAACTAGCAGCTTCCCATATTAGATCTTTATATTGCTTTCCTTTAAAAAAAATTCTTGAAATTGGCATACATATGCCTTAGACAATATTGGTGTTCAACATTAGGCAAAAGCTTTTCAAAGATTTGAACCAAGCCCTGCAATAACAAGATAAAAAATTATAGATACATATTAGATATAATTGTAGCTAGCAAAATTAAAAATATGTCTCTAAGAGTATTACCTTCTGCCTATCAGATATAAAAGTCCAAATATTTTTATCATCGTTTCTAATTACTTGAATTAAAATTTTTAAGAACCATGTCCAGCTACTTGTGCATTCACTCTCTACAATAACAATTGTTAAAGAGTACATTTGATTATTAGCATCTCTTCCAATAGCATGATTAAGTTGAACTCCAAATGGCCCTTTTAGATGACAAGCATCAAGACCAATTATAGATTTGCACCCTTGTACAAATCCTTTTACTTGGGCAGCAAATGTGATAAATCACATTTGAAAAATTACTAAACCACTCTTGGGCTTTCAACCTTTATTAGTGCTGTGCTACTAAAATTAGTCTTCATTACCATGAAACAATAATCCCTCACTCTTGAATATTACTCCTTATGATTGCTCTCTATAATCTCCAATGCTTTCTTCTTAGCCTTATACATCTGCATACTAGCAACATTCAACATTCAATATTCATTCTCTTTTAATTGTCTTCTGCATAGATTTAATACTCCAATTAGGATTATTACTTTATCTGTCCAGATACTTATTAGACAGCCATTCAGAGGTCACAATCTTATTCTGATAGACTCTCCCACAGCTATGAGGTGCAAATAACCTCTTAATTTGAAAAAAAAATGAGCTATCTTGCATTGGAGATGCATGTAATCTAAACCCACGCTCTCTTTTACAAATAATAGTCATTCTTGAGCTTTCATTTTTTTAAAATACTTGAATTCATAGTCATTTTTAATGTGATACCTTTAACAACTTTCTAAAGGCCGTCACAGTTGGGAAAATCATTCCCAGTCTCAATTTGGGAGTTTCCAATACTTTGTCATGATATTATTCAAATAGTTATGTTCTTTCATCATTTGAAGAGTGAGGAATAGTATGTATGTCATCAGTACTATCTGACTGCTGGTCATTATCCAAAATATATGCACCATGAGATGAATTTCCTTTTCTTCATTGAAGGTTTCTTCTTTTGTTTATGAACAACTTCCCCATCTTCATCAGATGAACTATCAACCCATTTACAAATGTCTTCAGATGAACTATCATTTGAATGTTCACCACTCATTTCATTGTCTGACAATTCTTCCTCAATCTATTTTTTTGCCTTTTCTTGCACTCTCTCACTGTCCTCATCTTGCACTTGTTCATCTTCAGATATAGGTCCTTCATCTTCAACTATGTGTCTCTTAACTATAGGTCCCTCAATATAAACTTGAATAATAATTGAGGGACTGTGTTAGCTGAACATCAACAGCATATCACCATCTACTTTTTACTTGGACAAATCCAAAAAAATATATCCTAGGGTGCATATAATAGATCATGCTTGTAGTTAGTAATTTTAACTTTTCTAAAATGTCCATTATTTCAATATATGACATCAGATCACGATCAACATCAGTATACTTAATTTTAACATCTAGATAATGCTTATAGAGTTCCTCTACAAATCTTCTACCATAATATATAGCCAAAGTATGAGTAGAATCACACATTTGTTGATAATACCATAAACAAATGACCATTATAAAATTATACCCTATATCAGCAGGCAATAAAAAAATATGGAACAGTATAAACTTTCAATATATAATTAGCTCAAACATTATACCCAATATGAGTATAGATTATAAAATTTTGAAACTATTTTTTTACTCCCTTAAGGACATCTAGAGATTACAAATGCATGCCAAAATAATCTTCTTTATACAAATCCTAATCCCCATAAATCCATGACATACGCAGTGCCCATATCAGGACAAAACAGATTTAACTATACATTGTAGGGTTTCCAAGATGAAATGCCGGAGACCACTACCATACATTACGACACAAAATACATCTTAGAGATCAAACATATGATGAGATCGCTTTACTTATTCTTATTTTAACAACCAAATCTTCTCTAGCTTTTACAAGAATGAAATCACTTGCCAATAGTTAGAGGATTCTTTTACGATCACAATGTGAGAAGATTGCTACACTAGAGAGTGGGTTTGCTGGCCGAGATCGTCTGCTAGGGTTCGCTGGGTTCAATTTCTCATCGGTTTCATGAAGTACACGAAAAGGGGAAAATGGGTCTTAAAAAACTATAAGATTGTTGAGGGTATATAGGTAATTTCATAAATTAATTTCTTTCTATTGGCTAAATTGATGACCTAGTTAATTTGTTAGGGGTATAGTTGGTCATTACGCGTTTTTCGTCAATGCTGTTATCCATTTCACTTTGCCCCAAAGTTTAAGGGTAACATTATAACTAAAAAAGTTTATAGGGTCTCCGTGAAAACCAGGCATAGTTCAGGGGTGTCTGCATAATTAACCCTAGTATTTATTTGGTTTAAACATGATAACCGATCTCAATCTTAGTAATAGTAGGTAGCTTAAACTAAGCTAGGAAAATATGATGTTTAATTGTAAAATAAGTTTAAAGTGTAATGAAAAAGTGAAAAAGTATTATTTCTAGAGCGAAATAGATCATGTATAAAATTGATAGAATAATATAAATAAAATCAATTAGTTACGGTTTAAAAATATATCAAAATTTTGTATTTTTCACTCGTTTGTAAGCTAGCACGTAATATTAGGAAAATATTTAATCTCTAAAAGATATATTTCACTTAGAATGATAAGAGACAATCAAAATACAAAACACAAGCCACAATTAAACACAACAATTTTAACGTGGAAAAACTCATAATCAATCATGGGTAAAAAATCATAGACCTCTTCTATGAGATCAAACCAAGCACTATAAAAATAACGGTTACAAAATAATTACAACCTGATTGTTATTTCCCATAATTCTCTTCATGATAATTTGCTTGACTCCCCCTTAATGCACTGTTTTTCATGTTTGATACCAACCTTGATGATGTTTAAGGTTGTAGGCTTGTCTCTATAACCCTTGAGACAATGGCTAACGAAATTCTCAATATAGTGGAACTCTAACAATCGAAGTTTGTTTCAACAACTTCGAAGACTACTCAACATTATTTTACTCAAGCTCTCGAGAAAGTCTTGTTCAAACAATTTCAAACAAACTACTCTCCATTATTTTTCTCTAGAAAGCCTTGTTCAAACAATTTTGAACAAAGTTCGATTGTTCGAACAATCGAAGTTTGTTGGAACAAACTACTCAGCATATATTTTGGAGCTCTTGAGAAAGTTTCATTCAAACTCGTTTAAACAAGCTTCGAATGAACTTCGAACAAGCTTCAAACAAACTTTAATCTTTGTTGTGTAGCTCCATTTATCTTTCAAACTCCATAGGACATTATGCCATAGCTCATACAGTAAAAACTAGAAAAGTACATTTTGACTAACTTTGTTTAGTCACCAATTTGCTAATTACAAAACCTAACAAATTCTCCCTTTTGCAATTTTGTGACAAACACAAAGTTTCCTAAATACAAGTTTTTCTAAAAATTTAACCTCTTAATATAGCTAAGCATAATGATATTCTTCAAAAGTATCTATATAATCTGGAACATAATATTCTATACGACATGCACGTAAGTATGGAAGATGCGATAGAAATAATGATGTTAAACATACCAATGTCAAAACATGCATATGTATATATATGTATATGTATATGTATATATATATAGTCAAACATATAGTATAATAAATATATCAATTATTTACAAATATGTATGACATATACAAAGAAAGTAAAGCATAAATATCACACTATAAGAAGCAATAGAGAATAACATGAAGTGCATAACTAAATAGCTCTCCCCATTTTTGTTACAAATTGACAAACCATTGCAAAGATGTTATATAAAATACACTCTGAATATCAAGCAACAGAATAAATTTGTCAAACCATGTCGTTGCATAAATGAGACAAATGAATTGCAAACTAGCATAAATCTAAAATCCACATCGAAATCCCAATGTATCAAAGTCATTTCTCCCCCTCAAACTAATTCTTCCTTTCAAACAAATCCACACACAGAAGATCTAAGATAATGACAACACGATGAGTTTAAATAAAAAATAATTTTCCAATTAGCTAGTCAAATAAGAAAAACACGTCAAAATTTGAACTTTGTATTGGCATGAGACATATATAAGATGCATAAAGAGATTCCTAACATTTGATTTCAATTATGATCAAAGAGTATATCTACTCAAGTATCAACATATTAAACAAAGGTGAGGGATTTCAATCAAGAACTTGGCAAAATGATAAAAAAATATATATATACATAGCCTAAGTTCCAATCACTAGAGCTTATTTCAAGCAAGATCCAAAAATGTACATGAAAGTCACAAAGAAAATCTAAACATCAAAGACTAATGGTCAAACCAGCCTATAACACAAATCATCACTTATGCAATGGTAGCTTTCACACATGAGGTAAGGTAGCCCTAACTATGAATCTTTCCACTTGTCATTTTTTTTCAATAATATGATATTTTTAACTTTTGTGATAATTTGAATGAGACAAGATTTTTCTTGTAAACTCATGCCAAGGCGGCTTTCTCACTTAATCATAAAGGTAGCCCTTCCATCGATCTTGTTAAACAAAAACTAAAAGAGAGTGTAACTAGATTATTGATCAATTAGCATAATCAAAAGAAACCAATGTAACCTACTAGACATAAATAATCAAAGACTTAAAAAAACTAATAAATGGTTAATCAAACTAGTGTAACTCATATCAACATGCAATTCCAAAAATTGAATTATCTCATTTGAAGACTAATATGCAATATTCTCAAGAGGTTCACTAAGATCAAGAGTGAAAATATGAGAGAAGACTATTATGTAAATTATAGTATTTACCAATCCAAGAGATCACAAAACACACTTAATTTTTTTAAATTTTTTTTCATTTTTTTAGAATAAAAAAGAAAGAGTATAATTGAAAAAGAAACACAATTAAAAAGAGACATACTAAAATCAATAAATTATCGATAAAATATCAAAAAGAAAAAAAACCGACAAGTCCGATCAAAATAAATGTCACACTCAAATTTCAATGATCAGAAGGACTTGCAATTAAATAAATAAACAAAAAAAATGCAAAGATAGAGTATGTACAAGTCATGACTAAAATAACTAAATCAAACAAGAAATGCCCCATAGTCAAAGTAATCCAAGGCTAGATCACTTAATAACACCACCCCGAAGGGGTGTTATGAGATCACTTTTTCTCACCAAAAATTTTCTTACTTTCGCTTTCACATCGTTTTTATATGATTTATGCAAAGTCCTAGATGTGGGACATACAAACTGTCAAGACAGTCACAAATGTCATCCAAAACACCAAATCTATTATGAATATACAAGTTCTTATACCTAGGAACATTGTGGTTAGTCAAATTCAAGGGGTTGTCATAACTCAAATGTAAATAAGATTTAATGTGACCTTTGATATCACATTGATGATAAATAGGAAAAAAATATTTAACTTTATGGTCATTCCTAGGTTTATTATATTTTACACAATCATGCTTAGCAATTGTAACATCATTTTTATAAGAGACACATATATCACAAGTGGATTTTACAAAGTAAGAAGGTAGAGGAATTGATGTTTCGCATTTGTCTCCATTCCCTTGCTTTGTCATCCTTTCCTTTTCAAGCTCCAAGTAGTTGGCCCAAATTGTTTGAACCTACAAATTTATTAAAGGTACTCTTAGCAATTTGTAATTCAAACTTAAGAAACTTTACTTTTTCAACTAAATTTTCTCGTAAGTTACTTCCTCATGTAGATTAACTTCTAAAAACTTATTTTTATTGAGTAGTAAAGAATTTTCAAAAGTAAAAGTTTGAGAGATAGAGAGAATTATTTAGTTTCTCTTGAAGTTTAGTTTTCTTCTCCTTCTAGTAATTCGTCATGTCTTTATGCAGTTTTGCTATCTTGATTTTTTCATCTGTTGCTACTTTATGTTTCCAACAAGCTTTATATGGCTTACTTAAGCTTGTAGGATTTTCTAAATAGTTTATCTTAGGCAGTTTTGGATGTTCATTGATATACTTAGAGTCTTTTCTTATTGCATTAGTTATTTATCTTAATTAAAAATATATTTTTTATAGGTCACGTTCGAATGCGACTATGGGCGCGTTAGAATGCACTTGTGAATGCCTACATCAGATTCGCAAAAACAGATAACGTGAAATGAGCGTTCGAACATGGTCGAGTGCATTCGAACGCTTGTATCGCGTTCGCATTGACAGAGAACCCCTTTTGTGCGTTTGAATATGATCGGACGCGTTCGAATTCGATCGGTGAGAATCTTCTAGAATTAGGATTAATCATTGTTATTTTGACTTGTTGGCTAGCCTCTATAAAGTTGTAGATAGCAGCCAAAATCATTATACTATTAGATTATTGGTTTATGCCTTCTATTTTCTCTACCCTAATCTCCCTCCTCTCTATTTGTTAGGTTTTTTATTTATTGGCAATTTTGTACAAAATATTCTAAGTGTATTCTTTCATGTATTTGAGTTTTACACAAGTCTAGAATATCACTGGTGTGAAGAATTGCAAGATCATTGGAGAAAAGCCTCGCGTTCTCACCGCGTTCACAAGCGCGTTCGAACGCGGGCACTGCGTTCACACAGACAGAGAGCCGCATTCACAAACGCGTTCGAACGCGGGTACTGCGTTCACACAGACCGAGAGCAGCGTTCACAAACGCGTTCGAACGCAACCTGAAGAATTCAAGCTGTCGCGTTCGAACACACTTGGGCCCGTTCGAACGCACCTGAGATTAAGTTAGGCCGTTCGAACGCACTCGGGCCGCGTTCGAACGCACATATGAAGTTTGCAATTTATTGGATTTTCGTGAGTACGAATATGACTTGGATTTAGCTCTATCTTGGAGATCATATATAAGGATAGTGTTGCCCTAACCTAGGGTGGTGGAAGAAGATTATTCAAGGAGACTTTTTGGAGGTTACATCGGTTCTTCAATAAACAAGGCCCTTCGCATCTACAAATCTTAATCTTTCGTCTTAAGGGCTATCTAGACGAAAGATCAATCTCGAGGGTTACTGAGATTGGACTTCAATCACAAGAAGCAGTGAATCGTGGGTTCTAACGATCAAAACTGAGAGGAACAAAGTCGTTTGGATCGATGGGTTGTTTTGTAGTCAGTCTTGTAACTGCTACTATCATAGTGATTGGTTTTGATCCGAGTTTGGATCCGTGATTTTTTCCCGTTTGGGTTTTCCACGTTAAAATCTTGGCGTTCATCTCTACTTTCGTTTTTAATATTTCTTCCGACTTTTACTTAAGTGAACGAGAAGTATTATTGCCTAGAGGTTAGATACATACGTGTGTCTAGGGGTTTTTCAATTAGTATCAGAGTAGGTTCTCTCACTCTTTGAGAGAGATCAGATAGGCATGGATTTATGGATTTTCATAGAGATGGACCCTCATCTATTAGACCTCCTATTCTAGATGGATCAAATTATGGATATTGGAAAGCTAGGATGAGAGCTTATTTGAAGTCTATAGATGAGCGAGTATGGATGGCCATTGTAAACGGTTGGAGTCCACCAATGTACATGGTGAATGATGAGTTAGTTGAGAAACCGATTGAGTCATGCGATAAAACAGATTATGAAAAAGTTGGTTGGAATAGCAAAGCAATAAATGCAATTTTTAGTTGTGTTTCCTCGGAAGAATTTAGAAGAATATCTACTTGTGAAATAGCAAAACAAGCCTGGATGATCTTAGAAACAACTCATGAAGGTACTATGGCTGTAAAACTTTCGAAACTTCAGAGGTTGACTACTAATTTTGAAACCCTACGTATGGAGGAGAATGAAACATTTGATGAGTTCTATGCAAAGTTAAGTGATATAGTCAACTCCAGTTTCAACCTAGGAGAGAAAATTCCTGAAAATAGAATTGTCCGTAAGATCCTTAGGTCTCTTCCAGAAAGGTTTCAGGCGAAAGTTACAGCTATTGAGGAAAGTAAGGACATTGACTCTATGAAAGTTGAACAATTGGTAGGAAATCTACAAATATTTGAGTCCAGTCTTTCAAAACCGAGGAAGTCCAAAGGGATAGCTCTATCCACTGTTGAACAAAATTTAGAGGAGTCTGAAGATGAAGGTGATTTAGATGTTGAGATGTTGACCATGTTTGTCAAAAAGTTCAATAAATTCTTTCGGAAGCCAAACAAGTTAAATGCTGAAAAACTTGAGAAAAGCAAAGCCTTTGTAAAAAGGAAGAATACTATGAGTTCAAATACAGGTGGTACCAACAACAATGTCAGACAGAAAAATAAGAATTTTGAGAATAAAGTTCAATGTTTTGAATGTTCTGGTTTTGGACACATCACACAAGAATGCCCTAATCGTCTTAAGAGGAAGGGCAAAGCTATGAAAGTTACTTGGGATGACTCAGATGAATCTATTGATGATTCTGAAAAGGATGAAGAAAACTTTGTAGCTTTTACCTCTTCTCTACTTTATACTGACTCTATTGTTGATACTGATAGTACAGATGATTAGGATATATTACCTGCTGAGGAAGATGAATCTGAAATCCAAAAGGCATATAATGACTTATACCTAGAGTCGTTTAAACTCAAGAAAAGCAATCTTAGACTACTTCAACGACTCAAGGTAATCGAACCAGAAAGAATTCAATTTGAAGAGATATACAAATTGGAGCTTGAACGTGTCAAAGACCTTTCTGAACAACTTGACAATGCAAAAAATAAAATGAAGGCTGATGAAATTGAACTAGAGCGATTGCATAAGGAAGTTACATTTCTTAAAGGGAAGAACAAACTGGACGAGATTCTAAAAGCTCAGATCTCTGGAAAAGACAAGTATGGTGTTGGATATACTGGTAATTCAAATAATAATAAAACTGTTTTTGTTTCTATAGGTAAACAAAAGGAAGAATACTTGAAGCCATCAATCGTATTTTCAAAGCAATCCTGGATGAATCCTTCAAAATTGAAGTTGAATCTACAAACTGGTGAATCTTCAACGGCACCAAAGGTAAACTTTAGTCACACTCCTCGACAAAAGGTGAGTAGAAAAGGGTTTGTTCCGACATGCTATCATTACGGTATTCTAGGGCATATTCGACCTCATTGTAAATTTTTGCAAAAACCTAGAACTGCTTTCATTTATGGGATGAAAACAAAAACCATATGGGTCAAGAAAAGTGATTTGAAATGTTATGTTATGCATACAGCCTTGAAAGCTTTAAATTCTGATTTATGGTATTTAGACAGTGGCTGTTCAAGACATATGTCGGGTGACAAGTCGTTATTTTCTAATCTTGAAAAACATGAAGGGGGAGTTGTGACATTCGGAGATGGTAATTCATCAAAGGTAATAGGTAAAGGAAAGGTAAGTACTCTAGGGATTCCTAGTCTCGAAAATGTTCTTTATGTTAAGGGCTTGAAAGCAAATCTACTAAGCATCAATCAATTTTGTGATGAAGATTATGAGGTAAAATTCTCCAAAAATGATTGTACTGTTCTAGATCATGATGGTAATGTTATATGTTATGGATCTAGAACATCTGATAATTGCTATGTCGTTGGAACTTCACATAAACTGAAATGTAACAGTGCGTCTTTCGACATTGCAGATCTTTGACATCAACGTCTTGGACATGTGAATCACAAGGAATTATTTACTCTGTCCAAACATGAAGTGGTAAGAGGAATACCTAAGATAAAAGAAATGTCAAAAAGAGTGTGCGGTTCATGTCAAATTGGAAAACAAATTCGTATCTCACACAAGAAGGTAAATACAGCTACCACTGACCGTGTGCTACAATTAGTTCACATGGACTTGATGGGACCAACAAAAACTGAAAGTCTTGGAGGTAAACGCTATATATTCTTAATGGTCGATGATTACTCCAGATATACCTAGGTTGCCTTTCTACGTGAGAAGTCTGAAACCTTTGAAGTTTTTAAATCACTATGCTTAAAATTGCAGAATGAAAAATCTACAACCCTAGTTAGGATTCGTTCTGATCATGGTAGAGAATTTGAAAATGAAAATTTTTCTATATTTTGCGATTCTCTTGGTATTCAACATGAGTTTTCAGCTCCTATAACTCCACAACAGAACGGGATTGTTGAAAGAAAAAATCGAGTTGTGTAGGAAATGGCTAGGGTTATGCTTCACGCTAAAAAGGTTACTCAAAGGTTTTGGGCAGAGGCGGTCAATACAGCGGTACATGTGATAAATCGTGTTTATCTAAGACCAGGTACAAATATGACTGCTTATGAAATCTGGAAAGGTAAGAAACCTAGTGTTAAGTATTTTCGAGTTTTTGGTAGTAAATGTTATATCTTGCGTGATCGAGAATATTTGACTAAATTTGACACTAGAAGTAGCGAAGGCATCTTCTTGGGGTACTCGAATAATAGTAGAGCCTACAGAGTATTTAACCTTGAAACTTCTACTGTTATGGAATCTGCTAATGTTATGATAGATGAATCCTCGACTGACTTAACTAAAGCTACTTCTATTTCTGTTTCTGCAAATACATATTACGAAGAAATAGGAAAGGAGCTTGATCTGGAAATGGAGAATCAGGACGAGGACAAAGTTGAAATGAACAAAAATGACTGCAACGTACCGGTACCATCTGCTAGAGTGAAATCAAATCATCCACTGTCACAAGTGATAGGAGACTTGAATGGACCAATTAAGACAAGACGACAAATCCAAAGTGAGGTATCATTTACTTGTTATACATCTTCTTTTGAACCTAAAAATGTGAAGGAAGCATTGTTAGACGATTCTTGGGTAAATGCTATGCATGAGGAATTAGAGCAATTTTCTAGGAATGATGTTTGGTATTTAGTTCCTAGGCCTAAGAATGTGAACGTTATTGGAACAAAATGGATCTACAAAAATAAAAGTGATGAACATGGTAATATAGTTCGAAATAAAGCCAAACTAGTAGCATAGGGATACACTCAGGTTGAGGGTATAGATTTTGATATAGACATTTGCTCCTGTTGCTAGATTAGAGTCTATTCGTATACTGCTTGCCATTGCTTGTCATTTAAAATTTAAATTGTTTCAAATGGATGTTAAAAGTGATTTCTTAAATGGTATCCTGAATGAAGATGTTTATGTGGAACAACCTAAGGGTTTCGAAGATCAAAAATTTCCTTCTCATGTTTTTAAATTGAAAAAGGCTCTTTACGGGCTAAAACAAGCTCCAAGAGCTTGGTATGAGAAGTTGACCACATTTTTAGTGGATGCGGGGTTCACTCGAGGGGGAGTGGACAAGACATTATTCATCAGACGTGAAAACAAGAGTTTAGTTGTGGCACAAATATATGTGGATGACATTGTCTTCGGGGCGACGAGTCAATTATTAGCTAAGGAGTTTGCTGATCTCATGCACAGTCATTTTGAGATGAGTATGATGGGTGAGTTAAAGTTCTTTTTAGGGCTTCAAATTACTCAATTGGAGAGAGGGATTTTTATCGCTCAAACCAAGTATGCTAAGGATCTTGTGACTAAATTTGGTTTAGAAAATGCAAAACATGCTAGAACTCCTATGAGTACAACTACCAAACTAGGTAAGGATATGTCAGGAAAAAGTGTTGATTAGACAATGTATAGGAGCATGATCGGTAGCCTTTTGTACTTAACGGCTAGTAGACCTGACATTGCATTTAGTGTCGGTATGTGTGCTAGGTTTCAGTCTGAACCTAAGGAGTCACATTTGTTTGCTGTGAAACGTATCATAAAATATGTCAGTGGCAAAGTTGATTTAGGTATCTGGTTTACTTATGACTCGGGTGCTATCATATCGGCATACACGGATTCTGATTGGACAGGTTCATGTGATGATAGAAAAAGTACTTCAGGTGGATGTTTTTATGTTGGAAACAATCTGGTTGCTTGGCACAATAAGAAACAAAACTCGATATCTTTATCTACTGCAGAGGCCGAGTACATTGCAGTAGGAAGTTGTTGTTCTCAGTTACTATGGATGAAACAGATGGTCAAGGATTATGGCATTGAACAAGATACTATGATGCTTTATTGTGACAACATGAGTGCTATTAATATATCGAAAAATCCTGTTCAACACTCGCGTACAAAACATATTGATATCCGACATCATTTTATACGCGAGTTAGTTGAAGACAAAACAATAGCACTAGAACATGTTGAGACGGAGAAACAGTTGGGTGACTTGTTTACAAAACCTTTGGATTTACAGAGATTTGAGTATCTTCGTACTTCTTTAGGGATTTGTGCTTTGGATTGATTTTATTGGGATGTGTGTTCTTTTTAGCTTGCGAGTTTCTTTTGTTTCATTTTTTTTTGTTTTCATTTACTCTGAAATTTTCTTTGGTTTTAGTTTCAGATTTATCGAGAGTTTTTGTTATAAATAAAAAAAATAAAAAAAAAATTGATGCACTCCTAGATTCAATAATATCCTCTTGACATAAAAATATGATTTTTCTCTTGATTATGAGTTATTATAGTCAATTTTGTCATCTTGTAGTATATTGTTTCAATTTTGAATTTGTCACTCCCTCGACTTCTATAATAATAAATTTTTAATGCCTCATAACGTATGTGTATTCTTGAGTGAGCATGATATCATGAATATTTTTTTTTAAATAGCTCTCTATTAACTTTGATTTGCACAGTTTGACCTCATGCTTAGTTATCAAATATATTTTTATAAAAGATCAATGAAAAGGGCTACAATGAGTTAGTGTGAAAGCCGTCTTGTTTCGAGTCCAGTTTGACTCAGTACATTATTTGCAAATTTAACAAAAAAAATATGATATATGTGAATTTCTTTTTGCACATCATTTGATTTGTACTACAAGAAAAGGGCTACCTACTCATGTGTGAAAGCTATCATTGCACATATATGGTTCAATAAAAAAATTACAGGAAAAATTCCTGCTGTATTATGGAGAATAAGTCGAAAAGTGCAAACTTTCTATACTAAGTCGGTTTGACTACTGTGTTGCATCATTGTTTATATAGTAAAATTTGTTTAAGAAGATTGGTTCATGTTATCTATGCTCATCTTGCATATGTATATCGTTATGATCAATCAAGATTAATGTAATTTTGAGTGATGCATTCGAATTGATTATAATATGCTTTTGATGATTTGATTGATCTTGTATGACTTATTTCATTTGATTGTCATATTCTATGTCTTGATTATATTTTGGAATTCTAGAAGTGTATCTCCAAAAATATTTTTACCTTGTTTTTAGTTTAAAAAAAAAAAAAGGGCGTTCGAACGAGGATTGTTGAGTTCGAACGCGGCGCGTTCGAACGCGCGGACTGGTGCGTTCGAACGCACGCGTGGGTTCTTTAAATATTACGTCCGAACCCAAGGGTTTCATCTTCCATTCTCCAAACCCTAAAAACCCTTCATTTTCTCCTTCTCAAATCTTCAAGATCTTGGTGTTTTTCATCGAATTTTTCACTTCAAATCCTTTTTGGGGGTCGATCTCAAGCGGAGTCAAGCAAACGACCAGACGTCTCCTCTCAAACCGTCCTCTTTCGCCGCTGGTCGGTCATCGCATCTCGACAGTTCTGATGATAGCTCTACTGATGACTCATCTCCCACTGAGGGGGAGTTACCACAGTACTCGGACCGGTTCGATCAACTTAGTACTCAAGTGCAGGATCTCTATTCCGCGGTGAATGATCTACGTACTGAGCAAGTCCGTCAGGGAATTGTACTTGATTCCGTGTTGACGATTCTTCATCGTCAGTTTCCTCCGAGTTCCTAGTCTTTGGCATTTGTGCCAAAAAGGGGGAGAGTGTCTCAGTGTTTAAGTGTCTAGGTGTGTAGGGGGAGTATGGGCATAGGGGGAGTTTAGTGGAGTTTACTTGATGGTTGAACTTGGCATTTGAAACTTAACTTGAAGTAATTGTGATAACGTGTGTTTAATCTTTGTCTGTTTAAATTTTTGCTCTTGTGATAACTTGTGTTTTGATTTTTTTTATTTCAAGTTATTTTCACTTGATCTTGGATTGGTATATGTTTTCTTGCAGGGATTGATGTGCAAAATATTCTAGACTTATTGATTGCTCAGTTTGAAGTCATTGTAATATCTTGTAACCTAAGTGTTTTGTCACAAATTGCCAAAGGGGGAGATTGTTAGGTTTTTTATTTATTGGCAATTTTGTACAAAATATTCTAAGTGTATTCTTTCATGTATTTGAGCTTTACACAAGTCTAGAATATCACTGGTGTGAAGAATTGCAAGATCATTGGAGAAAAGCCTCGCGTTCTCACCGCGTTCACAAGCGCGTTCGAACGCGGGCACTGCGTTCACACAGACAGAGAGCCGCGTTCACAAACGCGTTCGAACGCGGGTACTGCGTTCACACAGACCGAGAGCAGCGTTCACAAACGCGTTCGAACGCAACCTGAAGAATTCAAGCTGTCGTGTTCGAACGCACTTGGGCCCGTTTGAACGCACCTGAGATTAAGTTAGGTCGTTCGAACGCACTCGGGCCGTGTTCGAACGCACATATGAAGTTTGCAATTTATTGGATTTTCGTGAGTACGAATATGACTTGGATTTGGCTCTATCTTGGAGATCATATATAAGGATAGTGTTGCCCTAACCTAGAGTGGTGGAAGAAGATTATTCAAGGAGACTTTTTGGAGGCTACATCGGTTTTTCAGCCCTTCGCATCTACAAATCTTAATCTTTCGTCTTAAGGGCTATCTAGACGAAAGATCAATCTCGAGGGTTACTGAGATTGGACTTCAATCACAAGAAGCAGTGAATCGTGGGTTCTAGCGATCAAGACTGAGAGGAACAAAGTCGTTTGGATCGACGGGTTGTTTTGTGAGTCAGTCTTGTAACTGCTACTATCATAGTGATTGGTTTTGATCCGAGTTTGGATCCGTGGTTTTTTCCCGTTTGGGTTTTCCACGTTAAAATCTTGGCGTTCATCTCTACTTTCGTTTTTAATATTTCTTCCGACTTTTACTTAAGTGAACGAGAAGTATCATTGCCTAGAGGTTAAATACATACGTGTGTCTAGGGGTTTTTCACTCTTCACTAACCTACCACCTCTACCGTTGGCAAGGTTTCTCCTAACTTCTAATCTTCCAAATATTGCTGCATATGGTTGACGCAATGCAGAATGATCATTATACTTTAAAGGAATATGTCATGAACCGATCGACTTCATCATCTCTTTGACGAAGATCGATGCCTCAAGAAGGACCAGCGGTGGGACCACACCGAACTGATACCCCACAGGTCTAGGTGTGACATGTTAATGTCAATGATCATTTTTTACTTATTCCTATACATCATCCCCCACCTTTGATACACAACCCAAGATTGGTAGTGGTGGAACCAGAGTGGTGTACGGCACTGGTGTGTTTCGTCGATGAAGATGATTGGCACTTAGAGGATGATATTGATCTCTTTAGAGATGGTGATGGACATGCTCGATGATTTGGAGAAGGAGATCAACAAGCACAAAGGTTTAAACTTGAACCAAGGATCTTTCGTGAACCCGACAATGCTATCCGAGGGAGAACCATACGCTTGGACTTGCCAAAATTCTATGGTGATGATCTGACGGATTGGGTGTTTCAAATTGAACAATAGTTTGCTTCTCAAGGGAAAACGGAGGACACAAAGGTCCAGATGGCAAGCTTTCACCTCCAAGGAATGGCATTGCATTGGTATAGATCAGCTATTCGTGGTGGAGGATTTATTGATTAGGCTGATTTTTGTAGGAGGATTACACGCAGATTTAGGAAAGTAGCATATGAAGATTTTACTGCCACTTTAAGTAAGATGGTTTAAAAGATGATAGTTTTGGAGTATCAAGTTGAATTTAAAAGAGTTAGTAGTCATTATGAGCCATCTTAGCCCAAACCAACATTGATGAGCACATTCATTTCAGGGCTACGAGATAAGATACAAGCGGATGTCTGTACTCTTTGTCCTACCACTCTTGAGGAGGCCTTTGAAAAGGCTGTGAGTATGGAGCAAAAGCATAAGGCTCTCAAGATGGCAGCGAAAATAAGTTGGGGCATCCGAGATGGGCGGTTTGCACTTAGAACGCCGGCTATAAATTCTGCAGGTTCAAAGACAGTGGCTACTAGTACTAGATCATGACTACCTTTAAGACCTTCTGATGTTAAAGGAGGCACAATACCCCGTTCGAACTCTCACACCTGCCCAAGTGGAGGAGCGAACAGCGAAGGGCCTTTACTTTCAATATAATGAATGTTTCATCCCTGGTCATCGGTGTTCTAAACCAATAGAGAGTGTAATGCTCATCGACGGTCTCGAGGAGGATGATGAGGTTGTTGATGATGGAGAGTGTTTAGAGGAGGTCCATGAGGACGCCGTTGAGGAGGGCGCGAAAGAAGATATCCAAGCTTAAATATCAGTGCAAGCATATTCGGTTACTTCTGCGCCAAGGACATTACAAGTTGACGGATTCGTTAGAAAGCATTGTGTGCACATCCTCATCGATTCCGAGAATACACACAACTTTCTAGATGAGAGGTTAGTGAGGAGATTGGGCTTGGATGCTAAACCGACCACAGGGTTTGACATTGCTATTGGAGATGGCATGAAGCTTAAGGCGGAGAGCTTGTGTCGCTAGGTCGGTATACGGGTGCAAGGACACGGCATCATTGTGGACTTGTATCTATTAGCACTATGAGGAGCAGACATTGTCCTAGGCCCAAAATGGTTACAAAGCTTGGGACTTGTCACTTTTAATTTTCGGAGCATGTGGATGAAATTTAAGTAAGAAAATAAAGAAGTGTGACTTGATGGTGTTCGTTCTCCGCCAATTCTAGCGATGCAGCCAATGGTGCACAAAACTGTACAAAACTGCATTTCGAACTCCGGACGGGCATTATGAGTTTTAGGTGATGCCCTTTGGTCTCACCAATGCTCCAGCTACTTTTCAAGGCCTCATGAATGATATTTTTCGGCCTCTAGTGCGAAGGTATGTCTTGATATCTTTAATGACATTTTGGTGTAATGTAGGACTGAATTGGAGTATTGGTGGCATTTGAAGGATGTGCTAAATTTGTTGAAGCAAAACCAGCTAAGGATCAAGAAATCTAAGTACTTATGGAGAGTACCACAAGTGGAGTATTTAGGCCACATCATCTCAACGGAAGGTGTAACGGTGGATCCTCAAAAGATGGCATGCATGATCGCTTGGCCTATTCCTACTACCACCACAGGGTTGAGAGGATTCTTGGGGCTGACCGAATATTATTACCGCTTCATCACCGAGTATGGCAAGATCGCTGCTCCTCTCACTTCTTTGTTGAAGAAGGACTCTTTTAGATGGACAGATGAAGCCATTACAACATTTGAAAAATTAAAAATAGCAATGACGATGGCTCCCGTTCTAGTGCTACCGGACTTCACCAAAGAGTTCATTGTGGAATGTGATGCGTCGGGAGTTGGCATAGGGGCTATACTAACGCAAGGATGACATCCCATAGCCTTTATTAGCAAAACTTTATTGCAAAAATCTGATATGATCATGCCTCGGGCTATGGAGCTCTGATACCAGATTGATACGATCTCTCCTTTGGGGCTAAGGATCGATCTCTTCCGATTCTCAGATCTGGACTAGATTTTGCATGGAACTTTAAAATAAGATCCCGAAATATTTCGATGTCGGATCGACGTAAACTTTTGATATGTTGTAGCCCCAGAAAAGAGCTTTCCAACAAATCAAGTTTCAGGAGAATCGGAGTTGGGGATCTCGAGATATCGTTCATTTAGTAGACAAACGTTAGGATGGTCTATTTTGGATCCGTGGATGGAGGCACGAGATCCTAGGTAATGGTGATTGGTGGAGGACCGGCGTTAATGGGGTGGCACCGGTAAAAAGTGGTGGTGGAAGGGTTATGGTTGATGGAAGGTTTAGGGCAAGTGTTGGATAGATTGGAAGAAGGGGGAGGAGAGGGCCACCCCTAAGGGACTAGGGTGATTGGCCGGTCGAGGGAGGTTAGAAGCGGCGTCGCCGGGGATTGAGAGAACGGGAACGAAGAAGACGAAGGAGGCAAGGCAAAACTCAATCTCAATATTCAATAATCAATTTGGTTGCCCTACACATCCTTTTATAGGCTAACCAACAACTCAATTAACCCTAAAACACAATTTTCCCCGACCGCGTTCGAACTCGCCCGACCAAGTTCGAACGCACCGCGTTCGAACTCACTCCACCCGCGTTCGAACTCGACTTACAGAAAACTTATTTTAATGGAAATTAAACACTAAAACATGAAATAAAAACACTCCTAAAGTGAATCCATGCTCGAGACGACGTCGGTGAAGTCCGAATCGTATCAAAATCTCAACAATTATCGACTTACAAGAGAGAGAGATGTTGGCAATTCTACAAGTGATGACAAAGTGGAGGCCTTATTTGATCTATAGGAGATTCATTATTCGAACCGATCAAAGGAGCCTTCCATACTTTATGGGATAGTGTATTCACACTCCGGCACAGTAGAGATGGGTCACAGAATTGCTAGGGTATGATTATGAAATTCAATACAAGAAAGGAATGAAAAATAGAGCGGCGGATACACTATCACGCGAACCCAATACTACCGAGCTGGCAGCCTATTCTTCTCCCACTTTTCTTTTTTTTTGATGAGCTAAGGTATGCATGTACATCTGACCTAGATGTTTTGAGATTATTATGGGACGTGTTGGATAATCCGAAGCGCCATCTAGAGTTGGAGAACTGAGGCTGTTTCCTATTGGACCGTCGATACATACAGGTGCTCGCAAATGATGGATTGCTGTAGAAATTATCAGAACACTTCCACCAAACTCCAGAGATTGGTCATGATGGTGTCTTGAGGACTTATAGGAGGATATCTCAGAGTTGCACGTGGCCAAGATTGAGGCGGAATGTAAGGAGTTTTGTCCATGCTTGCGAAGTCTGTCAAAGGGCTAAAGCAGCCACCAAGAAACCGGTCGGATTATTTCAGCCTTTACTTATACTGGACCGTGTTTAGGAGGACATTTCTATGGATTTCATAGAAGGTCTTCCGCTGGTATATGGTTATTTAGTTATTTTTTATGGTGGTTAACAGATTAAGCAAGTATGCGCACTTTTCTGCATTGTCACGTTCATTTTCAACTAAATCAGTGACTGAAATTTTTGTTAGAAATATTGCTCGGTTACATGGCATGCCACGCACGATTATCTCAGATCGTGATCATATATTTATTAGCGACTTTTGGATGGAGTTTTTTAGATTGTAAGGGACTCGATTGAACTTCAGTTCGGCCTACCATCCATAGACGGACGGCCAAACTGAGGTGGTCAATCGAGGTATTGAGCAGTACTTGAGGTGCTTTATTGGAGAGATGCCGAGACGATGGTTGGAATTCTTACCATGGGCGGAGTGGTCTTACAACACCGCCTACCACAATAGCATTAACATGACTCCATTTGAGGTTGTGTATGGACGCACGGCTCTGACATTACGCACTTATGACCCAGTATCATCTACAGATCGGACGGAGATAGACTTAGCTTTGATGGATAGAGATGCCACATTTAGGAGGTTGCGTGCCCATCTTAAACTTGTTCAAAATCGCATGAAGCAAGTTTATGATCATAGCCATAGGGAGCAGGAGTTTGACATTGGTAGTTGGGTATTCGTGAGGGTGCAACCGTATCATCAGGTGACCTTGCATCTAGTGTGAAACTAGAAGTTAGCACATCTCTACCTCGGCCCGTTTTGGGTGTTAAAGCGTATTGGTATGGTTGCATATCATTTGAATCTGCCGGAGTGGTCAAGAGTATACCTTGTCTTCTATATTTCATTGCTAAGGGAGTGGATTGGAGATCATGAGGTCGTTGGATCTGTTCTACCAGAGCCACTAGAGGAGACAGAGATTATAGAGCTAGTTCGTGTAGTTGCTAGGCGCCGACGACATCATGGTACCAAATTAGAGATGGAGATTTTAGTCCAGTGGCTTGGCAAGCCATCTGATGAGGCGACATGAGAGTTGGAGACAAATATTTTGGAGCGTTTTCCCAAATTTTCACCTTGAGGATAAGGTGGGGGAAGCGTGGTTGGCTGATACACTTAGTTAGAATTTTTTTTTATTGTATTAGTTATTTATTTTCATTAAAAATAAATTTTTTGTAGGTTGCATTCGAACGCGGTTGGGGGCGCGTTTGAACGCATTTGTGAATGCCTGCACCAGGTTTGCAAATATAGAGAATGCGAAATGCTCGTTCGAACGTGGTCGCGTGTGTTTGAACGCGGCGTTCGAACGCCTGTATCGTATTCGCATCGACAAAGAACGCCTTTTGTATGTTCAAATGCGACCGGGCGTGTTTGAATCTTCTAGAATTAGGGTTAATTATTGTTATTGGCTTGTTGGCTAGCCTCTATAAAGGTATGGATGGTAGCCAAAATCATTATGCTATTGGATTATTGGTTTCTTACCTCCTATCTTCTCTACCCTAATCTCCCTCCTCCCTCTTCACCATCCTCCCTCTTCAAGTTCTCCCTCTTTCTTGAGATCTCAACCACTTCTTCCCCTTCGTCTTCATCACTTAAACAACATTTATCATCCATCCTCATCTCTATTTCCATCCATAACCCTAACATCCACTCCACCCGTCACCACCACCATCATCCGTAATATATCATGTTGTTGTCTCAGTTACAGTTCGAATCTGCGAATGGCATAAATACAAAAATCATAGATCAGGGAGATACGGATTGATTCCACTTGGGGTCAAAATTTTCTGACTACAGAAAAATATTCGGTGAATATTTTCCCTCGGTTGCGCGAACTGCTTTCTACATTAAATCCAAATTTTGAAGGAATTGTTTCGTAGCGTATCATTCATCTCTCTATCATCATCGGAAACATTTTTCCTTTGTTCACCTGCACGAGATATCTCACAAAAACTATTAGTGGATAACAACGAAGCAATAAAAATAATAACTTTCTTTTATCGGGTTTAGGATTATCATCCTCAGATTCATCAATATCATCCCATGTGGCTTGCAAAACTTTATAATTTTTCCTACGATGCGCACTTTTTTTAGCAATATGATCTAACACTCATAATATTGAACACTTCTCTCTTGATTTTTGCTTTTAGACTTTGAGCCATTAATGATAGAGACAGCGGAGGAAACACTAGAATTTTGTTATTATCTAGGATTTTGGCCTTGAGTTTTTTACTCGTGGCACCTTTCGAGCTTCTACAAAAATTCCTAAGTATTTTTTATGAGCTCAATCATCTCAGAGCCAATATCCTCATCTGATAGGCTCTGATACCAATTTGTTAAAGCTCGAATACCAAATTGATGGGATCTAGAACCAAAAGATCGGCTACGAAATAACTCCTTAAGATCTGAATTTATTATAGGAAGTAATCCGCGCAACCTTGGTAAAATATTTGTCAGATATTCTCTGATAGTTATAAAATTACAAAACTAATTGGGTTGGATCCGTATCTTCCTAATCTACAACGTTCGTATTTACACCCTTCGTAGATTCGAAATGTAGTAAGGACGAAAATACGGAATAACGTGGGTGATGGTGGTGGTGACGGGTGTAGTGGATGTTAGGGTTATGGATGGGTATGGAGATGAGGGTGGATTGTGGAAGTGATTAAGGGAAGTAGACAAAGGGAACAAAGTGGTTGAGATCCCAAAGAAGAGGTGTGGCTCGACAATCGAGGGAGATTAGAAGTGAAGAGAAACTTTGCCAACGGTAGGGGTGGAAGGATGGTGAAGAGGGAAGAGGGAGGAGGGAGGAGTCTAAAGAGAAGATAAGAGGCAAAAAATTTATTTTAAATAAAAATAAATAACTAATACAATAAGAAAAAATTCTAATAGGTTCAAACAAATCCATTGAAAGCTACTTTGAATGATTTATAAAGTTCTCGGGCGAATCTTGTTCAAAGTTTGTTCGAACAACTTCGAACAGACTACTCAGCATTATTTTTCTAGAGCTCTCGAGAAAGTCTTATTTGAACAACTTTGAACACATTTCAAAAAATCGAAGTTTGTTCAAACAAACTACTTAGCATTATTTTTTCGAGCTCTTGGGAAAGTTCTGCTCAAACTTGTTCGAATAAGCTTTGAATGAACTTCGAACAAGCTTCAAACGAACATTAATTTTTGTCACATAGTTCCATTTATCTTCCAAACTCTATAGGATATTATGCCACAACTCATATAGTAAAAACTAGAAACATACATTATGACTATCTTTGTTTAGTCACCAATTTGTCAATTACAAACCTAACACATTAGACTTGTAGGGTTTGCTTATTGTTTCCTTTTTCTTTGTTCCTAATACAACGGTTGTGAGCCTGCAAGTACATTGTTGGCTTACAATTTCGTCATACTATAAGGTAAGATTACTTCTTTTTTTTTTACTGTGGACCTATTAGAATTGCTTGTGGGCTTAGAAACTCACATGCCCATAATTACTTCATAATGTGAACTTGTTAAGTTTTAATTTTTAAAAGAAAAATAATTTATTTTGAGGGAAAATTGAGGATATATGAGAAATAATTTGAAATAAGGATGTCCTTAATTCTTTGATATAACATGAAAGGTAAAAAAATAATATCTATTTTTTAGGAAAATTGGGTATGTGTTATATAAATAGTACTAAAATATTATTATAAATTTGTAAAACATAAATACAAGTTACTTTAAGGGTAAAATTATAATAAATTTAAATTTAGACTTATTTGTATGGTCTCACTCATCTCACTTTTGAACTTGGTTAGAAAAAAAATCTTATTTGGTTACTGAATATGACTAAGGATTCTTAACCAAATTTAGGCTGAACTTAAACCAAATAGCCAAAAAGCTATCATGGCCGTATAATTTTTGGTGCCTTCCCCAGATAAGATAAATAGGGCTAGCAATATATGACCATGACGAGCTTTGTTTTTTGGATTACTTCTCTGGCTCAATTTGTAATAAAAAGTTTACTCGTATCTACACATCTACACATAATGAGACTCTTCTTCTTCTTCTTCTTCTTCTTCTTCTTCTTCTTCTTCTTCTTCTTCTCTCAGCTAACAATAGTGCTGGGGCTTCGCTCAGCGTTGTAGTAGAGACAATGGATTTCTCTCTTTAGTTTTTTCATGTTTTCTTATTTCTTAGTTATTCATTTTATATACTTTAGTTAATTTAAAGTAGATGATTGGATACTTAATTATTTCAATAATATTATATGCATTGAGGTTAAATGCATATAATATTCCTACTCATGTAAATATTTGCTATGCCTCTAGGAATACATAAATATATACAAACTTAAAACATAAAAATTATCGTAGGGGCTAAAGTCCAACTAGGAAGAAAAGAATAAGCAACGCTAATAAGAAAATAAATATGTTACTACTCCATATTCATATCCGGCATATTTAAATCTGAAATGTTTCTACCAAAAAGGCGGTGAGTACACGATCCAGCAAGTATAATCCAATAGTAGTCTAAGAACAATGTATTGGATGATAAATAGAAATGCATGCCCATATTGTCAACATATTAAGGTAAATGTGTAAAATATAATTTATAATAAACTTTTATTTACTCATATACACATAAGTGCATAATATCATCATACCTCGATATGTCAAAATCCACATAGCAAACATAAGAATAAGGAGGACTAGTCATCTAACGATATTATCGCCAGAACATGCCTAGTGACGCTTCCTATGACCGATTGTCTATGACAATCAGACTAGGGACCCTAATCGTAAGCCTATCATCATTAACATCACCACCGCTCTAGTAAATCCTCACACAGGGCAAAATCATTACTTGTAATCGAATCATTGTACATAATAGAATTGTCACATATAGCAGGAAAGAGTTCACAACTCAATGGACGCCCTGACCCTACATCATTAGGTACCGCTAGGGCTACAACCTTACCTATCAAACATTTTTCTATTATCAGTAGACTAGCCTTCAAACAAGGCAGTGTAATTACTTGAATGCTCTAGCAGCTAACGATCTCAGATGTAGATCGCTAATATGGTAATACTATATAATACACTCTACCCTTAACTCCGGGCTGAGTGAGTAAGAGGGACACTGCCTAATTGGGGACTAGTATAACAATGATACGTGCATGTGATGCTATGTCTTCTTTTACTTTATTATATCATAATCATCAAGATAATATATGTCATAACTAAACATGGAATCTATCATAAATAAAACGATAAAGAATAAATAATGCATGTAAAAGTAATCAATTATGACATAAAGTAATTATCGTCACAATAATTACATTATTTGTAGAATAACATAGTATCTAACTTGCCTGTAATGTCTTTGGAATCTAACTAACTCTCCTCAATAATTGGGCTCCTCTTGAATCTCGAGATCCTTCTCATGCAGTAATAGGTCTAATAGTTTATAAAATAAAATAATATATAAGAAAATCAACTTATAGAACTAACTTCTGTATTGTATAAATTAAGTTCAACTTTCTAGGTCCAAATAAGTTTGACTTGGTCTTGCATTTATTCTTCCCTATTAATATTTTATTTTGTATTAATTAATTTGGTCATTGATGGTAAAATTAGAATTATCCTTAGTTATAAATGTCAAAGACGTTAACAATAAAATGGAAGGATTAATAAATTTAAACTACCTTGCTTGCTTATGTATTATCATAAATTTATGTTAATAAAAATGATTGGAAATTTTTTTTAGAAAGGTAGCTAACATAAACAAACAAAAAAAGAAGCTAATAATGGGCTAGCCTATGGTCTACATGTTGGGCTGGGCTCAAGGCCCAGCCTTGCACTGCACTAGTTGGGGAAGTGAGTCACAACCCACTAAACTAGGGGAAAGAGAAAGGGCTAGTTACGGGTGTGGGCTGTGGACCACCTTATAGCCCACTAGAGGCTGTGTGGACTGGGCTCAAAGGCCCAGTCCATAGATGGTTAGACCAAACCCCCACTCAGCTCTGTCTTCCTCTTAGAGAAAAAGACAAAGGGAGGGAGGTGCATATGTCGTCGGTGACCACCGTTGTTAGTGGCTAAGATGTTCCACTTTCCAAAGTCGACAAGGTCGACTTGGAGTAGGGGCAAAGAAGAATCATATGTCGGAGTAGCTAACGGTGAGGAGCATGGGAGTTTTTGGCCAACGGCCATGGAGGTTCTTGTCAAGGTGCAAAAAGAGCTCAAAGCTCTCAACCGTGAGTACTCACCTCATCCACGCGAAGAGGTGAGTTGATGAGTCTAAGGAGTGAGGCCACCAACGTTAGTGGTGGCTATTGGTGGCCACCATGAAGAAGCCAACGGTGGGAGGCGACATGGCATTGCCTCCCACGCACCTCGTGGGTACCCAAATTTGGTACCCATGATAAAAGGTTGATGTGGGGAAACTTCCTAAACTGGTGGGTAGTCAACCTGAAGTTGCTGGCCGACTAATTTCTCCAGTGAAGATAAAAAATAATAAAGCTAGGATTTAACTATGATTTACTAAGAAAAAATCAAATTAATTATAAAGGAAGATAGAGGCTAACTTGAGGATTAGACTAGGGGGGTTTTGATTTGGTTTGCCAGTGCTTCGGTGATCCACAGCCCTTGTCAAGGTCTTTGGTGGCACGAAATGAGAAAAGAGAGAGAGAGAGAGAGAGAGAGAGAGAGAGAGAGAGAGAGAGAGAGAGAGAGAGAGAGAAGGAATGAGGGAGATGATAGTGGCAGCTAAAAGTGAAAGGGTTAACAGGGTTGGGTTTTATAGAGACGGGGGAGGGGATGGAGTGGAGTACAAACTCCACTCCGACACCTTTCTCTCTCACCTCTCACAACTAACTGCGAGAGGTGGGGGAAGGAAGGAAGGGGTCAGCGCATGCGCCAAGCGTGTGCACTGCGGTTAGAGTGCACGCACAAGGTGTGTGCACTAATTTTTTTTTATGGGTGTTACAAAAAGAGATAAGTTACATATGTCCATTATGTAATTCCCAAAATCTAGGGCTACTAATAAATAAATATAATATGTAGTATTAGCAACATTAACCTTACGAGAATTAAATATAAAATATTAATCTAGTTACTCAATAAAAGTAAAAGAGGTTTTTATAAATCTCATAAACTGTTATATGTTATTTGAGATGAACATATTTTTTAAACTTTATTTTTGAGTTGATCTTAAGTATAAATATGCATATAAACGATGTGCCCGTGCATGACATCATATTCTTTTGACTATTCTAACACTTAAAATTTTGAAATATATGATCAATTAAAATACTAGATAATTGCATGATTTACTTATCTTGAAGGAAATCACAAAATCACATCAGTTAGGTAGTTGCTAGAGCAATACCCACTCCAAACTGATGATGGTTATATTCTTGTGTACGAGAAAGTATGACTGTGACTGATATACTCTTGTGTATATCAAAGTATGATTATGTTGCTTATTATAATCTTTTGTATAATAGAGTGCGATTATGACTGATATACTTTATGTATGGCATAGTATAATTATGATGGGTCTACACACTCTTCTATATCTTAGAGTTTGCTTTGAGTCTTATGATTGAATCGTAAGACTAAATATTGATCGTCGACCGAGTATTATAGTCTAGTATGTTATTGACATTAAAAAGTTGATATAATAATTACATTACTGAAAAGAGCATTGATCTTATCATTTTTCACTCATCAGAGCATTAGATAGTGATCATATATCTATGGTAATCCATTGATTCTATTTTCTTATCAGTTTGGTATTATTATAAAATAGTTGTATAATATGATTTATATATATACTTGAGGACATACATAGTTATATACTTATCCATGACAAGATGCTTCTCCTTCTAATTTACATTATCTATTACATGATTTATTCTTAAGGTCTGCTTCTCCTTCTAATTTACATTATCTATTACATGATTTATTCTTAAGGTCTATATACTAAGTTTCTTAGTTCACGACCATCTTTGTTTTTCTAGCCCTATGATATGTGATACCTAATAGCAAATCAAAATATCATGAAAGAATATATTTTACAACAAAAATATGGTGAACTAGGAATTATGTGGTACATATGATACTATTGTATGAGTTGTACTAATATTTATATCAGTATCTTAATATATTAGATAATAATTTGTCAAACAGGTAACTTTAAATATATTGGTATGTAATTTTATACTTCTTAGTTATAAACTTAATGGTTTGTCGTGGCTTATATAAGCCTTGTTAGATTTTATAATGGTTTATGCTATTATGTATTCATATATATATATATATTCATATGCTAAATGAGTTATTTAGAGTATATTATGGTTTATCCCTAGAATAGCTTATCTTGAGTATAAGTTTATTTTATGTCTTAATGCTAGATTGTCATGTTAGGTGCATTACGCTTACCATGTAGGCACATGGGCGTGCACGTGGATGATGGGCAAGTATTTGTTATGATCCCAGTTCAATGAGTGGATTTGGATGGAAGGGAGCTCGATGGAAGGGTGGAGTTCGATCAAGGTTAATGGTGGGTTGCGATTCTAAGGCTATGGTAAAAGCGGTGTGTATGGCGTAATGGAAGTGGAAGATAAAGAGAAAGGACGATGCAAAAGAAGTAAGATGGGAAAGAAGGTAGACTGTTCCTAAGAAGAAGGGGATCAATCGAAGAGAATGGGCGAGCCCTAGCCATTGGCTAGAAGAAGAGATGAGGGTGCTCAAGAAAGATGAGAGGGAAGAAAGAGATAAGCCAAATGATGAATAATGCTCCAACTAGGTGTGCACCACATATTTGGTAGCTACCTGCAGCTAGGATAGCTCAGGTGGCCTAAGCCCCATTCTAGTCCGATCCGACCAGTCCGACTCAAAGAAAAATATTAAAGCAATTAGATAAGCAAATGACCCAAGCAACACAGACTCAATCTAACTCAACCTGACCCATAAGTAGGGTCACAACATATTAATTTAAGGTGATATCAAAGTATAGATTTAAGAATGATCAGGCAGACCAATAATATAACACCCTTAAAAAAAACTAGCACATGCAGAACACGTGCTAGCCCCTTACATCCCATCCATATCTGCCTAACAAAAGGTGAGGAGGGGCAGGCTTAAAGGCTCCCTGTGCACGTCACTAGCAGCATGCAAGGTGGCCGGCCCCCCCTCTTTAGAATGCTGTTGGCCTCTCCCCTTTAGTATTTCTCCCCTCTCCCTTATTTTCTCCTCTCATTCCAACTACCAAACCCTCCCTTATCCCTTGGACCACTAACGAGACTCTTCCCTCACCACAGCTGAAGTTAGTGAAGCCCCCTGTCATCAATGAATTTTCCCGTTTGCTTTCACGTCTTTCTCTTTGGTGTCTAGTGTAGCAGATTGGTGCATGGGGCACTCATTGCACTTGCTTTAGACAAGATCAATTGGGCTAGTGGCATGGGTGGCTAGTGAGCTTAGTGAGGCTATGGGCCTTATCTAGAGCCTCTTCCCCTGATCTAATGAGGCCCGAAAGAGCCCTGCGGTGGGTGCCCTGTTCGGCGCTTCTTGGACCTTACGAGGGCCTCGTCATGGGGATGGTCACGAGCGAAGGAAAGGGGAGGGAACTCCCCTTCCCTTTCCTTGGTTTGAGGCCTGGGCTGGAATTAGAATCGAATCGAGCTAGGTTGGCCTAGCTTGAACCCCTTAGGTTGGCCCAACTAGCCCAAGCCCATTTACGCTGTGGGCTAGGTGATTGGGCCAACCCCTTAAGCCACTTTGGGCTAACTTAGCTAGGCCCAACCCAAGCTAGGTGATTGGGCCAACTAGTTGGGCCCAAGACCCAACCCTTTGTGGGCTTTTTCTTCTCTTAGTCTGTTTAGTTTAGTTATTTTAAACATTGAAATATAGGTATTTGACCTTGTATTTTATTGTAGAGCTCCCTGGAACAAGCGCTCACCCTAGAGTAGATCAAGATTAGTGTGACACTATTTGTCACTGGGGAATTTTAACGAGTTCAAGCAATTTGACTATCAACTTTAGTTATCATTTGATGTGATGTGTTAAAATCTAAATAATTATCTACAACATGATAGCCCAAATACCATAATGACACCTGCTTGTTTTAAAATGTCTGACATAATTTAGGAAATGTACTAGCCGTCATGAAGAACACCAGCATGGAACTTAAAACTGATTTAACCATTACCGTTCTTATAGCCTGGGACAGGATTCGCGACTTTCAACCAGCAAGCTTGGCTACAACCTTATCCAAAACAAATGTAAGAACTTAAAATTTTGATCGCTAGGACCAAAGTGGGTTACTCAAATGCTTATTGCCCCGAGCTAAGGGTCTAGCCTTGAAGAGCTGCCTAACCTCGGCTTTACTTTAAGAGGAAGCATGCTCACCAAACAAGATGGCTAATTTTTTTCAAATTTAATTTTTGTCCTAAGAGTTCACCATACTTGACTAGAATGAAGTTTAACTAAGCAACCTTTACTGCACTGGCCTTGCTGAAGAGAAGGTCATCTACAAATAGAAGGTGCGTTAAGACGGGACCACCTCAGGTCAGCTTGTAGCATTTGAGATTTTGAGCATCGAGGAGAAAGATGGAGAGGAGATTTGAACCAATGATGAACAGGAAGGGGGATAACGAACAACCTTGGCAAAGATTGTAAGCTGGGGTGAATCGGCAACTAGGAATGTCATTGACGATTACCTCGAAGGTGACCGACGAGATACATTCCGTGATCAGGTTGATGAAGGAAGGAGGGAAGCCATGGAGCTTTAAATAGTCACCTAGAAATTCCATTCCATCCTATCAAAAGCTTTAGATAGTTCTGCCTTGATCATGAAAGAGCCAACCTTGCTCTTGGAGGACTTAAGGTATTTGACCATCTCTTGACTGATGATATGGTTGTTGATAATTTGCCTTCCTGGTACAAATGTAGTTTGAGCTTGAGAGATAATTCCATGTTAGGAGGGGTTTCATCCTTGTCGCCAAGATCTTTGCTATGGCTTTTTATGTAACATTACATAGGTTGATTGGTCGGTAATCTCCAACAATGGTGGCATCTAGCTTTTTGGCAACGAGTATAATGTTGGAGTGGTTAAAGTTGGGTTCCATGTTACCAGTAGAAAAGAATCTTTTGATTGAATTGTAGATATCATGCTTTAATATTTCCCAGAACGAATGGAAGAACCTTGCATTGAATTCGTTCAATCCTGGGGCTTTATTGGGTCTTAAGCTCCTAAAATCCGCTTTTATTTCTTCATTAAATGGACTCTCCATAATTGCCTCATGCACAATAGTTGGGATTTGAGGAAAATAAAGAAGAGATCCTTGCAACTCCAATGGATTAGAAGAGGAGAAGAGGCATTTGAAGTGATCAACGAAAGAGGTACTAGTTGTATCAGGGTTGGTAGTCCACTCTAGTTTGATGACAAAGATCGAGTTCCTTCTTTTCCTAGTAGAGGCAGACGTGTGAAAGTAATTCGTGTTATGGTCTCCCAATTTTAGCCAATTATTATAGAATCTTTGCTTCCAAAAGATCTCTTTTTGGAGGTAAAGATCTTCTAACTAGAAGTGAAGGATACTTTCTTTACTTTGGTTTTCCATGGAAGATGCACTGACTTGGAATTTAAGGAGCATCTTTCCAAGACCTCTGATCTGGAAGGAAAGAGATCCAGCTTTCCTCTTTGCTCAACCATGAATATGGTTGGCTAATGATGTGATTTGGACCACATTAAGTCATCTATTGTATGGATACAATCTATGGGCCCTATTTCTTATTTGTTTTACTTGTTTCCTTTAGAAAATAAGAATTCTGGATGTCGCCTTCAAATGCGAGGAGGTCGCATTCAAATGCCCATTACGAATGCCTGCATACGTTTGCATTGATAGAGAACACGAATTGTGTGTTCGAATGTGCTCGACCCCATTCGAAAGCACACGTGTGAACCCCTGCATACATTTGCACCAATAGAAAACATGAATTGCGCGTTCGAACGCACTCGACCCCGTTCAAACGAGATTGACAAGAATACAATGTTTCTAGGGTTACTACTTGTTAGTTTGACTTGTTAGGTTAGCCTCTTAAAATGTGGATGGCAACCTAAAGGTGGATTATAAATGAATATTGAATTTTCTTCTCTTCTTCTTCTACTCTAACTCTTCTCCCTCCTCGTTCAAGCCCTAGCCATGTGTCATCTCAATACCGGTTACCTCTAATCCCCCTTGACTGTCGGGTCCTCCCTCCTCCTTGGGATCTCGATTAACATCTCCCCATCATCCTTATCCATTCAACACCACGTGCCACCAAATCCATCACCATTATCACCACCTTTATCACCATCATCACCATCACCCGTCATCTCCACATTCACCGCAATATTGCTTATTTTCGCCCTAGGTATAGTTAGAATCTGTGAAGCATGTGAATACCAAAAACATACATCAGGAAGATATAGAATGATCTCCACTAGTTTTATAATTTTTTGACTACGAAAAAATATTTTGCGAATATTCTTCTCCAATTGCGCGGACTAGTTCCCTACCTTCGAGCTTGATCAGGAACGGACGCACGATCCATATCAAGTGGTATCAGAGCCACCGTTCCTCGAACGCTATGACAACAACCAAATCTATGGCATTGAGACCCAATGAAGAGTAAACCCAAACTCACTAGTCGGGACTTCTCCAATGACTTCTACAATTAACTCAAATTTAATCAAGATGTTCGTGGAATGATGGAGACGCAACAAGCCATGCAAGTGTCAATTGAAGCAATGACTCAAGTCCTCTTGGGCTCACCAAGGGGTACGACTACAACTGAGTTCCCTACTCGAGCTCGGACTGCACCACCGATGGAACTACCTTTTCGCCAAGAGACACTGCCTCCACCATTCCATGCGGTATTAGAGCCACCGTTCCTCGGACACTATGTCAACAACCAGATCTATGGCATTGAGACCCAATGAAGAGTAAACCCAAACTCACTAGTCAGGACTTCTCCAACGACTTCTACAATCAACTCAGATTTGATCAAGATGTTCGTGGAATGATGGAGACGCAACGAGCCATGCAAGTGTTAATTGAAGCAATGACTCAAGTCCTCTTAGGCTCACCAAGGGGTACGACTACAACTGAGTTCCCTACTCGAGCTCGGACTGCACCATCGATGGACCTTTTCGCCAAGAGACACCGCCTCCACCATATCATGCCAAGTCGAAGGAAGATCATGAAGACCTCATGGATGGTCACACCAAGGGCCCTTGCTACCTACGCTGCTCGAAACTGCTAGCTTTTCACCGTGACCGAGCATCAGATCCACCTCACCATAATGACGATGACAAGTGGGCGAATTATGAAGAACCAGCGACCCCTCGATATCATCCTAAGGATACTGGGTTAAACCCAAGGGAAAGAAGGCCAAACCGACATGAAGAAGAAGAACGTGGCATCCATGTAGGGTCTGTTTTCCTTAGCTTTCCACCCCTCAATGGAGGAGATATGCTCAATTGGGCTTATCGAGCGAAGCAATTCTTTGAGTACCAACGAACACCTAATGCACAAAAGGTCTTATTAGCATCTTTTCATCTTGAAGACACCTCCATCTGATGGTACTAGGCCACGAACCAAGCTCAACCCTATCGAACATTGGAGGAGTTTGCTGATGCTATTTAAGTCTAGTTTGGACCCTCCAGTTATGAAGATTTCTAAGCTGTTCTCACCAAGCTAACCCAAAGGACTATGGTGAGAGCATATCAAGAGGAGTTCAAGCGTGTTAGCAATCAAGTGCGGGGTTGGTCAAATTCCCAACTCAAAATCACTTTTATTAGTGGCCATAGATGGGACATTCAAGTCAAAGTGAAGGCTGCTTGACCAACCATATTGCTTGAGGTATGTCTATAGAAGCTACCTCTGGATTCGATGTAGCTTTGGGAGACGGCACGATGCTCCGAGTAAATGACGTATGCTAAGAGGTTCTTTTGAAGAATCAAGGCAAGTCCTTCACCTTGGATCTGCACCCGTTGGCCTTACAAGGAGCTGACATTGTATTGAAGACCCAATAGATGCAAAGTTTGGGCCTGGTGACCTTTGACTTTTCAGAAATGTGGATAGATTTTAAACGAAGTGGCAAACGGGTGCAGTTAGACAAAATTCAATCACAACTTTAGAGCCCAACTTCAACCGATGGTGGGACTACCAAGGGCTGTGCGCCTTGGACTTCTAATGCAATTAATCTAGTGTCAAGTAGACCATACAAAGAAATAAGAAATACCCGCTGATCTATCTGCTCTGCTGAACAAATTCAACGAGGTGTTTGAAGAACCACACAACATGTCGCCAGCTTGACCCCAAGACCACCGCATTGAGATTACTCCTGAAGTTGAGCTGGCTAATGTATAGCCTTACAAGTACCCATTTGTGCAAAAGAAGGAGATCACAAGACTTGTCAAGGAGATGCTAGACAATGGAATCATCCAACCGAGTCGGAGCTCATACTCATCACCGGTGCTCTTAGTGCGAAAGAAAGGCGAAACATGACGATTTTGCGTGGACTACTATGTACTCAATGCCATCATGGTGAAGGATAGGTTTTCTATTCCTGTCATTGAAGAATTCTTGGATGAACTCTCAAGGGCCTCTTACTTTAGCAAATTAGACTTTTGAGCCGTCTACCACCAAATTTGAGTGAGACCCGAGGATGTGCACAAGACCATATTTCGCACACATGATGGGCATTATGAGTTCAAGGTCATGCCATTTGGACTCACTAATGCCCCTCCACCTTCCAAGGGTTGATGAATGACATCTTTAGGGCGCTATTAAGATGGTTTGTGCTTGTCTTCTTCGACGACATCCTTGTGTACAACCGTTCATGGAAGGAGTTCACCTCCGCAAAGTATTATAGATTTTGAAAGACAATGAGCTGAAGGTGAAGGAGTTCAAGTGTTTATGGGGCCAGCCAAGAGTGGAGTATCTCGACCACATCATATTAGTGGTGGGAGTGGAAGTCAATCCCTCCAAGGTGCAAAACATGATGCAATAGTAGATTTCAAAGACACCGAAAGAATTACGGGGCTTTCTTGGATTGACGCGCTATTACTGTAGATTTGTTGCAAACTATGGCAGGATCACCACCCCCTTGACATCACTACTAAAGAAGGGAGAGTTCTAGTGGACCAAGGCAGCAATAAAGGCATTTGAAGAATTGAAGAAAGCAATGACCATAGCGTTGGTCTTGGTGTTACCCGATTTCACCAAACCTTTTGCGGTGGAATGCGACATGTCAGATACTAGAGTTGGGGCTATCCTCATGCAAGAAGGGAGGCCAATGGCATACATGAGCAAGATGTTGTCGATGAAGAACCAGGTGATGTCTACATATGAGCGAGAGATACTAGCCATTATCCAAGCTGTCACCAAATAGAGACCATATCTCATTGTGCGGCGATTCGTGGTGTGTATTGACCAGCGAAGTCTTCCCTACTTCCTTAGACAATGGATTCACAGTCGGGCACAGTAGTGGTGGGTGACAATGTTGTTGGGTTATGACTACAAATTGGTGTACAAGAAGGGAATTGAGAATTGGGTTGCCGATACACTATTACGGCAACTCGAACCGACCGACCTAGCCATAATTTCTATCCCGGTCTTTCCTTTCTTTCAGAGATTAGAGCTGCATGTGTGGAAGATCCAAAGATGATGGAACTCATGAAGAAAGTAGAGGAAGAACCAGCCAATTATCATGGCTTAGGTGTGAAGGACAGTCTACTACTAGACCGAGGGCGAGTATGGGTACCAGCCAAACCAAAACTATGAGTGACTTTGATTTGCCACTTCTACAACACTCCTATGGTGGGGCATGAGGGAACCTTCAAAACCTATAAGAGGTTAACACAAAATCATATATGGGTAGGAGTGAGAAAAGAAGTGTTGTCCTATGTTCGAGCCTGTTAAATCTGTTAGTGTGCCTAGGCGGACTCGACGAAATCAATGGGGCTACTACAACCCCTACCCATTCTAGAGAAAATTTGGAAAGATGTAGCAATAGATTTCATTAAAGGACTTCCCCAAGTTAGAGGACATACAGTGATAATGGTGGTGGTTGACCGGTTGATGAAGTGTGCACACTTTTTAGCTCTAGCGCACCTGTACATTGCAAAGAAGGTAGCAAAAACTTTTGTAAAGGAAATAGCCTAGTTGCATAGAATGACAAGGTCAATAGTTTCAGACCATGATCCAATTTTTATGAGTCACTTTTGGCAAGAGTATTTCAAGTAGCAAGGTACTGAACTGAAAATAGTTTGGCGTATCATCCGCAAATCGACGAGCAATCCAAAGTTGTTAATCGCTGCCTTGAGTAATATTTGTGATGCTTCGCTAGGGAGCAATTGAAGAAATAGCTAGCTTACCTACCCTGGGCAGAAATGCTCATACAACATGGCTCACCACACCACAATTGGGATGACCCCCTTTGAGGCTGTCTATGGATGCGTGTCCCCCACATTGCGATCTTATGACCGACTGAGCACACTTGACTGTAGCGACATAGATGAGGTGCTAGTCGAACGGGATGAAGTACTCAAGAGGCTCAAGCTTCACCTAGTAGCGTCACAAAACCGAATGAAGCAAGTGTATGATTGCAAACACCAGGATAAAAGCTATGAAGTTGGCGATTGGGTTTATGTTCAACTCCAACCGTATCGGCGAAAATCAGTACGAACCATTCAAAACCAAAAGCTAGCACATCATTTTTTTGGTCCATTTCAGATTCTAGGGAAGGTGGGAGCGGTTGCATATAAGTTGGACTTACCCGAGCTATCCCGAGTTCACTTAGTCTTCCATGTATCTAGCTTGAGAGTCCAAGTTGGTCCAGTTGAGCAAGTTGCAGCAGAACTACCCGAGCCTGAATTAGAGACAGTTGAGCTCACTCCAGAGAGGGTCCTAGAATGAAGGAGGGTCAAACACGAAGGACGAATAGTCACAGAGGTGTTGGTGAGCTGGGTCGATCAGACACAGGATCAAGCCACATAGGAATTTGAAGCAACATTAATGGACCGTTATCCTGGATTTGCACTTTGAGGACAAAGTGAGCGGAAGCATAGTGGTATAATGTGATTCAGACCACACTGAGTCATCTCGTGCATAGATACAACCTATGGGCCCTATTTCTTATTTTATTTTAGTTAATTTCTTCAGAAAATAAGAATTCTACATGTCACATTCGAATGCAAGGAGGTCATATTCGAACGCCCCATACAAACGCTTGTATACGTTCGCATCGACAAAAAATACAAATTGTGCATTCGAACATACTCAACCCCGTTCGAATGCACCCATGCGAACACCTGCATATGTTTGCACTAATAGAGAACGCGAATTGCGCTTTCAAACACACTCGATCCCGTTCGAATGCAATCGGCAAGAATGCAATGTTTCTAGGGTTACTACTTGTTAGTTTGGCTTGTTAGATTAGCCTCTTTAGATATAGATGACAACCTAAGACAGGATTATGAATGAATATTGAATTTTCTTCCCTTCCTCCTCTACCCTAACTCTTCTCCCTCCTCGTTCAAGCCCTAGCTGTGTGTCATCTCGATGCCGATTACCTCTAATCCCCCTTGACTGTCGAGTCCTCCTTTCTCTTTGGGATCTCGACCAACTTCTCCCCCTCATCCTTATCCCTTCAACACCACATGCCACCAAATCAATCACCATTATCACCATCATCACCATCACCCATCATCTCCACCTTCATTACAATAATACTTATTTTTGTCCTAGGTGCAGTTAGAATCTATGAAGAGTATGAATATAAAAAACGTAGATTAGGAAGATATGGAACAATATCCACTAGTTTCGTAATTTTCTAACTACGAAAAAATATTTTGTGAATATTCTCCTCTGATTGCACAAACTGCTTCCCTACATCCAAGCTTGATCGGGAACGGGCACACGATCCATACAAGCTAAAGCTTTCATATTACTAGAAAAAGGAGGGCTATCAGAGCAGACTTCACACCAGGCTTGATGACAAAAGTCTGAGTAAGAGCAAACTTTGAACCACTAGTTCTCAGTCTTGAACCTCTTAGGGGGGGTTGATTTCTAAAAATTGGCAACGTCTCAAGAAGAAGAAGGTTGTGATCCAAGGATTAGCAAGAAGGTGAAATCTCTAGTTGAAGGGAAGAGGTTGAGCTATGTGGGGGTGGCCAAGACTCGATTAAGTCTTTCCCTAATTAGGCTGTTAAAGGATCTATTGTTTGACCATGTGTACATAGGGCAGAGAAGCCAAGATCCAGCAGCCTTGTCATTTGGATGCAATCGGAAAATCTTTTAGCTTGAGAGAGGTTGTTGTTGGAACTGCCTTCTTTCTTGTTGGGGTGGCTAATACTGTTAAAATCTCCAATCCAACAAGGAGGAATATTGTCATTTGCAAAGTGCATTATCCTTTGCCAGAGAAAAGGATTGAGCTTGAGGAGAGTGCATGGATGAGCCAAGTGAGAGCATAGGGTGTCCAATCAAGGTTGGAATTGAGATCACCCTGCTAACTTTTTCTTCATAGTCCACTTCAAAGTTGTCATCAATAGGAACGATAGCAATGTTGTTGGAGTTCGTAGGAGCCTTGATGGCAACAAGAAGGAGATGAGGGATGTTTACCACTTCAGGAGGAGCTGTGAGATTGATAGTTGGCCCTAGGTTGACAGCGACTTTGGCGAGATTGACTTTGTTTGTCAACACGTGCGCACTTGGCTATTAGACCTTCTACAACTAAGATTGATTGGTTTGAGCTGAATTTCATTGCGGAGGGTAGTGTTTCTCCGCCATGAGCAGAGTCGTGTGCTAATTTTGCATCGGTAAGGATTTGGTGGCAAGGCTCAGATTAATTTCCCCACAATAGAGAGGGGATCAAGCCACTTCACCAAAGCGTTCAGATTGCTGAATCTTGGCTTGAGAAGATTGATAAGCTTGGGGCAGATGTGGAGAGGGAACTCTTGATTTCTTTTTCTTCCAACAAGCTTCGGTAGAGACAACTCACTATCATGGCCAATCCTTGCACAGAAGTAGTTTTTCGGGAGCCGTTCATACTTTATTTAGATTTTGCAACCGTCCCCATTTGGAAGAGAGATGGAAAGAGAGCTAGTTAGAGGCTTTGTTATGTTGACGAGTATTCTCGTTCGGATAAACTTTGTCCACTTTGAGGGGTCTATTGCACTAGATTCAACTAGCTCACCTATTCATTTGGCCAACGCTAGGGCGATCTTAGGGGACATGAAGACAAGTGGGACACCATAAAACTAAACCCACATTTCCAATTTGGAGAAGTCCCAAGCACTAACCGACAGACTTAGCTGTAGTGGAGCTAGGAGGAAGAGGTCTTTATTAAAAGACCAAAGGGCACTGAACTAAACATTCCATTTGTCGTGCTCCAGTATGAAAGAGAGAAGAAAGGTGTTCTTCCCAACCTTGACAAATTCAAGGGTGCCTTCTAAGTACCAAGCTTTGGCCAAAGCATAACCTGTTTGGTAGTAAGAAGTTCTTTGACTAGGCAGAGAGAGTTTTCTGCATGGGGTGGAGTAATCCTCTACTATAGGAATGACCTCCTCCATCTTGTATAGAAGAGTTAAGAACCTGCGAACAAGATTTTCGTCTCCTGAATCCATAAGGAAGGAATGAAGGACTGGGAAAAAGGTTAGAGGAAGAAAGAGTAGGGAAAGGCCAGATAGGAGAGAGAAAAGAGAAGGAGAAGCGAAAGCGGGCAGGAGAGAAGAGAAAGAATGGAGGACCCAAGGAAGCCGGAGAGAAGAAACCTTGAGGGGAAAGAGATCTTGTAGTTAAATCTCAGTAAGGATAACCAAATTACTAGTAATCTCAATGGTAATTGGTAAGTTTTTAGGATATTGGAATATAAGAAACTATATTTTTTCGGGCAACTTAGTTATGACAAATTGGAAAGGAGACATGATATTTTTTTAAGCATAAATATTAAGTCTAGATACTTTGTTGTTATTGGAACAACCATTAACCAATACAAGAATTAATGTTTTCATCGTGTATTCAAAGCTAAATACAATCCAAAATACACAATATCATATCATAGGTTATAATAAGCCTCTAAAATATATATCCATACAACTAAAATTGTTATGATCTGACCACGTGGGTTAAGTCGAGTCGAGTCTATTTATCTTTTAATTATTTCACAACGAGCCTTTTAGGCAAGTATAGTAATGTGAGCCATTAAGACAAATCATAATAAGTCATGATAGTCTTTAAGGCAATTCTAGTTAAGACAAGTCTAAATAAGTCACGTCAGTCCTTAAGGCAAGTTTAATTAAGTCAAGTAAGCCTTTAAGACAAGTCCAATTAAGTCATGTAAGTCTTTAAAATAAGTCTTAATTCGAGTCATGTCAGTCTTTAAGGCTAAGTTCAAGTAAGACTCATTATACCCCACCTCAATATATAAAAGGGTAGGGTTCCTTTTTTAAGCATGGAAGAATGATCCAAGTATCTAAGCATTGAGAATTAATTGAGTTTAGTTATTTTCTTATTACCGTATTTACCATTTTATTATAGCCGTTAGATCGTCTTTACTTTTTTAGAGGTAGATCATAACTGTAGATCCTCTAAAGCTTTCGAACTCTAACCATCTCCTACTTCCAGCAGCCACCTTACTATATAGCCATCCACCATTGTTCTTAGCCGTCCGTCACCCTCTGACGACCGCTGCAACGTCGGATAATTACAATTTTGCCTTCTCTGACCTATCTCTACCTTTTTATTTTTAACTTTTCATTTCGACCTCCGATTTAGATAAAACTAAAGCTATTAGAACCCTAACTTATGAGGTTACCTCCACCTAAATTTTCATAATCATCCTATAAACAGATCATCCTAAATCTAATTTGTAATAAAAATATAATACTGCATAGGAATTACGTTTACTCCACCACCTCGTCAGAACATACGTATATTTTTATCATATCATTATTTTTAAAAATTTGATATATATTTATTTTAAAGGTGTTTGAAATCTTATCCAATTAGTTATAACTTTATCACTAATAAAAGTATCTTCATTTTCGATCTATAGACTAGTCAAATATGTTGAAAAAGTAATAATTTTAATTTAAATAGAACCGTAAACTCTGTAAATAAAAGTTAGTAACTAAGTAAATTTATGCCTAAGGATGGTAAATATAATTTCTTTATTTTTTGTGCTGACGCAGGAGCTTCCGTTGACCATCATCAACCCAACCCCAAATACCAAAACGTCACCAACCATTCCAACCATCACGCTTTATCAGCTACCAACCAACAACCCTCTTTCATAGCCTCCGATACTCCTTTCACCAGAAATCTAAAGCGCGAGAGAGATCCTCCATGGCGATTCCACGCATCAAGCTCGGCTCCCAAGGCCTCGAGGTCTCCGCCCAAGGCCTCGGATGCATGGGAATGTCGGCCTTCTACGGCCCACCGAAGCCGGAGCCCGACATGATCGCCCTCATCCACCATGCCATCGAATCCGGCGTCACCTTCCTCGATACCTCCGACATCTACGGCCCCTTCACCAACGAGCTCCTCCTCGGCAAGGTCAGCTACTCGGCCCCACGATCCATTCTTAGTTACAACGATTTTGGGAAATTTGCATATAACAGACACTCTACCTTTAAGTGAATTTGATGTTGTTTGTTCGGAAATTGCAACTTGCCAGTTGCTCCTTTTTTTCTTAGCGAAATTTTCAATAGCGTCCTATATTTTAATAATTTGTGATCAGGCTTTCGGTGTTTTTGACCAAATCGTTTTGTTGGAACTTAAAATATTCAGGCCACGCTTAATATACTGTAATCGGATAAACTAGAGAGATATCGGATTGGATAAACACAAATAAATAAAACAGGTAAATAATGAAATCTGGATTAGATTGAGAAGGTCGGGATTTATAAAGGCCGAGTTTGGTCAAAAACTCAAGCTTTTGTAACCCGGCCTTGAGTTTCTAACAACACTAAGCCTACTTACAAACGTAATGGTTTGTAAATAGCTGAATATACCACCTCTGAATACTTAATAGCCAAATAATTCTCTTTTGGAAAAAAAAACTCCTCATCTGGGGAAAGAATTGGTGAAACAATCAGTGTTTTACTTTGCTAGACTAGTTAGTGCTTTCTCTCGAACATAAAATGCTGATTCCATCGATGCTTTACTCCTTAGAGTTACATAAGGATTTTCCACCCTCTCAATCCACTCTAGGTTTGATTAATTTACCTTTTATAATTGTGTTTATCCAATCCAAATCTCAATTTGATATCTCTCTCTACTTTCTCCGATTGCAACACAATAACTCTCTCTAGTTTATCTGATTACAACATGTAAAGTATCAATTCCGTCAGCGGTTTATGTTTGGGATAAAGCTTTAACTGAGTTAACATTTTGCATCTAACGTAAAACACTAACTATATTAGTGGTTTTCTTCGAGTTTGACGAGTTGACACCTAAAGTATCCAAAATAGACCTTTTTTGGTATTTAAGTTTGGGCGGTATTAAGTGATTTGGATTTCAAAGAGGCCAAGTTTGGTTAAAAACTTTCCGGCACATCTATTTTTGCCAATAATTTTGATATGGCATCCTGGGTTAATTTCAAAAAATGCCTAAAATACACTTATTTGCCTTTCTTCCTTCGGGCATTTGCCTCAACTGTACCATTACAAAAGCCAAAGGACCTTTTTCTCAATGGTATTTTAGTAAGTCTGGTTAATGTGTGGCTGAGGTTAGAAAGTATCAAGGATACTTTAATAGCTTCATCTATTAAGTTACATAAGTCATAGTTAAGATTAAGAGAAGTTAGTTAGGGTTTTATATGAAAATCATAGGTAAAAAAGAAAGACCTGGTTATAAATAGTTTAAAGATAGGGTGTTGATTACAGAACTACTAATATCGGTGTCATTTGAAATTTGTATCTTATCTTATTGGATTTGGGGTTCAAATTGTAAATTTGCTTGAATGTGGGTGTTGCATGGAAAGTTTTCACTGATTTTTTTTTGCGATTTTTAAGATGTCCATATAATGTTTGATGTTTTGCAGGCTTTGCAAGGCGGGGTTAGGGAGAAGATGGAGTTGGCCACCAAGTTTGGGATTAGTTTTGCTGATGGAAAGAGGGTGATTCGTGGGGATCCAGCATATGTCCGGGCTGCATGTGAGGCGAGTTTGAGGAGGCTTGGCGTTGACTTTGTTGACCTTTATTACCAACATCGTGTGGATAACAATGTGCCGATTGAGGTCACGGTGAGTTTGTCATCTTCTTCAGATTAATGTCAATGACATATATATTTTATATTTTATTCAAGTATATTTGTTGAAAGAACCACCTCCTATTCGTTAATAGGAAATGTTGTTAAAATATATTTGAAAGATGTTTTTCCAGTGGCTTTTTGTGAAGGTGGAAAGAGTATGAGAAGAAGGATATTTTGTCAAAAACTAGAATATACTAGAAAAGTTTGCTAGAACAAATGAGGTGGTTATCATAAATGTACCTAAGAAAATAAAAATTTGTAAGTGCATTAAAATAGTTAGTTTTTGCCACTAAAGGTTTTACAAGTATATTTGTGGTGTGACAACAAGACTTACTTACATCTGAGAAGTTATAGGTTTCTTGCAAGACTTTTATTGGTAGGAGCCTCATACATTACGAAGACTTTTTCTGGTCAAAATATAGGTGGTGATATGTGAAAAACCCTTTGTTTTCTAATTCTTCTTTTGTTTGTCCTTCAATGCTGCTCCATTAATGTTTAATATAAATCAAATATAATCATCAATTTTATTATTGGGCTTGGCTGCACGGTTGTTCGTCAGGAAAAGGATAGAAAAATCCTGTTTTTGCACTTGTTATAAAATGCTGCGCTAGTTAGAAGTATATGAGTATGCTAGCTTGAGTCATCTCAGGTTTATGTAAATAACAAATGTAGGATATCCTATTTAATTAGTTATTTTTCTCGAATTTTACTTTTAGCAATCCCTATGTTAAATGATGAAAGAGTAACGCACCGAATGAAACCTAAATGTGGAAAAGGTTGCAGTCATTCAAATATGAGTGGTTTTAGGGGGATAGTTTAAGTTTATCATTGAGGCTGAAAAAAACTAAAAAGCTTACATGAATTCTTAGGTATGTTATGATACCAATTAAAAAATGTAAGAAACACCTTAGGAGATATGATCTATTACACGCTATCGATAATAGCATGCAGAAAATAAAATGTGAAAAAGACAATCATAAACACAAAAGATTTTATGTGAAAATATTAAACCAAATAAAAAATTACGAATTCAAACTTGAATCAAAACCAATTACTAGAACCTATAGCAGTTAACAAGAAGTTTAAAGATTACCTGCCAATTTTCACGACTCAATCTATACCAATCTTACTCACTAGATCCACGATGCACTGTTTCCTATAAAAGGTTTTCAAACCTTAGTGACTCTTGAAGTTGATATTTCAATCTCAGTGACTTTCGAGACGTAGTTTTTCTAGACTTGATGTAAATACACAGATGGAAACGATTTAGCACGTTCCATATAAAGTAGAGAATTGATCTTTAATAGCTAGAGATAAGATAAATATCTATTAGAGATAAGATAAATATCTCTTAGAGATAAGATAAGTATTTCTTCAAAGATTCTCTATGGATTCTCTTCGAAATAAGATAAATACCTCTTAGAAATAAAACTAAATTCAAGTCAAATCAAATCTCATGTAACTCTAAAAATTGCAAATTACATGGTTGTATTCGAACACGGCCTGAGTGCGTTTGAATACGATGATATGAAGTGTGAACATACTGCAAACAACTAAATATGAACCTTTGTATGTGTGAACGACTGCAGGATACGTTCCAACGACTCTAAAGTGCATTCAAATGACTCCATAGTGCGTTCAAACACACTTCGAATGGCAGAGTATACAATTGGATGCAGAGTAGTTGTTTCTGTGCCCTTGAGTAATTTTTCATACTTCTCCAACTATCATGACACCATTCGAGCACTTTAATAATAATTTTAAAATCGTTTCAAATACTTTTGATTTCAAAATTAATCTTTCACTTCAAAACTTTTATCAAATATTTCATAACTTGTTTATATGCTCATACATAAAATCTAGATATATTACATAAATATAAATTATGTTTTAAAATATAATTTGTCAATTACATAATTATAAATAAACCTAGCAATCTTCCCCTTTGGCAATTTATAACAAAATATAATTTCTTAAAATATAAAGTGTCTATCTATAACAATGTAGATATATTCTAATAGAGCATAGCATAAATTTTGTTTACTATCAAAAGTCCTACACAACTTCAATATTCATACTAAGTGCAATGCCTGTGAGGCCATAATAATAAATTAAGCAACCAATAACAAACTAAATCATTATATATCACTCCCCTTTTTTTATCATAAATTGACAAACAATGCAATCATGCTCTCCCTCAAAATTATAGTTTATTTTACATCATTTTCAACCAATAAATTTCAAAATGCACAGACATATTATAAGTCTCAAATACAATTTTCAAGTATTCAAAGTCAAAAATGATTCATAAATCAAAAGATTTAATATTTGAGTTCACATATCATCAATAATATACTCAAATTTTAAACTAACTTATTGATATACTCAAATTTTAAACTAAGTTGATATACTCAAATTTTAAACTAATTTATTGATGCGGACATCAATGATATATTACACAGGCGCATGTATTAGTGCAGTTCCTCCTTTAGGAAATTAGTCTAAGTCAATTATTTTTATTATACATTTGCTATTTATGGTGTTTAGGGTTATATTTGCTTTTTCGTAATTATTTAGAGTCTTATTTGCTTATTGTTATTTGTAAGATCTATATATAGGCCAACTTTTTACTCAATCGGGGTTAATGAAGAAATGAAATTTTTTTGAGATCTCCAATGTGAGTTTTGGGTGTGAAACCCTATTTGAGAATGAAGGTGTGAAACCCCATTCTTTTTTTCTCTTTCTTTAACCATCATCGTTTCTAGAATTCTAACGATCCATTTGTTTCACATCACTTATGAAAAAAATTAGACTCATTATAAAGTCAAGAATAAATATGTGCACAAATCTTTACATTAGCATATCATAAACTAAGCGGTTTGATCACTCAAAATTGTTATAAGAAAATATTCAATTATAGTATTTTGATAATTCACTTTAATAAAGCATGAAAATTTAAGGCAACTCTAAGACATTAAACGTCAAAAGAAAATACTAAACTGAAGTCAAACCAAACTTAGTTTACATTCTCCTCTTTCAATTCAGAAACATTTTTTATTTTTTTATTTTACATTAAATAACCCTTTTGGTGCAATGATGGCTTTTACACACAAGTTGGGTAGCTCTTTTCTTACAATGCACTATATTGAAAATATAGATAACTCATGAATGATCTAAAAGTGATGGTGTTAAATTGGACACTTTTAAGATGGATTTTACACTAATCACATGATAGCTCTTTTCATTGATATTTTATTAAGGAGAAATATTAGGAAGGTGAAACTAATTCAAAAGGTCAAACAATGAATATCTTCTAATGATTAAGATATCTAAATAACATTTAATGAGATAATGCTCATATAAGGATTGAATTTAAATAACTACAATAGATGAGCATAAAAGGTGATAAAGAATATCAAAAAATAAATCAAGATACTTAAAGATAATATACTAAATGTTAACACAAGTGATTATTGCTCCAATAATAACTCTATAATAGAATGATTTCACATCATAAGAGTCGTTCTAATTCAATAAGCATCAAAATTTTATTTTTCATCACTTTGAGTTGTCCTACAAGTTTCAGATTAATCATTTTGCTCTTATAAAATTTTTTGTACAATTTATTGTAAGCTCTTTGTAATTCTGAATCATCTTCAAAATCTATCACATCTGGATCTTATTCATCTACACTCAAAGATTTATTAAAAAGTTCAAGAGATAACAAAGAAGTAGTGAAAGCAATATAATTTTCTTTTTCGGATTTAGAGTCGTCATCATTATAATCATCAGTATTATTCCAAGTGGCTTGCAAAGTCTTGCTATTTTTCTTAAGGCAATTAGTGCATTCATGAGCGATATGCCCATAACCCTGGCATTCATAACATTGAATTACTTCCTCTTGATAATTGCTTTCAAATATTCTCTTTTCACATTTATAATTTTTTGAAAAAATTCTTAATCACTTCAAAAAAAGCCTAATCAATTCAACATCAATATCATTATCCTCGTTAAACTCTAGAAAAGCATACATCGTATCTTTCCAACATAAATTTTTGGACTTATCTAAGATGGGAGATTTATCAATACCTTTTCTCAAAAATTCATCTCCTAAATGATCTCTCTCTAAGTTAAGAGATCCTGCTCTAATACCAATTGACAAAAAACTAAAGAACTTATGTAAATCCTTAGGTATGCTATGACACCAATTGAAAAACGTAAGAAACGCCTTACGAGATATGATCTATAGAAACACAATCGTAAACATAAGTTTTTGCGTAAAAAAACCTCAAACTGAGTAAAAAATAACAGATCCAAACTCGGATCAAAACTAATCATTAAAACCTATAACAGTTAATAAGAAGCTTATAGATCACTCGTCGATTCGTACGACTCAATTGGTACCAACCTTACTTATTAGACCCTGTGATGTACTGCTTTCGGTAATAGGTTTCCAAACCTTAGTGACTCTTGAGATTCATTCTTCAATCTCAATGACCTTCGAGACGTAGTTTTTTTAGATCTGATGTAGATGTATTGAGATGAAAACGATTTAGCACGTTCTGTCTAAAGTAGAGAATTAATTTTCAATAGCCTTCAAAAGATGATCTTAATATCATGAACGATGGGGCACTTCTAGGGTTAGATTAAACATCTTTATATACTTTTAAAAATAAGGTAAATATCTCTTAGAGATAAAGTAAATATCTCTTAGTGATAAAGTAAATATCTTTTAGATATAAGATATCCTTTTAAAGATTCTTCACGGGTTCTCTTAGAAATAAGATAAATATCTTTTAGAGATAAAGTCAAATCAGATCTCACGTAACTTCAAAAATTACAAATTATGTGGGTGCATTCGAACGTGATTCGAGTACGTTTAAACATGACGACTTAAAGTGTGAACACGCTGCAAACGGCCAAATATGAATCTCTATGTGTGTCAACGTCACCTTTGTATGTGGAATTACTATAGGGTGCATTTGAACGGGCAAAACAAGCTCTCTGTATATGCGAACAGCTGCATGGTACGTTCAAACAACTTCAAAGTACATTCGAACGCATTTGAGCGACAGAATAAACAGTTGGATGTAAAGTGGTTATTCATGTGTCCTTGGTAATTTTTCATATTTCTCCAACCATCATGACACCATTTGAGTACTTCAATAACGATTCTATAATCATTTCGAATACTTTAACTTCAAAATTAATTTTCCACTTCAATATTCTTTATCAAATATTTCATAAATTATACATATGCTCATACATAAAATCTATATACATTACATAAATATAAATTATATTTTAAAATATAATTTGCTAATTATTTAAGTATAAATAAACCTAATAGAGGCAACACGAACATCAACCATGATGCTTCACAATGTACAGGTGATACCTTTAAATAAATACAGATTATGCAATCTCTTTTACGTTTATGATCATATACATCTTTTATCTTCTTGGTTAAATGAAGATTATTGGATCCTTAATTTGAATTGCCATCTTATATAGTATCTACGGACACATTTGTTGAGACCGCTTGTACTGATAGAGCATTTAATATTTCCTTGCAAATAGATGGGGGAACTCAAGAAACTAGTTGAAGAAGGAAAGATTAAATATATTGGACTGTCTGAGGCATCTGCTTCAACTATCAGGAGGGCGCATGCAGTTCACCCAATAACTGCTGTCCAGCTTGAGTGGTCTTTGTGGACAAGAGATGCAGAAGAAGATATAATTCCAACCTGCAGGTGAAGCTTATATGTTCTTTACTTATAGTAATCAAGATTTATAAGCTTCTTATTATTGCCAAATCATGTACTTTTCAGAGAACTTGGTATTGGAATCGTTGCATATAGTCCACTAGGTAGAGGGTTCCTTTCTAGTGGCCCGAAGATGGTTGATAATCTCGCAGAACAGGACTTTCGTAAGGTGCAAATTTCTCTTGGTCTTTTAGATATAGACATGTCTATGTGTGTGTATATAGTTATATACACACACAATTTCATACACATATGATACAATCAACGGACTTAACTAATAGGCAAGTGATACATTCTCATATATTGGGCTGTCATTATCTTATATTTGGTTCATCTACATCATGTACATTTTAATAGTTCATGTGTTCTTCTTTTATTACCTATCAGTCTGATAATTAATTTCCAACTTTTCAACCACATCTATGCAAAAATTACAAAGGATCTTTAAAAGCCTCAAAAGTATGTATATTATTGATAAAATAATAATTGACTTGCATCTTGAATTGTACTTGCATATTGTTTCTCGGTTTAAAGAATATGCCTAGATTTCAACCCGAGAATCTCGAGAAGAATATTGTCATATTTGAGCGTGTAAATGCGATGGCTACAAGGAAAGGATGCACCCCTTCACAGCTTGCATTGGCCTGGGTTCACCATCAAGGAAGCGACGTCTGCCCTATACCTGGCACCACCAAAATTGAGAACTTCAATCAGAACATTGGAGCACTCTCAGTGAAACTCACTCCTGAAGAAATGGCTGAACTCGAATCATATGCCTCAGCAGATGCTGTCAAGGGTGATAGGTATGGTAGCGCAGCGAACACGTGGAAAGATTCAGAGACCCCTCCCCTGTCTTCATGGAAAGCACAGTGATCATTCTGCTCTCTCTGCAGCCCTTGTTATGTGCTCCTCTATAGCTTTGACAGTGTTCGAGTACTTCAGTTTCTCGTTCAATTGAATTTGCGACTTTATTGTAACTGCAGTTATGGTGTTATCCTTTGTCTCATGAATGATGATTCTGAGTTCCAGAATAATGCTAGCTAGCATGTGTAACATCTGGCTGTTTAACTAAATTTGTTCAGCAATGAGAATCACCAAAATTTGTCCTGTGAGATAATGGAGTTCTTGTCACGTATGAAATATTGAAATGATACAAGAAAACAGATTCATGTACCTGATTGCTTTATGGTTTAACCAGACTACAGTTTTGCAGTGTTTTATTTCCTTCCAATTTTACTCAACTCGCATATCAAACTTCTATTAGGTATTTAGGTATCTAGAAGTAAAGTCATCTTAAGGTGCACTATATTTTCAGATCATATGTTGAGCTATTCATGTCCATTGAGGCGGTTCCCCAGGATATTGCATTATTTATATGCATTGTATATAAATTTTTTTTAAGTTATTACCTAAACCATGGGATGTAAATTTTCTTACCATTAAATGGGGGAACTCAAGAAATTAGTGGAAGAAGGAAAGATAAAACATATCGGACTATCCGAGGCATCTGCTTCAACTATCAAGAGGGCGCATGCAGTTCACTCAATAACTGCCGTCCAGTTGGAGTGGTCTTTATGGACAAGAGATGCTGAAGGAGATCTAATTCAAAATTGCAGGTTCGCCTTATCTAGTGGGTTTATTTTCAAATATAGCAATTAGAATCTTCTTCTTCTTTTTGTTTATTTATTTGTAAATTAAGCCCTACACAAGATTAGAATTACAAGCCAAAATTTTAAAAAAAAAAATCAAAGAGGAAAATAATCAAACATTTAATGTGACTAGATCTCTACTTTGAACAACCACCCCTCTATTCTTGGATGGGGAACCCAAATCCCTCTATTCTGATCAAGCTAGACTTGCCCAACAATTTCAATTAGGGCATGTTTGGGGGGCAAAATTTTAACATAATATAGGAATCAAAAGCTGCAAATAAAGGATCCAGCATGGAGTTTTTTTTTTTTTTTGGGGATTGACTCAAAATTTCTTGTTTGGAAAAAAAAAAAAGAAAAGAAGAGAGATGGAAGAAAGAGGAGGAGGCGGCGGCAGCAGCGATGGCGGTAGAAGTGCACAGAGGAGAAGACTCTTACTCAAAATAGGAAAAGTAAAAGAGGTTAGACCTATTCTTTTCCCATAGGAATAAATTAAAAAATTTCTTTCAAAATATTTCCCTAACAACTAGTTAAGAAAATATGGGTGATTTGTACCCAAAAGACACTTTATTTTTGTCGGAAAAAAATATGGTTCTTTTACGATTTTCTTCCTAAATTGTTCTCAGCTCATATGAAAAGAAGAGAGTTGTACAAATTAGTACTTTTGTAGTTCGTAGTCAGTATATTTGTGATTCACAACTATTATTATTATAGTTCGTAGTTATTACTCTAGTTTACATTTATTGAATGTAATAGCAGTTATTATCTTTGTAGTGCATGTAATAACTATGACTGAAACAGCAACATCTAGGTTTTATTTTTTTAAATTCATAAGTGATCAAATAAGATCTTGAAAAATTGTTGTCAGTAAGTCCTTAATGTGTAACTATGCATCTAAATCGACTAAATTGCTTACTAATTATCTTTAGCACTAAGGAAGCAGATGAGTTAAAGGGCTAGAAAGTAAGAGTTCTATAATTTGTCGTTCTTCCTTCATATGTGGTGATTCGAGTAGATAAGCAACCTTATCCATGAGTCTGAATGATAGAGTTGTCAACTATTCTTGTCAGTATTGGTAACTGACCCTTAATATACCTTGATGCGTTTAGTTCCTTGAATGGAGGATTACCAAGTATCTCAATTGTTTAGATGTGCAAATTATTACGGGTGGCAAAATTTGATCCAACCAAATAACCCGACTCTTAATCGAATTTGGGTTTAGTCTAATCGGATTTGTGTCGTAAACTGGTCAACCCGCCTAACCCATTTAATAATCAGGTCGTGTTCAGGTTTATACTACTAACCAGTTTTGACCCGTTTGACCGTTTAAGCATATGGGTCAGGTCGAGTCGGGTTGGGTCGAGTCAACCCGCTAACCCATTTGACCCTTTATATATATATAAAGACTAAAATGCTAATTACATCTACCCTAACACGCACGCACCACTCTCCACTCCTCTCCAACTGCCTCAAAGAAAGGAGAGAAAAAAATTCACCTCGAGCGTAGCAATAGGCACCGCAGTGCCTATTTGCCTCCATGTCATCATCCTCCCGCTTCGCCTACACCCCCATCCTCCGCTCCCTCCCGTGGATGGCAACCCCTCCCCTCTCCATCTCTCGATGCAACCCTCTCGTAGCGGTCTTCTCCTTCAACCGCAACCAGCAGCCGAACCTGATCATCAGCGACAGCGCCCGCTACATCGGCGATCTAATTGACATCGAGGATCGCCTTGCCGTCGAGATCTACGATTCGACGGCGGGGAGATGGGAGCTTTGTCCCCCCATCCCGTCGACTTCAGATCTAGCAACTCCTCCTAGTGGCTATCGTCAGTGCTCCTTCCGATGGCTGTCGTCGGCGCTCCTCCCAAAGCGATGGCTCTTCTTCGTGCTCGGGATCTACTCGTGCTACCTATATAAATAATGAATTAATAGAATTGTAAATTTTATGTTTGAATGAGTTTTGAGATGAAAATAGGTTAATTTGTTTGTTTAATACATTATTTATATAGAATAAATTAATAAATTTTAAATTTTATATAGGTAATCAGGTTAGACAGGTCGTGTTATCGTATCGTGTTAACACGACCCATTTATTAAACGAGTTAGACAGGTCGTGTTACTATGTCGTGTTAACACGACCCGTTAATTAAACGGATTAGATAGGTCGTGTCTTGTTAATAATTTAATAATTGGGTTGTGTTTGTGTATAATAAATGCAACCCGTTTATTAATCGAGTCGTATTCATGTTAGGGTAAAATTGACTCAGCCCAAATCTAACCCAACCCAAACCCGCTTAACCCGACCCAATTGCCACCCTACAAATTATCCTATTGTGAGATGAGTTAGTCAAAGTGGAAAAAAATTAGGTGGTAGACTAACTGTCAGCACGATTGTCACTTGTTTGATATTTCATAGTGCACCTTATTTGTTTTGGTATTGCTTTCTAAAGTTGTTTAGTTCTATTTCATTTTTTATTTTATTTCCTTTTGTTTTTCTTAAAAAATGTGCTTTATATTCTCACTTATCGGCTTTTATGACAAGTGACTAAATGTGTGTATTAGGTTTACTAAAACCTCTTAGATATTGGCTAAGGGTGAATTGTTGATGTCTAGAGGTCCTTTGGGCGAAGGTTTACCTCAAGTGAAATTTCTAAGTAATATATCGTGACATTGCTGTACTTTTATTCTTCTAACATGGGAATTAAGAGGCTTCGAGGCAATATTTATTGGTTGCAAGGACAATTCAATCGGGTGTTTATTGTATTTAAATAATCGAGATGTTAAAACTTCTGCTCATATAAATTATGAGGGAGCATGATTTAAACTTATGGTTAATGTCTTCTTAATTAAAATTTATGTTTGTGTTATTGTTAAGGGATTTTTACAAATCACACCCTACATTTTACCTATTTTATGATTCGCACCCCGTCTTTGGGGATTTTATAACGCGACCCCTCATTTTTCCTATAATATTCATTTAATACCCTAACGTTACTTTAGCTAACTGACATTAACCATGTTATATGGTTTATGTGACTCTAGTTCAAAAATTACTAAAATACCCTTAAGGAATCATCTTTAAACCCTAAAATCCCAAAATGGGGTTGAATTGTCTTTAAACCCTAAAACCCCAAAATGGCATTCAACCAAAAATGATTACAGAAACTAACCCCAAAATCCCAACTTAGGAGGAGTGATGTAGGCTTGGAGAAGCTCTTGTCGTTTGGGCAACTTCGGAAGGCAACCTCCTTCAACCTTCGATTGCTTGATGTTTTGGTGATGTAGGCTTTGGGAAGCTCTAATTCCAAGCTGCAACCTTCCGACTATAAGCTCCTTCAACTCCAATGGCTTGGTGTTTGGGGAGTTACTGCTTGGGGTTTGGAAGCTTTGAGGTCAGCTTGGCATTTAGGGATGTTCTTCATAGTTTGGGGAGCTATGAGATAATAAATTATAAAGGTTTAAGTTATGAATAAAATTAGAGATGAGTACAAGGGTAATTTAGGAATATTATAAATTATATAATAGATTATAACAGAATATTCTCTTTCTGGTATCATTCTGTTTGATAATAGTTAGGTTAAGTTAACTCAGGGTGTTAAATGAACATTACTATAAAAAGGAAGGGTCGCATTATAAAATCCCCAAAGATGGGGTGCGAATCACAAAATAGGCAAAATGTAGGATGTGATATATAAAAATCCCTATTGTTAATAAGGATGATAAAGGAGATTGCTTCATGTTGCTTAATTATCATTGGTTAATTCAAAAGGGCTTGACTTAAGTTATGGACTATTCTTCCATTTGTATTTGAATTTAATTATTATAGAGTGATTTAATAATTGAAAGCAGAGTGATGTGGGTATTATCTAATGTCACTTTTGAGTCAACATTTGTGATAATCTTTAATAAAGAAGTTATTGATTAGTTATGTTTATTTATCTACTGCTAGATGATTGAGGACTAGTCATGATTGGAGTGAGCATTTAAGCTCTAAAAATTTCGTGTAATTAGCAAAATACTCATGGGGGGAAGGAGGAACATTATTATGAGTTTGACTGTTCTTTTCCAGACTTAGTCATCTAAGAGTTCCGTGGTTGCTACTGAATTTTTGTTGTTGGTGGTGATGATAGAGTTACTTTCTTTAATTCTTATATGGTTGATGACTCATGGTGGTAAACATGAAGAGCTTAATAGAGAACTAAAATTTTATATTGCTAATTTTGGAATGCTTAGTATTATTATGCGGAAAGAATGAGAGTTTAGAAATAATATAAAGAATAATATGTGGAAGTTTTTATTTTGGGTGAAGTGAAACTCTTTGAGCTAAGTGTTTGTTTATGTCGTTGTTTTATGATAAGGCCATCATTGTATTATACTATGTACCCCTCTTCCTTAATTAATTGATAATTAGTATGAAACCTCCTTTTGCAAAATAATAATAATAATAATTTAGTAGACCATTATTTAGAAGATTTAAATTATTAGGGTCATGTTATTAGTAAATTGATATTGTTGGTAGACATCTAGATAGAAGCATGTAGGGAGCGTGGGCTCAAGTTTGCAAATTGTTTGCAACGTCTTAAACTACGAGAGAAGTATATATTTTGGTTTATCAAGATGAGCATTATGATAATTAGTTTGGATGATACCGGATGACTGTAGTTCTTTGTTGTGACTAGTAGGCTCGATATCCTTAATCCTTAGAGTTTTGTCCCTGGTGGGGGATTGGTTTGTCAATGAAGTCTGAGTTCGACCTTATAGCTAAAGTTTTGCAAATTGACTTGTGGTTTGGTATCCTAAGCTATGGCGCCTATTAAAATGAGTAGTTGCGAGCAAAATTTAGTTCTTGGTCCTATTTTGAGGAGTTTGTATCTTTGTAGTCATTTGTAGCAGAGAGAGTTAAGTTCATAGTGCAAGTAATTCTTGCCATAAAAGTTTATTTTCCCTAATAAGTGTGTTAATTTTTATGAGCTGATTAGAGTTATAGTGCAAGATGTTAGCATGTAAGGTGATATTTATAGATTTTTTTCTATCCTTGACTTTTCCTCCAAAGATTTTATCTTCTAATTTCAAGGTCGAAACTTTCTTTTTGGTGGGTGGGATATAACATCCTAAAAAAAATCGTGCGCACACATGCACCTCTTTCCTTCATCCTTCTTTTCCTCTTTTCTTCTTATCTCCCTTTCCTTTCCTTCTTTTTCTTTTTCTTTCCTTCTTCCCACCTTTAGGTCATTTTCCCCCTTTCTTCTTCTCACTGTGTCGAAGCACCACCGGAGCTTCATGACCCAGTGAACCGCGTCGGGGGTGAGTCCTCTATTTCCGTCTTTATCTAATTACATTTTAATAGCTTATAGAATCTCCTCTCCCTCATTTTTAGCTTTGGCCTAGTGTTGGTCGGCTAGCAACCTCGTGTCGTCGGCATGCTGGTCCAAGGAGCTTCACCTCGTGAAGCTCTCTCGGTTGTGGCCCTTCGTGGGCTCTCCTCGTCTTTGGAAGAGGCCATAGTAAGTAACATTTTTTCGTCGACTTTCGAGGATATTTTTGGCCACCATCGTCATTGTCTCCTCACATGTTTATAATAATGACAAGGATAAATATATCACTCTAAAAGTTTAATACGTTATATGATATAAACTCATCTAATATATAACGCTAACCATAGTCTACTCAAATGCTAGCAAGACCCCTATTGGAGTATCCTACTTAAAAAAACTAAAACTTACATGAATACTTAGAAATGCTCTTATACTAATTGAAAAACATAAGAAACGCTCTAGGAGATGAGATCTATCATACGCTATAGATAATAATATGTAGAAAATAAAGCGTGAAAAAGACGATCGCAAACACAAAAGCTTTTACGTAGAAAGTCCCAAAATTGGATAAAAAACTATGGATCCAAACTCATATCAAAACCAGTCACTAAATCCTATAGCAGTTAAATCTTAGAGATAAGATAATGATGGGTTACGGTACCAAAAGATAATTTCGTGCAACCATAAAAAAATATTTACCAAATATTCTATCGTAATCAAAAAATTACAAAACTAAGTGAATTAGATTCGCAACTCCCTTATCTACAATTTTTGTATTTACGTCATTCGCAGATTAGGACTACAACTGGAATGAAAATATGAAAGAACGCGGGTGATAGTGGTGGTGACGGGTGGAGTGGATGTTAGGGTTGTGGATGATAATGGAGATAAAAGTGGATAGTGGATGTAGGTAAGGGATATAGATGAAGGGGAAGAAGTGGTCGAGATCCCAAATTTAAGGAAGAACTCAACAGATGAGGGAGATTAGAAGTTAGGAGAAACATTGCCAATGGTAGAGGTGGTAGGTTGGTGAAGAGGGAGGAGGGAGAGAGAATAGAGAGAAGATATGAGGCAAGAAATCAATAATCCAATAGCATAATGAATTTGGCTGCCATCCACACCTTTATAGATGCTAGCCAAAAGCCTAATAATAATAATTAACTCTAATCCTAGTGCAATCCCGCTAATCGCGTTTGAATGCGCCCGATTGCATTCGAACGCACAAAAGACGTTATCTGTATGTGCGAACGCGTTGTAGGCATTCGAATGCCGCGTTCGAACGCGCATTTCATATTTTTTGTATTTGCGAACCTGATGCAGGTATTCGCAAAAGCATTCGAACGCGACCTACAAGAATTTTATTTTAATAAAAATAAATAACTAATGTAATAAGAAAAGACTCTAACAAAGTGTATCAAACAGCTACGATAAAATAGTAAATGCAGTAATAAGAAAATAATTAAACTAAATTAGTTCTCAATGCTTAGATTTACTTAGATTCCTTAATAAAGAAGCCCGGCCCTCTATTTGCAAACCTGATGCAGGTATTCGCAAAAGCATTCGAACACGACCTATAAGAATTTTATTTTAATAAAAATAAACAAGTAATGCAATAAGAAAAGACTCTAACAAGGTGTATCAAACGACTACGATAAATTAGTAAATGCAGTAATAAGAAAATAACTAAACTAAATGAGTTCTCAATGCTTAGATTTACTTGGATTCCTTAACAAAGAAGCCCAGCCCTCTATATATAGAAGTAGGGTACAATGAGTCATACTCGGACTAGCCCCAAAGACTTATACGACTCGAACTAAGACTTGCCTTAGACTAACCCTAAAGCTTATACGACTCGAACTAGGACTTGCCTTAGAGGCTTACATGACTTAATTGAACTTATCTTAGTGGCTTACATGACTTAATTGAACTTATCTTAGTGGCTTACATGACTTAATTAGACTTGTCTTAAGGGCTTATATATGAGATAAACATGACCTAGAGATAAACATGACTTAGCTAAATCAGCCTTTCTTATCCTTCTCGAATTGATTCTTCGTTCTGCCATAGATGGAGTGCGAATTTGAAGATACCTTAAATAAGGAAGTTGTAGATCAGCATGTCTTCGATCTTTTCCAAGTAGTTTCGTAATATTTGGTCATCTATGAAATATTCTTTGAATATTCTCCCAAAACTGCACAAAGTTGAATTAGTTAACTAACAAATTCTAACCTAATAAGACTCTAATTAAAGCAAATAAGCAAATAAGATACCTATACTCAATCCATTGAGCCCAATCTCCCCTTGATGTGATCCGATCTGACCCAATTCACATCAAATCAGGTTTCACATAACTCCAGAAATTGTAAATTACGTTGGTGCGTTCAAATGCAACCCAAGTGTGTTTGAACACGATGACTTGAAGTGTGAATATATTGCGAACGGCCAAATATAAACCTCTGTATGTGTGAACGGCACCGTTGTATGTGTGAACACTTGTAGGGTGAGTTCAAACGGCCAAAACAAGCTCTCTACATGTGTGAATGCGATGTAAACAGATGTAGGGTGCGTTTGAATGCTCTGTTCAAACAGCAGATTAAATAGTTAAATACAAAGTACCTATTCTTATGCCTTTAGGTAAAATTTCATACTTCTTCAATCATCATGACACCATTTAAGCACTTCAATAACGATTCTAAAATTATTTTAAATACTTTGACTTTAAAATTAATCTTCTACTTTAATATTCTTCATCAAATAATTCATAATATGTATATATACTCATACATAAAATCTAGACATATTACATGAATATAAATTATATTTTGAAATACTATTTACCAATTATATAATTACAAATAAACCTAACACTACTCAATTTGCTCATCTAGGTTTTTAGAAAGGTAAACCAAAGGTCAGGAGCTAAAGGCTAAATGAATAGACCTTACCTCGAAACAATGATGTCAAATAGAAAGTAAATCATGTACTAGATAATATGAATCAAATCATATATATGGTACCTAATAGCGACTTTAGATATCCTAATGAGATATGTTAGAGCGAAGATGAAGAGCTAAACATGAGAAGGTATAGAAATAGCTTATGTAGAAAATAAGTTGTAGCATTTTTAATTAATTTGTACTATATTGTATTAGACAATAATTTGTATAATACAGATCGAATTATATTGTACTTATGTACTAGTCATTTTAGTTGTCTCTTGATGGTTTATCATGGCCTATTTAGGCCCTGCCAGATTATGTAGCCGTCTTATATGGTTATTGTGGATTTACATATTGATATATTAACGTTTAACTTGATGATAATATGATTTATTTTGTGATAGATTATGTGAGCACAGATATATATATGTGTGCATAACGGCCCCATCCATCCTATCACATGTGCCATGCATGCCATGAGGACAAGTGGGCATGCGCATGCCCATGCCAAGCGAGGGTGTTACACATTTTCTCTTCCTCTTGAACCCTCGTAGTGGTAGTAAATCGTATTTTTAAGCTTTTTCATTTCTTTTTGTGGGATAAGAGCAGGGAAGTTAAGGGTTTGCATCACTGGTTAGTACAAAGCCACTAGGTCCAAGCATGAGAGAGGTCTAGCTATCTCTGATTTGCGGATGGTTAGGCTTTCTCTTGTTGTTAAGAAAGTTTTGGCAATGCTAAACCATGATAATGATCCCTAAACTTCCTTTGTCTTGGAAAATATGGTATGCCTCACTTATTAGCATTTTGAATAGTTATATGTTGGTACCAACTAATCTACCTCTGCTAATCTCTTGATTAGGTGAGAACCTCCCCCTCCGAGGTGGATTAAGGTGAACACGAATGGGACTTTTACAAACCCACAAGATAGTAGCCTTTATTGTCCCACTCTCTAATGGATCCCCTCTTATTATAGGTAACAGATGTTATGGATCGATCTCGGCTATCGGCTGCAGGTCGGGTGCTAGGAATGCAGTCTGTGTAGTCAATGGAGAATATTTGTCAAATCTTTGTTCAATGCTAAAAAATTACAAAGCTAAATATGTTTGTTTTGTATCCTCCTAATCTTCAATTTTTATATTCATGGCCTTCTCTAATTTAGATTATATTTGGGTCTAATCTCAATGATGTTCCATTGGTGGTGTTGATGGCCGGTGAAGATTTTTCGAGTTAGAGGGCTAGATGTGGACTTGTAGGTCTATAATGGAGGGTGGACGTGGGAGAGGATGATTAGGGTTTGTATGAAATGGAGGAGGAAGATTTAGGAAGATGGTGATTGTAGGGTTTGGGGCGGTAGGGGCAAGATAAGGTTTAAACTTTAACGATTCCATTATAATGGTGGCAATGTGGATTTCTAGATCGGTGAATATTGTAGGTCTCTAATAGTGTCCAAGATGTAGTGGAGGTGTGGTTAATGGATATGAGGGTAGGGAATTTGGTCTAAGATAAGAGAGGGGTGGTGGAAGAAGGCGATGAGGTTAGAGAAGAAGATGGTGGTTGTGATGGAGGCCTGCCACTTTATGGAGACAATGGTGGTAATGGCCAAAACATGGATAACACCAAGTAATGGCTGAACATGTTAAGGAGAGGGAAAATGAGGGAGAATATGGTCAGTGCCTAAGGAGGAGGGTAGGTCCAATGGAGGAAGAGAAGAAGGAACTAGCAGTGTGCGACTAGGGTTGATGGGAGGTAGGGGAAGCAGACTAGGTTGAAGATGAGAGGAGAGATTAGGGAAATGATCAATTCTCAATTCATGCATAATCGAGGTTGCTCTCCACATTATATATGGAAGGCTGACCGATTAACGCAAACCACTTAATTAAACCAAGTTCATGATTAATCCAACATCAATCAAACTGATCAACACAAACTGAAATAAAACTAAACTATATATCAAAATAAATAACTAGCTAGATAAGTAGCTCAAGCTATGAGCCTAATGTCCACGAGGTGGTCCACTATATGTAGGTCATATATGTTGACGTGAATTGTGGAGTAATTGAAGGAATCACAAAATATTCTAGCTACTAAGTTAATTTATTTGATTTAAAGTCATCCAAGATTGTAGCATAGATTAGTGTGATTAGTTTCATTCCAAATTAACTTCATGTATAGATGATATATAGTTCCTCTCAATTTTATCTTTTAGACGTAATGAATGAGAATACTATTTTTCTTCTCCTCAACATGGTATCAAAGTAGAGATTCTAAGGCCATAGAATTTCTAGAAAAATAATAGAAGGAAGAAAAATAAAAACACCTCCCACTGGGGTAAAAGAAACATGGAGGTGAGAATTCAACTCTTACGATGAGAGTGGCACAAGTATTAAGCCAAAATTGAACCCAACACTAAATCTCAAGTCATGAACCTGCTACGCAGATTGGAATCAAGTTAGATGGTACCAATTATGCTCTATGGTCTCAAATTGTCGAGATGTATATCTCAGGCAAAGACAAGTTGGGATACATAAATGGAGAGCTTCCACAACCTCTGCAAACAAATCCTACTTTTAGAAAATGGAGAACTGAAAATGCAGTGGTGAAGGGATAGCTAATCAATTCTATAGATCCAAAATTAGTGAGTAACTTTATCAGATTCTCAATGGCTAAGGCTGTTTGGAATAATATTGCTACAACATACTTTGATGGCACTGATATATCACAAGCATATGATCTCAAAAGAAGAGTAACCAGACTCAAACTAGGAGGAGGATCTATAGAGACATACTACAACAATCTGCAAAGCTTGTGGAGAGAAATTGATTTTCGCCGACCAAATCCTATGCTACGTGATATTGATATATAGAAATATAACTCTATTTTATAGGAGGAAAGAATTTATACTTTCTTAGACGGACTTGATGATCGACTTGGCAAGATCTGAGCAGATGTGTTTCAAATGCGACCATTCCCAACAGTGGAACAAGCTTATGCACAAGTTCGAAGAGAGGATTTGAGGCAATTTCTAAGTATGACAAATAAAGATACCATATCTGTTGGTGCTATTCTTTCAAGGGGAGGACAGAATTCTTAACAACAATTATCTTTCCAAATGTCATTAAATCGAAGGCCTAATATAGTTACAAAAACAAAGTTACAAGGGGAGGGAGGAGGCTGTGATCTGGCACGAAACTTTAGAAAAAAATTTCAGAAATTATAGTCTTCAAATCAACGTGAAATTTTGATATGTTGGAAGAGAGCTTTCCAAAGAATTTAATTTCAGGAAAATCGAACGTCAGGATCTCAAAATATCATCAAATAAGTAGACAAATGTCAGGGAGCCCGTCTATGGATCCGTGGATAGAGGCACGAGATCCTAGGTGATTATAGAGGTGGTAGACCGACGGTAATAGGGTGGCACTGGTGAGTAAGGTGGTGATGGTGGTATTATGAATGATGAAAGGGTTAGGGCAAAGGTAGAGAGATTTAAGAGGGAGGAGTGAGCCACTCCTAAGGAACTAGGGTAGGTGGTCGGTCGAGGGAGGCTAGAAGTGACGGAGCCGGGGAATGAGGGAACGAGAGAGAGAGGGAGAAGAAGAAGATTAGGGCAAAAACTTAATTCATTCAATAATGCCTCCTTGGTTGCCATCCACACCTTTATAGGCTAACCAAACAATTCAAAAATGATAATTATGAACCCTAGAAATAGTGGATTTTCGCCGACCACGTTCGAACGCACAAAAAGCATTCTCTATTGATATGAACCTGATGCAAGTGTTCAAACGCACATTTGGGGTTCTCTGTTTTTGCAAACCTGATGCAGACGTTCGCAAGCGCGTTCGAATGCACTCATCTGCATTCGAATGCGATCTATAGAAAACTTATTTTTCTCTGATCAAAATACTAAAACAATTAAGAAAAGATACTCATAAAATGTATCCATGCTCGAGACGACATCGGTGAAGTCCGAATCATATCATGTAGAGCCTCAATTATCTCTTGTACCATAATAAGAATCTTCTATCTCCACTAATGAACAGATTGCTCAGAATGATTTAGGTAACCAAGGTTATATTTTTTCTTACTCGAAAATAGGAAAGCATGATAGCTGGATCATTGACTATGAGGCAACAGACCACATGAAGTTGTGACTTTTCTGAAGCCACCCAACCGAAACGGATATGCATTGCCAATGCTAATGGAATAACATATTCAGTGACAGGGGCTGGAACAATTGCTCTTTCTCCTTTTTCATTACAAAATACCTTACTAGTTCCATTACTCTCTAATAAGTTGTTATCTATAGGACAGATAACTGGGGACTTCAATTATTGTGCTCTAATGTATCCTAGTTTTTGCCTATTTCTAGGATATTCTCACTAAGGAGATTATTGGTTGTGGTACTAAAAGGGAAGAGTTGTATTACATGGATGATTTCAGTCATGATAGAGCAAATAATATGCATTCTACTAGAGTTAAGAAAAGATACATTTGGTTATGGCATAATCGGTTGGGACATCCCTCATTTCGGTATTTGAAATGTTTATTTCCAGATTTATTTACAAAGTTTGCTGAGAAAGATTTTAAGTGTGAAGTTTGTATTCAAGCTAAGAGTCATCGTGTACCTTATCCAATCAGTTTGAATAAATGTGACAACCCTTTTGTGATTGTCCATTCTGGTGTTTAGGGTTGTGCTCCTATTACTATTTCCTCTAGTATTCAATAATTGGTGTTTGAGATTTTTCGATCGTTTCATAATTTGAACACAATTTTCTACTAAACTTCAGATTCCTCAATCTGATAATGGTGGGGAATATGATAATACACAATTTCACAGATACTTTAAGGAACATGGTTTGCATCATGAGGCATCTTGTTCTCAAACACCATAGTATAACGGTGTTGAAGAGCGCAAGAACAAACACATCTTGGAAATCACTCGAGCTCTCTTGACGACTGCTTATATACCTAAATGATTTTTGGATGGATGCAGCCGTGACTGCTGTATAACTAATGAACCAAATGCCATCACGAGTCTTGGACAACAAAACCCCTCTTCAAGTTCTTGCGCAACATATGACATTACCATCAGTCTTGAAGCTTCCTCCAAGGAGGTTTGGTTGTGTTACATATTTTCATCTACACAAGAATCAAAGAATGAAGTTGGATCCATGTGCTGTTCATTGTGTTTTTCTTGGCTATGCAGCTCACAACAAAGGATGTCAATGTTACGATCCAGTTATAAGGCGACTATACCACCATGGATGTCACCTTTATTGAATCAGAGAATTTTTTCACATCTCAATCTTCTCGCTCCTCTCTTCAAGGGGAGATGATGAATGAAGAGCAGAAATTGGAAAATTTGGCCAAGCTTTGAAGAAGCTTCAGGCTTTGAAGAAACTTCAAATGATGTAGGGGTAGAAGTTTAGTCAAGAGAACCAATGACACTGATAGGCCAAAGAGGAGAAATTGAAAATACTATATTTAGAGTATGTCGAAATGGAGACCAAACAACAACCAGGCTTTGAAGAAGCTTTAGGCTTTGAAGAAACTTCAAATGATATAGGGGTGGAAGTTCAGTCAAGAGAACCAATGACAATAATAAACCAAAGAGGAGAAATTGAAAATACTAAAAATTTAGAGTATGTCAAAATGGAGACCAAACAACAACCAGCAAGAGCAGATCAAATTGAAGAAACTATAGAAATTGAAGTGAACAGCCCTTCACTTACCTAATAGTACCACAATTAGACCAATCTCCTGAGAATATTCCTAAGGTACAAGTTCTAAATTCTCCTCAAAATATTTCTGCTAGTTATAAATTACCTTTTAGGCAAAACTGCGGGCAACCACTAAACTGTTATTCACCCAATCATGGAATGAGCAACTCAAAGTACCAAATTGCCAACTATATTACAACTCAAAATTTGTCTAAACATCTCAAAGCATTGGTTCGTAAATTATCTACATATGATATTCCTAATACGGTGAGTGAAGCCATGAATAATCCCAAATGGATTCGAGCGATAGAGGAAATGATTAAGGCATTATAGAAAAATGATACTTGGGCGCTTGTGTCATTGCCCGAGGGATGTAGATGGGTGTTCTTTGTCAAACACAAAGTAGATGGATTAGTTGAAAGATATAAAGCAAGTCTTATTGAGAAAGGATATACTCAAACATATGGGATAGATTATTGATATGATTCGGGCTTCACCGATGTTGTCTCGAGTATGGATACACTTTAGGGGTGTCTTTTATTCTTATTTTAGTATTTATTTCATAGAAAAATAAGTATTTTTATGTCGCATTCGAACGCGGATGGAGTGCGTTTGAACGCGCTTGCGAACGCCTACATCAGGTTCGTAAATACGGAGAATGCAAAATGTGTGTTCGAACGCGCTTACAAACGCCTGCATCAGGTTCGCACATACAAATAACACAAAATATGCGTTTGAACGCAATCAAGTGTGTTCAAACGCGGTCGGCGAAAATCCACTATTTCTAGGGTTAATAATTATCATTTTTTAATTATTTAGTTAGCCTCTAAAGGTGTGGATGACAACCATGAAATCATTATTGAATGAATTGAGTTTTGCCCTAGTCTCCTTCATCTTCTTCTCTCTCGTTCTCTCGTTCTCTCGTTCCCCAGCGTCGCCGCTTCTAGCCTCCCTCGATCGGCCACTCACCTTAGTTCCTTAGGGGCGGCCTACTCCTCTCCCTTCTTTCAATCTATCTATCACCTTACCCTAACCCTTCCATCACCCATAACCCTTCCATCTCTACTTATTCCATCTCTACTTATTCACTGGTGCCACCCCATTACCATCGATCTACCACTAACCATCATCACCTAGGATCTTATGCCTCCATCCACGGATCCATAGACAAACTCCCTGACATTCATCTACTTCCAAGACGATATCTCAAGATCCATGAGAAAACATGATTTCAAGCAAAGCAATTCAGATCATACTCTCTTCTTGAAGCACTAGCAAGGGAAGGTAACAACTTTAATAATTTATGTTGATGATATGATAATTATAGGGAACAATGTTTTGAAAGGTGGCCGCGGATGGCGGGCCGTCACCCCACCGCCTAGCGCCAAGACGGAAGGCAGGTGACAAGGCGGTCTAGCATTTTTATATTAAAAAAATAAAAAGAATTATATATAATGTATCTATAATTTTTAATACTAATTTAATATATATATATATATAATTTGTAATGATGCACTGTGCCACAATATCAAATAACATAATCACAATTCACAATTCACAACTATAACAAGTTCACAACTAAATATCCAAAACAAATAATATGATCAAAGATTAAAATTTATCAAATTCATAACAAGTTCCCAAGAATCACAAATTCACAACTAAATATCTAAAACAAACAACATGATCAAAGATTCAAAATTGTCAAATTCGTAACAAATTCACAATCATCACATCTAAATATAAAATATCTTAAGTATCTAATAAGTTCACAATCATCATAAGAGTCACATTCATAACAAGTTCACATCATCACAAGAATCACATTCATAATAAGTTCACATTCAAAATTAGAATTCTAATCTTCTTCACAATCTTCAAATGGAGCTTCATTTGCTAATAAATTATCATCTAAATCGTCATCAAGCTCTAGCTCAACATCATTATCATCCTCTATTTCCTGATCTGACTAGATCAATTGCTCATCTAGATAAGTAGAAGGAGTGCTACTAGTAGTAGCTTGAGCAACTCTAACACTCCTCCTTGATGATAAAAATTCTTCCGCACCTAATGCTTCTGTCACCATCTCCTAAGTTAAACTTTCACCTAGGAAGATCTCTTGCTCTTGAGGATCATTATCCAACCAATCAAATGCACTATTTCTCTCTTTTGAAGCCACAAGATCCTTCTCTTTTGCTATCTTTCGATCTTTCATCCTTGCATTAAATTGTACATAGACTAAATCATTCAATCTCTTCACTTCCAATTTATTTCTTTTCTTTAAATGAATCCGAAAACAAAGACTAAATTAATATGAGTCAATTATAATTTAGAATTGACAACTTAATCAATACTATGATATATTACCCATTCATATGAGTTCCAATTTCTTTCACACCTGGACGAGCTACATGTCAAATTAAGAAGCTTAATTGCCATGTTTTTTAGGTGAGGGGTGCCAACTCCATATACACTCCACCAATGAGCTAATAATCATATAAATTATAAAGTAACTTAGTAATGTATTAACATACAAATTAGAAAGACATGTTTTATTACATACATTAAATTATTAAATATACTTGGGTTAAATTCATCATTATTAATTTCTTTTGCCAATCTTGCTAGTGGTCTCCCAAAAATTTCAGTAACATCTTTATATGCTTTCATCTCCATATTTATAATGTGCACTTGAATAGATAGATCTGGATAGAAGTTCTCAATACAACTAAAAACACCCTCCATTACATTTACATCACTCTCAATTTCATTGCAATCTCTATAAAAATAGTATATATTTAAATAATATGCAGCAGCATGGAGATGTGTATCAAACTTTCCATTTATGTAGTGATCAATTGCATCGAGGAAAGGCTTGGATGAAGTCTCATTATTACTGAAAATATTCTTAATTTCCTTCTTATCACATTGGTGGCTTTCTTTCACCATCAACAATTCGAAGTAACTTCACTAAGGGAGTGAAAATTTTAACTGCTAATGACACTTGCCTCCAAAATTGATTATTGAGAATAGTAGAGTTAAGCTCTCTTACCCTTAGCAATTTTTGACCATTTGCATATTGAATATTCATCAGAAGTAAACATAAGCCTTAATTTTATTTTCTTCTCAAAAAGACTCTGAATGTGAGAAAAGAAGTGGCAAATCTTGTAATCCCAGGTCTCACGATCTCTCTTTTCTATGTGAATTGGTGCATCATACTTAATATTTTATGATATCCATAAATGAATACTATGACTTCCCTCCCACGTTCAATTGCACATTTAATCTTTCCTTCTTTGGATATCCTCTCCAATATTAAATCTTTACAATGGGCGGCATAAGATGTCCAATATATGCGGGGATATTTATCTTTTAGCAATCGTGTAGCTGCTAAATTAGCAGCAGCATTATCAGTCACAATTTGGAGAACATTCTCCTCTCCCACTTCTTTGATACCATCAACAACAATATTATAGCTGTATTTACCTATATGTGAGTCTTTAGAGAAATCAACAAAATACAAAAAACTAACTCCCAACTCACAACTAACATATAAATTCATAATACTTCTTCCTTTCCGATTTATCCAAGCGTCAATCAAAATTGAGCAACTATTTTTTCTCCATGCAATTCTATGATTCTCCAAATCATCATTTGTTTTAGCCACTTGCTTCTTCAAAAGTGGCTCACGCAATTCATGCATAGATGTTGGCTTATACCCTGGGCCATACTGACCAACTGTTTCCATCAATATATGAAATGATTTATCATTGATAGCATTAAAAGAGACGCCACATTTATAAATCCAGTGAGATAAGTAGTTGTTAACTTTATCTCTTTCTTCTTTGGCTTCTTTGGCAAAGGAATCTTTTATGTTCATCTGTACTATCATCTTTCCCCGCTCTCAATAGAGGTGAACTTATCCATAGGACCTCTACTCCTTGGTCTTTTACTGCCAACATCTAAAATTTCTAAATCTTCATTCTCTTTACATATATTTACTTCTACCCTTAATTCTGCTGCCTCTCTTGATTTCTCTACTTTTTTCTTTTGATTCTCCTGTAGATGATCTTTGATAATTTTTTTGGCCTGATCACTAGCTTTCGAACAAGGTGCAACATCACCTCTAATATGAGCAATATGCTTTTTAAATCTACCAATTCCTCCCTTAGTGACCTTCCCATAGAATCTATATTTCACTATGTTGGCATCATTTTTATAAAGGAAGATATCCATATTTTCATCCTAGATCATTAGAGCCAATAGGCATAAAATATTCAGATGATGTAGACCCAGCCACAAACACTGTTTGAGAGGAACTAGTTGCCATATCTGATTAGTTTTACTCTATATATAAAATTGAGGTCATTGGGTAATTCACAAATTAATTAGCATATGAGATTAACAAAATAACTAGCAGTCTAGCATATCAGATTAACAAAGTTACAAACTAACTACTTAACTAGCATATCAGATTGTTAATAGCCAAAAAAAAAATACTAATGGCAGAAGTATTTCTAATTAGCAATTAATTCTTCTAGACTTCATAACAATTAACAAATTAACAATAATTAGTTAATTACTAATTAAGCAATTAGAAAACCAAAAGTCCAAAACTAACAGTGAGAGTCAAAGAAATCTACATTTAAATTACTACTTACAATAATTAGTTTTCTAATTACTAATCACTAATCAGAAATTCAGAATTTAGAAAACTAATCACTGTAAATAATATTTATTATTTAATAATTACAGTGAAGTAGTTAAGCAGTTAATTAGTGAAACTGTGAAAAAAATTAAAAACTAAAGAAAACTAAAGCAGTATTGCAGTAATTAAGTGTTAAACTGTTAAATCTTAATTAATCAAACCCTTTCCCTTCTTCTATAATCAAACGCTTTCGCTGCTACAGTAAATCATAAATTAAGTATTTAAGTGTTTAATTACTTATTTACTGTAGCAGTGAAGAAAATAGAAAGCAAAGCCGGCAATGAAAGGGAGAAAGAGAAGGAGAAAGGGAAGAAGAAGAAGAATCATCTAAAGGGTAGCAAAGCCAGCGAGGGAAGGATCAACAAAGTTACAAACCTTAGTTGCCGCCTTACCGATTGCCGCTCGGAGCTATGAAGGGGAAGGCTGTGCTTGGAGCTATGAAGGGGAAGGCTGTGCTTGGAGCTATGAAGGGGAAGGCTGTGCTCAGAGCTCGATGAAGGGAATGGCTACGCTCGGTTGGTCACTTGCCAGTGCCGCTCGAAGCCTCAATGAGACCGAGAGTGAGGAGAGAATGGTGGGATTTTTAACGCTCGAAGAGATTGAGAGAGAGAAGGCTTCGGTGAGATCGAGAGAGAGAGAGAGGAGAATGATGGGTTAGTTTTTTAAATGGTTAACGGGTTAGCCTGATATCAATTTAAACCCAAAACCATTGGGCTTTCCTGCAAAATGATTAAGCGCGCCACCCGGCCCGCTATGTGCCTTGGCGGACCGCCACGTGATTTGGTGTCCCGCCAAGAAGGCCTAAGCGGCCTGGCCGCCAAGCCGAGGCCACCTGGGTTGTTTGCGGGGCGGCTGGCGTGCCGCCCCACTATGGCGGCTGCCTTGACCGCTATTTAAAACATTGACAGGGAATGACAAGGAAGAAATCTCTTAATAAGAGCATTTAGCAACTGACTTTGAGATGAAAAATCTTGGAGGGTTGAAGTATTTTTTGGGTATTGAAGTAGCTCAATCAAAACGAGGCATATTTCTATCCCAAAGAAAGTATGTGCTTGACTTGCTGCCTGAAATAGGAATGCTTGATTGTAGACCTGTTGATACACCAGTTGTTCAAAACCATGGTTTGGGAGAGTTTCTAATGAGACTCCTACCAATAAAGAAAGGTATAAATGCCTTGTGGGAAAGCTAATCTATTTATCTCACGCAAGACCTGATATTGCTTATGAGGTGAGCTTGGTGAGTCAATTTGAAACACCCAAACCTCTGTTTACACGTGTAAACCACCAGAGTAAATCCCCCCATGCGGTACATCACATGACCTATCCGTAATAGAATCTCATAAGGCACAAGCAGCATAGTTCATACTATAAATAGACTCAACCATAAGAGTCCGGATACAGGTTCCACAGGCCACAACAAGCCTTCTAGATACATATCCAAAATACAATGCTAAAGTCCAAAATACATTGTCAATCATAACACCATCGTAGGGGCTCAATACAACTAATAGACATACTGAAATAGAAAGGCAGCTACTCCTCGCTACCCGCACCTGCATCCCCTAGCTCTGAAATAATGCCACCAAGAGGTGGTGAGCTCACAGCCCAGCGAGTAGGATCCATACAATCTAAAATAATGAAATCACATGCGTATATCTAATGTATACCTATATTTGTTAGCAATAACAATATGTTTGTTGAAATGACTTACCATGAGTTACTAAATCAATGCAATTGATAAAGATTACCAGTCACTGTCCTGGAATATGCTAGTTCCTAAACGTATCAGGATAAGTCCACACAAATATAAAGTTTGATACGATCTCTTATTCATACAAATCTCAATCATAATGTTTACATATTATGCATAGCAATAAAAGAGTAGTTCAGTCATCTTATGCCTGCCAGGGCATTAATCATATTTATCATAGCTCACTAAGCTATTCACCACACAGGGTAAATACTCTCAAGAAAAATCATCCATCACAACCATCCACCTACACATGTATGGCGACACTACATATGACCATTAGTCTGTGGCCATCAGACTAAGGACCCCGGTCGTAAGTCCATATCTCACTCTATCTAAATCATCATCACCCTTAGCGGGAGAATCGGGAACCCTCGGCTCATCAACGGACGCCCTAACCTGCATCATGGAGTGCTGCTAGAGATATATCCCTGTCTCACAATCATGTTCTTCTATCATCATAATCTAGTCTTGACTATCTAGTATAATTACCCGAATGCCACACAGGCTCCCGACCTTAGGTGTAAGCCGCTAATAGTATAGTCAGATAAGATACACTCTACCCTTAATCCTGGGCTGAGTGAGTAAGGGCACTACCTAGTCAGAACGTGACTACTAATGATAGGTGGAAGTGGTGCAGTGTCTGTAAGTGTATAAAGCATGTCATAGTCATCATGATCGTTACATTCTATATTCACAACAGATATTTATGTAAGGGTATATCATACAGGATACATGTAGAGCATCGTAACACTAATACATATGCTAGCATTCTCATAATATCATGATGAGTAATCTATCAATAACTACACATATCAAGATACATCATAGTACACTAAATGCATGTACTAATACTAACATTCCTATAATGTCATAGAAGGTATAATAACTGTAACTACATTATTCTAGACTTGTATCAATTCTACTCGCCTAAGGGGCCTCTACAGTACACTAAATCTTGTCAGCTAGCCGATTTCTTTGGAATCCCAAAATCCTCCTCACGCAGTGTCAATCCTATTAATTCACGCAAGTAAGGCTATACGTAAGATTAGCGAATTAATAGAATAAATTTCTTTATTATGGAATTTATGTTTAGGCATAAACATGAGTCAATGTCTCCTAGGGTGAGTTCTATGTTATCCTAAAATTCACATGATAATAAATTATCATTACGGGGGTGATTAGACTGATTAATCAAGTGGAAGTAGATAAACAGGGTTATAAGGTCCAAATGGGCTAGGCTGGAGGTATTGGGTTAGGCTCAAGCCTAACCTAATAGGCAAGAGGGGCCTTGGTGGGCTAAGGTTAGGGGTGTAAATGAGCCGAGCTTGATCGAGCCCGGCTCTAATCAAGCTTGGATTGAAATTAATTTCGAGCCTATCTTTGTGATCAAGCTTGAATTGAAATAATTTCAATCCAAGCTAATTTCAAACGCGAGCCAATTTCGAGTTTAAACGAGCTTAAACGAGCTGCTCAATTAGCAATTTCAAGCCTTATCAATTTCAAACCATTTTCAAGCTTGAGCATGCTTGAATTAATTTAGGCTTGAATTAAGCTTAAAATAAAACCTAATTCAACTATAAAAATATAAATATTACTAAAATATAAATTACAAGCAATAAAGATGGGTTAGAAAACTACAAGCAACCAAAATATAAATTACAATTAACAAAGATAATTGTGTCAAAAAACTATAAGCAACCAAAATATAAATTACAAACAATAAAGATAATTGCGTCAGAAAATAATGGCTGAAATTCTAAATGGGTAAAAGGGTTTTAATCTGATGGTTCATATTAGTTTGATATTATATATATATATATATATATATATATATATATATATTCGAGCCTTATCGAGCCGACGCGATCGAGCCGGCTTGGGATCAAGCTTGGCTCGAATTTAATTTCGAGCTTAGCTTTAATGATCAAGCTCGGCTCAGCCTATTTATGAGCCGAGCTTGATCGAGCATTATCGAGTCGAACTCGAGCTGGCTTGATTATTTTGACAGCCCTAGCTAAGGTGGGCTGGGGGTCCAACCACAACCCACCAAGGTTGGATTAGTGGGCTGCAGTCTACAGCCCACTTAACATTTGGGTTAGTGGGCTGCGATCTGACCGCAACCCATTAAGGGGTTGGGTTGGTGGGCTACGGCCTACAGCCCACCCCGAGCCTAGATTGGTGGGCTGCGGCCTATAGCCCACCCCGAATCTAGGTTGGTGGGCTACGGCCTATAGCCCACCAACACCTATCTCGCCCCCCCCCCCCCCCCCCCCCCCCCCCCCCACCCACCCCCAACTCCTTTGAGGGAGGGAGACAGAGGGGGAGAGGGAAAGCCCACGCGGCCGCGGTGCTGGTGGCGCAGCCATGAGGTCGGTAGCACAGCCACGAGGCCGGCAGCACAGCTCGAGGCCGACAAGTAAGTAAAAGGGAAGGAAAAAAAAAGAGGGGAGGAGGGCTCAACGGTGGCTAGATGCGGAGTCGTAAGCCACCGCGGACTTCGACGACAGCGAGGGGGGAGGGAGGTTATCTACTGAAATTAATGGCGGGGGGGGGGGGGGGGGGGTAGGAGGGCTTACCGAGGGGGTTGTAAGGTAGGCTCGTCGGCTCCGGCGTGCACAACCCGCGAGAGAGGAGAGGGAGAGAGGTAGCGAGGTGGAGGATAAAATGGGGGTTGGGATGGCATCGGTGAGGGGAAAAAGAGGATTAATGAAGGTGGTGAGGGTGGCGTGCACGGCAAAGGGAAGAGGAAGAAGAAGAAAGGAGAAGAGAGGACGGGGAGAGGGCGGCAGGGTCTGACGCACGTGCTCGACGCGTGCGTCAAGTTTTTTTTTTTAAATTGGGGTGTTACACAATTCATGCATTGTCCGAGTGAAGAATATATGAGTGTAGTGCTTCGTATTTTATGGTACTTTAAATCTTCTCCAGGAAGAGGGTTGATATTCACGAAAAAACAACATTTGCATATTGATCGCTATATGGACGCAGATTGGACTGGGAACATTACTGACAGAAAATCTACATTAGGCTACTTCACATTTGTTGGAGGTAATCTGGTCACTTGGAGAACTAAAAAACAAAAGGTAGTTGCTTTATCTAGTGCTGAAGTGATACGATTCGGACTTCACCGACGTCGTCTCGAGCATGGATTCACTTTAGGAGTGTTTTTCTTTCATATTTTAGTGTTTAATTTCCATTAAAATAAGTTTTCTGTAAGTCGAGTTCGAACGTGGGTGGAGTGAGTTCGAACGCGGTCGGTTGGGCGAGTTCGAACGCGGTCGGCGAAAATTGTGTTTTAGGGTTAATTGGAGTTGTTGGTTAGCCTATAAAAGGATGTGTAGGGCAACCAAAATTATTATTGAATATTGAGATTGAGTTTTGCCTTGCCTCCTTCGTCTTCTTCGTTCCCGTTCTCTCAATCCCCGGCGACGCCGCTTCTAATCTCCCTCAACTGGCCAATCACCCTAGTCCCTTAGGAGTGGCCCTCTCCTCCCCCTTCTTCCAATTTATCCAACACTTGCCCTAACCTTTCCATCATCCATAACCCTTCCACCACCGCTTTTCCACCGGTGCCACCCCATTAACGCCGATCCTCCACCAATCACCATTACCTAGGATCTCGTGCCTCCATCCACGGATCCAAAACAGAGCATCCTGATGTTTGTCCACTAAACGGACAATATCTCGAGATCCCCAACTCTGATTCGTCTGAAACTTGATTTGTTGGAAAGCTCTTTTCAAGGGCGACAACATATCCAAATTTCACATCAATCTAACGGCGGTATCTTTCGGGATCTTATTTCAAAGTTCCATGCAAGATCAGTCCAGATCTGAGAATCGGAAGAGATCGATCCTTAGCCCAAAAGGAGAAATCATATCAAGCTGGTATCAGAGCACCATATCCCGAGGCGTGATCATATCATGAAGCTGAAGCTGAGTTTAGAAGATGGCTAAAGGACTATGTGAGCTACTTTGGTTAAAAAGATTACTAGAAGAAATTGGGTGTTCATTTCAAGATACAATGAACCTATTTTGTGATAATAAAGTAGCAATGGCAATCGTGCACAACCCAGTCCAACATGACCGCACCAAACATGTGGAAGTAGATCAACATTTCATCAAGCAGAAGCTCAAAGACAAGGTTATTCAATTTCCTTTTGTGAAGTCAAAAGACTAGCTAGCAGATATTCTTACCAAGGTGGTTGCTAGCAAATATTTCACAACTCACTTGACAAGTTGGGCATTGAGGATATCTATGCACCAACTTGAGGGGGAGTGTTGACGTCAATTATGGAGTAATTAAAGGAATCACAAAATATTCTAGTTATTAAGTTAGTTTTATTTGATTGAAAGTCATCTAAGATTGTAGCCTAGATTAGTGTGATTAGTTTCATTCCAAATTAGCTTCATGTATAGATGATATATAGTTCTTCCCATATCTATTTCTAGACGTAATGAATGAGAATACTATTTTTCTTCTCCTCAACAATATATACCAAGAAGCCAATAGAACAACATATTGGCTTGCCGTCTCAAGTTTTGGGTGCACTTAGGACCCTGTGAAAGACACTGAATTCTTAAGCATTTTAGGCATTTTCATATAAAAGTAAAATTTTTAACTTAGTTAAACGGAATGTTACAAATAACATAAGATAAAAGAAATTTAGTCAGCGGTTGAATAAAAATGTATAACATTTGTGAGTTCAGTGTTTTAGATATTGTTACAGTAGAAAATAAACTTCTTTTAATAATAAATAAATTTGAGGGACCATCTATTGTGGTAAATAATTTTGAAATAAGGCTAGTTCGAAGGGGTACTGCCAGTGCTAGGACGGTAGTTTTTGTCCTCCGATATGATCAGCGGAGGTATTTGTAATCCCGGCGGTTAATTAATCTACATCTGTTACGGCACTGCTGCAATTCGGGAGCTTTCTTCTGCTGTACTGTTGTGAGTCAACATAAGACTTAGGTTGTTCATTTCTTTGTTACTTTCTTCTTCTTCTTCTATTCCACCGCCGGCCGCCTATGCACGGTTTAGTCAAGCGCTGATGCAAGAGCTTCCGTTAGGCGCACCATGGCTTAGTTATATAGTCTTAACGCTGACGCAAGAGCTTTCGTTAGGCCTCTCCAAGAACCAAACACACTCACTGTTCTGCTTCCTTATTTAATACCGGGAGAGAAATCCGAGCGATCCATCCCCATGGCGATCCCGCGCATGAAGCTCGGCTCCCAAGGCCTCGAGGTCTCCGCCCAAGGACTGGGTTGCTTGGGCATGACGGCCTTCTACGGCCCACCGAAGCCGGAGCCAGACATGATCGCCCTCATCCACCACGCCATCGGATCCGGTGTCACCTTCCTCGACACCTCCGACATGTACGGCCCCTTCACGAACGAGCTCCTCCTCGGGAAGGTCAGCTCCCACATCCCTTCTTGGTTACATCGGATTTTGGGAAATTCTCATGTTAACACTGTACATTTTTTTTTTCCTTGGAAAATATATTTTACCTCCTCGTAGAGTTATAAGCTTGCCCAGAAGGTAAATTTTGGGTTAATTACTATCACCCGTTACCATATCCATCTCTTAATTTTTTTTAAAACATAATAAAATTTTGAACTATTAAAAATATTTCAAACACCTCTTTCCTTTCCGATAGATTTTAGTTGCTTTTCTAAGATATTTTGGTCTTTTAAACTTTACTATGTACAGGATTAATAGGTCTGAAATATTTTCAATAGGTTAGAGAATTTATGTGTAAAAAAATTCATGAAAAAAAAAAGTAATAGTTCAAGAATCTAATAGTAATTCTTTTTCGCTAAAACTATTAAAATTTTGATCATTTTGCCTTATATATTATTTTGTTTTAAAAGTTTGTGATGTCTAAAATATTAAAATGAGAGACAAAAGCGATTTTCACACACAATAAAAACTTATTTTTCTAATTAGTTGTTGTAAAATAAAAAGACTATGTCAGTCTTTTTATATTAAAACTAATACTTACTAGACAATTGTATATAACTTAGAATTATAAATAGGTTAAGAGATAAATAAAAGTTCAAGAAAACACTATAAATATTGGCTTATTCACTAGGTGTAAAATATATATTTCCCTTTATTTAATAAGGAAATTTTCAAAAAGCATTTATTATTAGTAATTTAACACTGCCATATGATGTCCTCTGCTACCTTAAGCCAATCAGTATATATCAAAAAGGTATCAATTCTTTTTATGAAAACAGTATCATAGTGGAATTATTATTCTGCTAGGATAATAAGATTAACTTCATAAATGCCTAAAATACCATTGTTTGCTTTGCAAAATCCAAACTCAATTCTATCATTTTCCCAGGGATACTTTAGTAAGCTTGGCTGGTGTAAGATTAGGTTTAGTTAGTAACTTGGTTTGTAGAGTTAAGTAAATCACAGTCAAGGGTTAACAGTAGTTAATTAAGGTGTCATGAAAATTATATGCAAAAAGGAGGGGGAAATCATTACTATAGTTAGGATGTTATTTAAAATTTTCTCTGGTTCATATTGTAAATTTGCTTGAATGTAAAGTAGGGGTGAAAATGAATGAGATAAGAATTAGATAGCGATAAAATCTTATATATATATGTATTTAAAAACGAATACAAATATGAATTTGAATAGGGGAATGAATAGTAAACTTAATTTATCATATCTTCTAGTACATAAATATAGATATGGATCTCTAATATATCCCTATTTCATTTTTATAATTTATAAGAATTTATCATATTATTAAAATCTAACATACAATTAGTAGATATGTATATATATATATATATATATATATATATATATATATATATATATATATATATATATATATATATATATATATATATATATGAAGAATATAATGCATATGCATGTAATAGTATAACGATTGCCTTTTACATTACTATTGCTATAATATTTTAAACTATATAGATACACATAGATATTGATCCAAAATACTCTTCTTCAAACCATATTTGTATCTGCAAAAATTATCAAAATATAAATACAAATTAGAATACAGAATTAGATCTAGCCAAATAGTATCTAACTTGTTTTCATTTTTACAAAGAGTGTTTGGTTGCTAGAAATTGAGAAAAGAATTCACTTTTAATAAGTGACTTTCTAACCTAGCTTCACTTTCTTTTTTTACTTTTTTTCTTCAAAGAAGAGAGCCACGTTAACAAAGTAAATTAGAAACGTGACTTCCTTATCTACCACAAATAGTTTTTCTTTTTTATTTTTTTTAACTTCTTTTAATTTCTTGAAAGAGAGAATCGGTGTTTGAAAAGAATGACGCTCACCAAGTGTTTGATGTTTTGCAGGCGGGGTCAGGGAGAAGGTGGAGCTGGCGACCAAGTTTGGGATTAGGTACGTCGATGGGAATATGGTGATACGCGGGGATCCGGCGTATGTCAGGGCCTCATGCGAGGCAAGTTTGCAAAGACTTGGCGTTGAATGTGTTGACTTGTACTACCAGCATCGTGTGGATACCAATGTACCCATTTGAGATCACGGTGAGTATGTTGCCATCTTGGTCGGATTTTAATATTAAAAGCCATAAATCTTTTATTAAAGTATTTACTCAGGTGGATGTCATTCATAGGAAATATTCTCTCAAGGTGGAGAAAGAGAGAAAAGAACGGTGTTTTTTTTTTTCAAAAATATAAAACAAGCTTTAAAATGTGTTAGAAGAGTTTTCTACTTTTTACATGAACAAACATCTCTGATCAGAGGGTTGACTAAAACTCCTCACGAGGAGGCTTAATTTAACAGTTTCTTAGTAAGTTAGAGCTTTTCTCTAAAAGACTATTAGAGTTTAAATATGTAACAAACAATCGAACGATTTATGAAAAGAAGTTTTCTTTTGATCGCGTGTCTCGTATTATCTTTCTTTTTATTCTTCCTATATATCTATTCTCTTCTCTCTAACTAATTTTATTTCCCTCTCATCCTCTTCATCTTCTATATTTTCTCGTCGTCTCTTATTCATCTCTGTCGGAAGGTCCACTGTCGCATAATAAGACCCCCAAATTGTCCTGCATCAGTGGGGTCATTTCAATTGGAGATTTGGATTAAAAATGACACAAAATGCATCTCTAAAGAGTTTTATATTTTGATTTTAGCTATGCTAAAATACACAGGTCTGACCAAAATAACTACATATTATGCAGTCTGTGTGACATTTATGATCATATGTATCTTTTATCTTTCTGGTTGAATGATATAACTGGATTCTTTTAACATTCCACCGTCAAACCTTCTTATAGTATATGTTGACACATTTGTTTGAGACATTCTGTACTGATGGAATATTTGATAATCTTTTTTATTATCATTAGATGGGGGAACTCAAGAAACTAGTTGAAGAAGGAAAGATAAAATATATTGGATTGTCGGAGGCATCATCTTCAACTATCAGGAGGGCGCATGCAGTTCATCCAATAACTGCTGTCCAGTTGGAGTGGTCTTTATGGACAAGAGATGCTGAAGAAGATCTAATTCCTACTTGCAGGTGTGACTTATGTGGAGTTATTTGCATTAAAAAAAAAACCTTAGATTTTAAATAATAGTAAGATTGGGCTCTTAAAACCTCGATGTGAACCTCTATAGCACTCAGTATTCTTACCATATGTTGTGCTTCTCAGAGAACTTGGTATTGGAATCGTTGCATACAGTCCACTGGGCAGAGGGTTCTTTTCTGGTGGCCCTAAGATGCTTGATAATCTCTCAGAGCAGGACTTCCGTAAGGTGCACAGTCTTAGAATCTTTAAAGGTTTCAAAAGTAAGCATAATAATTGAAGGATTACACCTTGAATTATACCTGCATGTTGTTTCTCGGTCTGCAGAGTCTGCCTAGATTTCAACCTGAGAATCTCGAGAAGAATGCTGCCATATTTGAGCATGTAAACGCAATGGCTACGAGGAAAGGATGCACACCTTCGCAGCTTGCATTGGCCTGGGTTCATCACCAAGGAAACGACGTCTGCCCTATACCTGGCACTACCAAAATTGAGAACTTCAAACAGAATATTGGAGCATTATCAGTGAAACTCACCTCTGAAGAAATGGCTGAACTCGAATCATATGCCTCAGCAGATGCTGTCCAGGGTGATAGGTATGACAGCGCAGCAAACACCTGGAAAGATTCTGAGACCCCTACCATATCTTCATGGAAAGTGAAGCAGTGATAGATGAACTCAAGAAAGATATTTGTGAGCTCGTAATAATGCTAGTTGGACTTTGTTTCAGTTTTGATTGAATTAAATTTGATTAGTAATGAGAATAAATGTCATGAATGAAATATGGGAATGAGATGCATGTAAGCAGATTCAAGTACTCAATTGCAAATTGAACTGAAATTTTGTAGGGTTCGAGACATTAAATGATTATAAAACTATTAGCCTATATGAGCTTAAGTTTTTACAGAAAATGGTAAGTTTACATGGTTCATAGAGCAGCGGGTCACCAGTTTGAATGGCTACCAAAGCATATAGCAGTATCTAATACAGTAATACTAGCAGGGTGAGCATTAAAAAAGACACGCCCTTCTTTAATTTAAGTATGGTAAAACTTTGCACAAGTACTGACTAACTTCTTGTTCACTACTTTGTCTGCAAAATTTGAGAATTATCTTGCCTTAGAAGCAGTTTCTCAATTTGTGACAAAGTTTTCAGAAGACAAAACCTGTATATTTTCTTCAGGTACATTGGGGCAAGCAGCAGAAACCACCCAAGAAACAGTAAAACTACTTTCTTCCAAAATAAGAAAGCAATGATGCTTGTCCATCCCCTGCATCTTTAGTCGCCCTTTCTTTCTTTTTCACTTGACTGTAGGGCAACATAGAAATGTTCTCCACTTTTATTCCTGAATCAGGTGTCGTTTCTTCCAATTCCCGTTTGATACCACAAGTCTCTCCTTGTATGGGCTCCTTGGGCAAGAGTATATCACTATTAGCAATATTTTCCTCCTTAATTGGTTCTCCAGATTCTTCTCCAGAAGGTTCTTCTTTCACACTATCAGAAGCATTCCTTTGTGTAAATTCCTTGGATAATTTCAGGTTTTTTTGCTCTGGCTGGTCAGTGGCATTAGCTTTTTTTGTGAAGAACTGTGATATTGGCTTGTCACCTGTGTATTTCAGTTGTATCTGTATATCGAATAGAAAATTATTTGCACAAAATAAAACAAAATCAGCAAGTTTTGTTAATAGAGTTCATAGTTCACTCTTTTAACAAAAACAACTCCTAGAAATCTGTCGATAGATAATCTTGTGCTTTGTCAAATGTATCTAGAGGACTTTTAGAGTATTCTTCTTTTTCTTACATCATGGACATGAACAGAGAAGTGACTTAATGCAAATAACCACTCTTAAAGATTCCAAACTAACCACTCTTGAAATTCTATTAAGATGTTCTATAAAGGTTAATTGTAACATTTTCAACTCATCTCCTCTATATCCTGTAGTTTGAATAAATCAGTAGGACAAAGAAGTATATCACAAGGGAGAAATACGAGTGACTGACATCACCAGTAAAGGATACCTCTATATTAAGCAGCTTTACCAACTAACAACTTATCCTAATTTTCCTTCCATCTTATCGTTAGTTGTGCCCTATTAAGAATAGACTGAAAGAAGGGTGTGTCAGCACTTGATGGTCTCACCTAGGCTGGGACTGAGGATAGATACATGTAGTCTTACCCTCATCTTTGAGAAGGTTGACATGTTGGATGAAAGGGGCAAGCTTTATTGTCACATCAAGTGATACCCTTGCTAGGCTCACAATCAAATAGTTGATGTGGTGATAGTTAAGCCATTCATTGGCCTACTAGAGTAGCTAATTGTTTACTATAATTCACCAGGTTTACCTGGCAAATGACCAAAAGACATCAGAGCAGATGCTTCATATGTTGACAAAACACAATCCCCAACTGTGCTCTGGTAGCATTTGCACTTCTTGTCCTATTGATTTCTTTTTGAAAAATTCTTTCTAATTATACATACAAACTAGGGGCGTCAACTCTTGAAGTTTTTAATTTCCTGAAAAGCTTAACCAAACCTAAAGATTCTTTTGTCGTTGATAACCCCTTGCTCAACCAAGAATTTGGGACAATATAAGATTGGACATCTTTCTCTGATACTATATTAATACTATCCTTATCATTAAAAATTATAATCATTACCATGGTTTTAACTTTTAAGAAGACACCAGAACCAAGAATACCTGTGAAAAGATTCAAGATTGCCAACAAAAATTTTCCTTTAGGCCACTATTAAGGTCTTCTCCCAAAGATGCATGCATACCTTGGAGATATTTGTACACAAAAAATTCCCATGTATATCACAATGTCCGGCAATCCATCATTGGACTGCTAGTTATTGTTAATCATACTCATTGTCATTCATTGTCTTAATGTCTTTACCCAATAACAAATGCATAGAGCTCCCCATCTTTTAACAGAAGCATGTGGAGAACCTTATTTATATGCCAAACCTCAGAGATGAAGTATAAAGATTGGAGTTAAATTTCTGTACTAGACCTTTTAAGGCAAGATATACATTGTTGGGCCATTATATAAACATCTCAGACTTTGTGGTTAATGATTATTTAATATGGTATCAGGGCCAAGTTATTTTTGGAGGTAATTAGTTCAAATCCCATTAAGCTTTACGTAATATCTCTCAGAATCTAGTGTATAGAAGCAGCATGTGAGAATGCTAAGGTATGATTTATATTGTTGGTCCACTACTTAACAGCTTAAAAGATTTGGGTCAACTGATTATCTGACAAAACTCATACTAATTAAAAGGTTAGGTCTTAAACACATCGCTACTTTTGTTTTGAAAAATTGGCACTGCTACTACATTTGAATATGTTCTACATATTGATGCATCTCCACATTAATTTAATCTCCAGAACTCATCTAAACTCTAGACCATATATTCTGACCCTACAAGAACCAAGACAATGTATGCTCTTTCATCTAGATAACATGAAAAGAAGGTATGACAAATCACAAATGTTAGAGAACAAAGGTGAAGAATAAGTTAATAACAGACTATAGTAGGCAAGAAACAGTAAATTTCGTGCAATACCCTAAAATAGCTTAAAATGCAGCAACATGCTTCAAGCTTGTGTTAGACTTGAAATCAGTTAGTTGATACTACTCTTCATACTTGCATAAGCTAACAGAGGAAAAAAAATATCCTACTCAATGTCAGTTGATACTACTCTTTATAGAAAAGTATTAACATTTCCACAGGTTTCAATATCAGTTGGATACATATATAAGATCAAATACCTCCTTGATGCACTCAGGGCCGTCGAAGGATGGCTTACCAACTGCAGTGGTTACAGGGTACCAAATCTAAGGAACAAAGTAATGCATGATTGAAGTAGTCATTAAATAAGAAAACTGTAACAATGAACCATAAATTAGTAGCAAATTGTCATACATTGCACACAAAAAGAAAAAAAAAGTTTTTTTTTTCATGTATACCCCTTCAAAGTTTCTTATTTGTGTGTATACCATTCTAGATTTCATATTTGTATATACACCTTTCAAAATCCATGGATTTTGTGTGGATACCTTCAGGTTAGTGTTCAATGATTATAAAATCTTAATGATTTAATAGACAGAAGACATCAATAATTAAATACCATTATCTGAAAAAAAAATGCATGTGAATAAGAGTATTTATGATTTTTTACGGTTCTTGATGAAATCTTATTGTTACATAGGTTTGAAGGGTATCGATGTAAAAAACCAAATGTTTTGAGGGATATCAGATACGCATGCAAATATCACCTTTATAAGGGAGTACACACAAATAAAAGGTTTTAAAGAGTATACTTGCAAAAAAAAAACCAGAAAAGAAAAGAATACGAATTTAGTCACAAGATTAGCTTCACCATGTTCCTACCAAACATTATCATTCCTAGAGGCTCCCATGAGGCAGCAGGATGATGTAGTTCTTGACTCTTGAGAATGACTTACCAGATCAGAACCCTCGTAAGGCCCGAGGATTGTTTCAAAATCCAGGGAGTTATTTAACCAAATACTGATGGAGTCCTTTTTCCCGAGGACCACAGGCATTCTATCTGCAGGTAAAATTCATAATAAGATAAACTAATATCATTACAATGAAAATAATCAACAAATATGAAGAGTTGATAGCATTGCAAGATTAGAAGAATTAAGCATCATAGATTAGGTATTATGTGATAGTAAGAATATCAAGATATCTCCATTGCTTCACAATAAATAAAAGGATAGATGAAGAACGCATGATAAAACATTTCATTTCAATCTTTAAGGCTTCCTTTTATCTATTTCCATTTGCATTTTAGGATCTTGCATAGCATCAGCAGAACCTGACATATGCATCAGTGATCTGTACATTAGATCTTTCAACTTCTTTTAAAAAAAATATGTGTTACTAGCTACGAAGAAAAAATTGACAACAAAACTAATGAGATGAGATTTATTACATATTGAAGAGGTTGCGTGCTCATCTTAAACTTACTCGAAACCGCATGAAGCAAGTTTATGATCGTAGCCATAGGGAGCAAGAGTTTGACATCAGTAATTGGGTGTTTGTGAGGGTGCAACCATATCAACAGGTGACCTTGTGTCCGATGCGTAACCAAAAGTTAACACATCGCTACTTTGGTCCGTTTCGGGTATTGGAGCGTATTGGTCCGATTGCATATCGTTTGGAGCTGCCCGAAGGGTCGAGAGTGCATCATGTCTTCTATGTTTCATTGCTGAAGAAGCGCATTAGAAATCATGAGATCGTTGGATCAGTTCTACCGGAGCCATTAGAGGAGATAGAGATCGTAGAGCCAGTTCATGTACTTGCTAGACGCCGACGATGACATGGTACCAGATTGGAGATGAAGATTCTAGTTGAGCGACTTGGCAAGCCATCTATCTGATGAGGCGACATGGGAGTTGGAGACTGACATCTTGGAGCGTTTTCTTAACTTTTCACCTTGAGGGCAAGATGGGGGAAGCATGGTGAGCTGATACACTTAGTTAGGATCTTTTTTTATTACATTAGTTGTTTATTTTTATTAAAATATAATTCATGTAGGTCGCGTTCGAACGAAAGAGGGGTCGCGCTCAAATGCCTACATTAGGTTCGCAAATACAGAGAACGCATATTGTGCGTTCGAACGCGGTCGGGCGAGTTCGAACGCTCACGTTCGAACGCTTGCATTGCGTTCGCACATACAGAGATGAAGCTTTCAGGTGTGTTTGAACGTGATCGGGCACGTTCGAACACGATCAATGGAAATCCTCTAGAATTAGAGTTTCATATTATTTTAGGATTTGTTGGCTAGCCTTTATAAATGTGGATGGCAGCCAAATTCATTATGATATTGGATTATTGATTTCTTGCCTCCTATTTTCTCTCTAGACTCTCTCTCTCCTTCCTCTTCACCATCCTTCCACCTCTACCGTTGGCAAGGTTTCTCCTAACTTCTAATCTCCCTCGTATATCGAGTCACCCCTCTTCTTTGTGATCTCGACCACTTCATTCCCTTCATCTACTTCCCTTAATCACATCCACAATCCACCCTCATCTCCATACCCATCCATAACCCTAACATCCACTTCACCCATCACCACCACCATCACCCATGTTCTTTCGTGTTTTCATTCCAATTGCAGTTCGAATCTGCGAAGGGCGTAAATACGAAAGTTGCAGATCAGGAAGTTAAGGATCCAACCCAATTGGTTTCGTAATTTTCTTACTACCGGAGAATATCTGACGAATATTTTTCCACAGTTGCGCGGACTGATTCGTATAATACATCCAGATCTTGAAGGAATCGTTGCGTGGCCTATTTTTAGTATGAGAACCCATCAAATTGGCATTAGAGCCCATCATTAATAAATTAACACAACACAAAGAAGCAAACCCTTATTCATGACGTAGAAGATTCAATCCAATCTCATATTATAGATTTCATCTTTTTTCCCAGTATGTCTCCTTCATTATAGATTTCATCTTCTTTCATTTTTAATTTTCATATGATGCAACAACTTATTTCGTCAATTGCCTCTCAGATATATCCCAAATTAGTGAATTTGATTATACACTGTTATCAAAAAATCGCAGCTTAGGATTATATAGCATATTGTACATTAAATCATCTTGATTGTCGAAATGGAAAGAGGTCAAGAATTTAAAATATAATGCAGCTCAACCAGACACTCTTACATTTTCCTAAATCAAATAAAATCTTCCACATAGATTATTACTTTCCTTTTTTAGCACATCTTTTTGTGCTCAGATATGGAATCATGCAGCTCAACCTGACACCCTTATATTTGTTCTAAATCAAGTAATATCTCCATCATAGATTATTACTTTGCTTTTCAAGCAAATCTTTTTGTACTTGTTTCCAAATCCAAGCCAAACCAATGTAAGTTTGAGAAAAGTAGAAAATGCTTTCCTATAAATGTCTTCTCCTCCTCTTGAATTTCATTTCACAGAGGAAAAATCTAGTGATGTATGTAACTTAGATGTCTTAATTAAAGTACTTGTAAGTCTATCACATAAAACCTCCAACTTTTCAAACAACGGATAGATATAACTCTACTTCATATTAAAGGGCCCAAACAAGCTAACCATGAAGCCACTCCAAAGCTGTTGAGGAACGGGTGGTTAAAATTGTGAAGGTGTGAAGAACCTCTCCTGTCAGCGAAAAAATGAAATGCATTAACACATCATAGGCACAAAATAAATGACTTTAGAAACTAGTGATAGTGAAAAAGAAAAAATATTTAAAATAAGAATGAAGAAACAAAAGCACCATGTTTGATAGGTTTTCACTGTTAATACTGATGTTGTAGGACCAAATATTCGTCATTAGTAGTGCATTTTCTTTGTTTTTACCAATATATCTTACATCAGCAGTGGCAGAGTTTCAACTACAGTTGTAGGACCAGATATACGTCATTAGCAGTGCATTTTCTTTGTTTTTACCAATATATCTTACATCAGCAGTGGCAGAGTTTCAACTACAGTTGGGTTCAGAATTTGTTATTTTGGCACTTTCCATGCTTTCAGTGGATTCAATCCAAGTTACCTTGAGTTAGAATAATTTATAAAAGAACAAAAATTTGAACAAAATCAATAGATAAAAAGCATATTTGAATTTAGAATTACATTATTTCAGACTGCATTGGTGGCGACCAAGTAAGAGAAAGTATTGCAACTCAAAATTGTAAGCAAACATTGCAGAGCATGATCAAATGTAGGCTAAATGAATTCAGCAATACAGATAACAAAATCAGTAAATGATCCCAAAGTCTTCTATTAAGACATAAGCAAGATTAAATCCAGTTCAATTTAAAGTTTAAACTTAGACAAACCAGCAAGCCTGAAATTTATGACTAAAAGATATGGCCAAAAAGAAAAATGAATCAATTACTAGACTTAGGTTAATCAAGAGCGGAGCCATGGACTAAGTCTTTGAGATGGACAAGTGTTGCACCCCATTTCATGGATCTCAAAATCAGCCGATCCTAAGTTGGATTTGTCAAACCGCATCAGGATCTGCCATAATTGTTACAGCGCATTGTAGATAGCACTACCACCTAGGTTATCTAAAGTACATAATGTCTTCCATGTATCTATGTTGAGAAAGTATGTGCCTAGTGCAAACTATGTGATCGACTTCGAGCTTTTAGAGATCCGAGAAAATCTATCTTATGAGGAGCAACCTATGAAAATTCTAGAGACTCAGCAAAGAAATCTTCGAAATAGGGTAATCTTCTTCGTGAAGATTCTATGGCAAAACCATAAGTCAGAAGAAGCAACTTGGGAGCGTGAAGATGAAATGAGGGAAAAGCATCCAGAGCTATTTCCTCAATCTTCATAGCGTCTATTACGGTATTACCTTATTCTTTTATTACACTAATCTTAATTTCGAGGACGAAATTTCTTTTTGTTGAGAATAATTGTCAAAACCAGAAACAAAAAAATAAAATAAAATAAAAATAAAAATAAAAATAGGGGTTGAGAGAGGAGGGTGCACGTGCTCTGCACGTGCAGCCCCTCCCCTCTCCCTCTCCGGCACGCAACTAGGCGCAGAGAGAAATCGCGCCTAATCCGGATTGGATTAGGTCTGGATTTCTCTTCTAATCTATAAATTTCACTATAATCCTCTTTCTCTCCTTAAGGCCCCCCCCCCCTCAGCCTTCTTCTCCTCCACCGTTTTCTTTCTTTTCTCACCGACGGAGTCACACCGTGGAATCGGCCTGCCGGAGCGTCGTCGGAGCCATCGGAGACCATCTCGTGACTCCTTCGTAAGCCTTCTCCCACCCCTCAAATTTAATTAAAGTTTAATAGAGTAAAACGAAAATACCTAATTTGGGATTTCGGCTTCACCGACAACTCACGCCGGTCGGCGGCTTCGGGTCGCTGTTGCTCGTATGCCAAAGACTTGCGTCGTCGACCTCGTGTCATAGGCACACTCCCCTGAAGTCTTCATGGCTTGAGGTGTGGAGGAGACGACTCCAGGGCCGCCGGCCATGGAGTCGAGCTGTCAACCTTCATCTACGGTTCCTCCTCCACCTCTCATGGTATGCTGAGTCGCAAGAGTGTCGAAGAGGTTAGGGTGCGGCCGGTGGTTCATCGCCGGCGGTGACCGCCGGCACCTTTTCTCGTTTCCTCTCTCTTTTCCTTTCTCTTTTTCTCCCTCTCTCTCTCTCTTCGGTTTGGAGAAGACAGACTCGGGCAACCCGAGTCTGGCTTTCTCCCATTAAGTGATTGGATTCAGGTCGGGTTGGATCCGAATCCAAGGAACCCGACCCGAACTAATTTAAATTGGATGGGCTGCGGCTAACCCGTAGCCCAATCCATTTTCTTTTGGTTGGGCCAAGGCCCGATTAACCTCTTTTTTTTAAATGGGCCGGGCCAGCAGTAGCCCAGCCCAATCCAATGGGTAAATTTGAACCCATTTTTAGTTTTTTTGGTTTTTAAATTTTAAAAATATTGTTATTATTCAAATTAAAAATTTGATTATTATTTATTATTTAAGGTGGTGATTTTTAGTACGTGAGCTAGAGATTTGAGATTTTGGTTGTCTTGCCTAGACTCAGGTGAGTGGATTCACTCACATGTTTATTTTATCGTATTTCGTATCTTTGTCGGACCATGTAAATTTTCTGTGTGCAATTTATTTATTTCACCCTTACGTGTAAAAATTAAATTCTTGCGATTTCTGTGTGCAAATCTATTTATTTCACCCATACGTGCGAAAATTTAATTGTTATATTTACTGTGTGCATTTAATTATTATATTCAGTGCATCACCATACTTCGTGCAAATATTGAAATTTGTGAAAAGAAAAATAAGACTAGTATTGGTATGACTTAGAGAACAGTCCCGGTATAAATCATTTACGATTTTCTGTGGTGACTCAAATCTATCTGGAAGTCCAGGGGAAAGTCCTAAATTAGATCACTGCGGTGACTTTCTTAAGTGACTCTGGCAGAGTTAAAGAACAGTTGTAGAATGAATGAGAAAATTTCCTAGGTGACTCTAACTTCTCTCAACGGTTAGAGAAAAAGACAGAGTATGTTGATCACATGGTGATACCCTCTGATGACCCTAACCGGATCAGCTATGAAGAAAAGTCCCGAACGTCATCTCGATGTGACGTCTAGTTGATGTGGATCAATAGGGTTTAGACCCATTGAGACATATAACAGTATAAATATCAAAAAGATGTTAATATGTTGAAAACGTGCAAGGTTACAAGTTGTGGCATCTTTCTATTGTTATCATTGTTATTATTTAGAGAGCATGCCTATTGCATATTGTGATGGATATTGTTGTTTTATGTTTAATTTATTCAGCATTAATATGAATTAAAATTTATTTGGTTTTCGAGTGGATTCCACTCACTGAGCTATAGTTATTGGCTCATGGGTTCTATTGTTTTTGTATTTGTTTATTTATTTCAGGTAATAGCCAGCGGGGCGACTGAGCGAGATATACCCGGACTTCACCTCCACTTAGGATTCACCTATTTACATTTCCGCTCTTTTAGATTTTATGTTTTAGATTAGAAGTTTTATTCATTTAGTTTAGAGACTATAAAACATTAACATTGTTTTATCTTTATTGCAATTAGTTTGAAAATTTTAATAAAGCACATTCTCATTTTATTTATTTATTTTGCCATCGTACACATAGAGAGTATTAATAAGGCTTCGTGCATCTCTAGCATATTGAGATGCATGGCCGGTCATGATTCCTATTTTGAGTCGTGACAATAACTGATCCTGTTCCCAACCTGGAACCAGTTTGGTGACTGGTTTCGATTTGGGAACTGTTGGTTTCGACCATATCAGCCAATCCGTCTCGTCCGTATCAACCAAAACTCGACAGTTTTGACTGAAACTAAATTTTTTAACATTCAAGTTGAATGTAAAATATATATCCAACTTAAAATGTTAGTAATTGATATCCTCAACTATCTTCTTCTTCAAATTTTTAGTTTTATCCTCTTTTTGTCACACACATACTCTCCTCCCACCCTCACACTTCAACTTAATTCACGCCCACTCCCATAAGTCCCATTGGCTATTCCACACTTTTGTGAACTCGAGTGACTATTGTTTTTTTCTCATTTCTTAGTTTTCTTTTTCACTCACTTTTTAATTCCTCTTTTCTTATTGTCATTGTTGTTCTGCAGTAGTAATTTACGAATATAAAATTAGATAAATTCAACGGAATTCATTATAGTTTTGAGTGATTTTTCCTTTAGTTTTTAGGCTTATATGTGACTAATTTTTATTTTCTTAATTTGTTGTTATTTTTTTTAGAAATTTTCCTATATTTTAAATAATATTTAGAATTTTACATAATTTAAAGTAGTATGATTAGATACAGGCGGCCGATATATATCAATTTTTTCTAACGACCGATCCTAATTCTGATACCAAGTTTTGAAACCTTGACCTATTTAGATTGCAACAAAATAAAGACAAAAAAAAATACACAATTTGGTAGAAAGGTTGCGATTCTTTATTGATAGTAAAGGAAAGTGTAAGACATGCCAACGACAAGAAAGCTAGAAGACCAGGAAAGCAATCGAGGGCAAAATGAATACCATTGAACCATTAGCACTTCTATTGCAAAATTGGCTCACTTAATGTTTTTCAATAGTTCTCCTATACTTTGTGGAGCATTATATTTTGAAACTAAGCTCATTTGAGTTTTGGCCCACAGTCCAGAAGGGCATGGCCTAGGCAATGCATGGGCAAACCTAAAACTAGTGTTACAACGACATTAGTATTGCGATCCCAAGATAACTTCGCAAAGAAATCTTGAAGGAACCAAAAGACACTCAAAAATAGGCAAAAGACATGGGGTTGGCAACCCATTTACAGACTCAAAAGCATTGAATACAATAGGACCGACATTGGGAACATAATGGTCCTAACAGTGGGCTAAAGATAGGTCTAAATTTAAAGAACTCATAGATGGCTGCAAGACTTAGGGCCAAAATAAGGTATAAACAATAGTGGAGTATGGTTGGATCTCACCTATTGTGAAAGTGTGTAGCTTTAAGCCTTCGCTTCAGCTTTAACTCCGGGCAACAATAATCCTTGTTATATTGCTGGAAATCCCTTAAAACAGCAAATACATAGAAACGAAGCATAGTGATAAGGTGGATTGACAAGAAACCTACAAAAATTATAGAGAGTTTTGTAGAGAGGATATAAAAAGGTGGAAATCCACAAGGACTCTGAAAGGGAGTAGAGTAGAATGAAGAATAGGTGAGACGTTTATGTGAAGAATACAAGTGTTTGATAACCTTTCAAAGATGATCCTCCACTAGAAGCTGCTTGGGGTTCACGAAGAGAAATGGACACCAAAGGTCTTTTTCGGGAGGTCCAATATAAGGATATTAAGGAGTTATGTTAGGAAGTTATGGAGTTACATTGGAAAGTTCAAGGGTTTTTTGGGAAGTTGAAAAGTTAAGAAAAAGTCTAGAGATTTCTAGAAGATTCCCAAGACGTTGAGGTAGCCTACTAACCTAACTTTACCTAGCTTGCTGCCAAGTCTAATAACCTATGACGCACAGATACAGATACAGGGATACGGCAATACAGATATGGGATATAACGATACGGATATGGGAACACAGTAAATTCCTAAAAGCAGGATATGAATACGACATGGACATGACAATATAAGATAATAAATAATATAATTTTAATCTATTGTCAACCAATATAATGACAACATCCCAGAAATGATAACATAAAAAAAAGCTACAAATAACTTAAAAACGTATCAAAGTCATATCCGAGCCAGATCAAAAAATTGGAAAATAAATATTGGATACTCCTCCAGCTATATCTGATATGTATCAGGCCATATCGAGGTCGTATTAGGGTCTAATACGTATCTAATATCGATACGAGAGGTAAACTAAGTATCCATACTTCATAGCTAATAATCGATCCATTGACCAAATAAAATAATACAGACATCCCTGCACATTAGGCCAATATTATTATTGTTCAACTAAAGTAAATAAATAATCTAATTAAAAGTTAATGTCACATCAAAAAGGAAAGAGCTAGAAAACATATACAGTATGGCATGCAGTTGAAAGTTAATAATACAGATATTGTTGGCCATTAACACAATCATAGGCACAGTAACACAGCAGCATAAGAATTAACCACAATAACCAAACATGGATGTGATCACATTGTCCGAGGGGTAAGAGAGCTATTTACTTGGCTGAAGAAAATGAATCAAGTCTGTACGATCATATCGCCTATGTTACCTCTAAAGTCTAAAGTGGCATAGTTTGCTCCAAGTTACTAATATTTTAGGAAAAGGAGATAAGTGGCAGAAATAATTGTTTGCAATAGAAGGATACCAGGAATGCAACCTAGTTCGAAAATAACCATCATGTGCACGGAACATGGCAGACCCTCAAAAAGTATGAACTTTTGAACTGCACCCCAGTCTGAACATAAGAATTGTTTTCATCAACCCTTTATAGGTTATAGGAACTAATATCAAGCTTTCACCAATAACTCTGGAAACCTAATGCAGCTAAAAAATGATGTTTGTTCAATGATTGTCAACTACCAGATCTGCTGGTATGCTACATTCATCCTAGACCATAAGCAAAAATCTTCATAAAGCCAGTCAGTCAACTGATCCTTCAACTGGAATCCACGGTGGTACCCCATGTCTATCTGTATTTACAGGCATCATTAGAAATAACATGCCAATTTTTTCCTGATATCTAATGTCCTATAAATCTTCTTATTATTTAGTGATGTCTTGCCACATCATCACTTAAACTTTTCCACAAGAAATACAAGGTCCTCTAGTGCACTAATCAAGGTTAAGTAAGCTCTAGGAAGAATTGACAGATATTCATGATGAAACATAGTTTAAAACCAAGAGTCAATATAAAATCGACCCTCTAGAATTCATTGCCTCATTTTAACCAAAGGATTGTCAATGGAGCGTTCCACCTTACTGGTTATGATTTAGGCTCCTGTAACCTAGTAGCACCCATCCAAAAGTTCCTAGAAGCATGAAAAGAATTAATGGAGTACAAACATAATAATTTGTAAGCATTATGCTTATCTCAATCCCACATCTTCTCCTTTTCTGGTCAGACACTACACTATGCAATAAAAATACAAATTTTCATCTCCATGATACGCTGACCATTACATATAAAATTTCTAACTTATACACCCTACACAGATCATCCTGTAGAATCTTTTTCAAGTAATCAATTAAGAACAGAGGAATTATGTCTGAGTCTCTTAACAAATCTTGCTTTTCTGCTCCTTGCCAAGTTATCTATCAATAGGACCTCATGGAATTAGTCGACATTCACAGGTTTCCTGCTTTCTTAGTCATTGTAATCTTGCTTTTAAAGCTTAGTCCTCAAGGACCTACATATGAAAAATGTTACGTAACTATCCAAAAGAGACTGACTTCTAGTGTGGAAGAAAAATGGTTTGTGATGCTAAAATGGCATTACGACCTTTACTATAATGATGCCATCCATAGATCAAATCAGAAAACCGAACAATCCCACTACATCAGGACCCTTTCAACGTTCTTTTTTTCAAATAAAAATTCATTGGCGCCAAGCGTGAGGGACGACAGAGACAATGCCCTTCAGTCAAACAAAAACGGAGAAAGCTCTTCAAGTGTGGCATGGAGAAGACCTACCTACTCTGCTCCCCATTGCATAAACCTGTACCTGCCTCTCGAATTAAATTAGCCCAAAGTGTGCGTTCATGAACCCATGCTAAAGTTTCACAGCTGCAACAGGAGCTGAATATGCAATAGCAATCCAAGGTCGCATACCCAAACAGAAACTAAGTTCCCACTCATGACCCATGTAACAAGCTACACCAAGTAAGAAGTGTTGAACAATTAATTCATAAGGACCACCATTGTATAACCACTCATCAACAGATGCTGTAACAACTAAAAAAAATTATAAAAAAAATTTAGGAAGAAGAGGGCACACGTGCCCTGCACGTACAATCCCCCTCCTTCTCAGTAACGCATCTAAAGTGGCTACGGGATTTCCGACCACTCCAAATCAAAATCTGATTATGGATTAGGATTAAAACCTAACATATAAATTAAAAATCATAATCCTATCTTATTAACCCACCTTAGCCTCCCCCTTCTTCCTCCCTTACCATCAGAGTCGTCGTCGTGGAATCAAACTACCAAAGTGCCGCTGAAGCAATCGAAAACTACCACGTGACTCCTCGGTAAGCCCTCTCCCACCCTTTAAAATTAATTTAAGTTTAATAGATTAAAATTGAAATACCTAAATTAGAGGATCGCGGCTTTGTCAGCTAATCGGGTCGACTGACGACCTCGAGTCGTTGTCGCTTGTGCACTGGAGCTCCGTGTCGATGGCCTCGTGCAATGGTTTCCTTCTGGGAGAGCTCTCATGGCTCAAATCACCACCGGCCAAAGAATTAGGTCATTGGTCATTGCCGGTGGCTTTTTCGTGGAGTCGATGTGGTTGTGATGAGGGCTTCGGTGAGGTTGGCAAGCTGCCGACGATAGTGGTCGTCGGCGATTTTCTCTCCCTTTCCTTTCCTCCCTCTCTCTTCTTTCTCCCTCACCGATCTCATTGGGTTCAACCCGAGCCAATCCTTTTCTTCTCTCGGGTTCGGGGTTGTGGACCCGACCCAACCCTTTAATAATAAGTCATGGGCTATAGGCTGACCTACAGCCCAATTCTTTGTTGGCTTTGGGTTGAGCCTTGGCCAAGCCCAATTAGTAAGAGCTAAGAAAGTGGGCTGCAGAACAGCTGCAGCCCAACCCAATCTAATGTGTTTTATTCAACCTATTGTAGCCATTTATTTTAGTTTTAAAAATTCAAAAACTTTATAGGGGATAAATTAAATTTTCTATTATTTCTGTATTGTTTAAAGATGGTGATTTTTAACACATGGACTATAGACCTAGAGATTTCAATTGTTTTATCTAGACTCAGATGAGTGGGTTCACTCACATATTTATTTATATTATATTTCATACCTTTATCAGACCATGTAATTCTTTGCAAATTTATTTATTATATTTTCTGTATGTAATTTAATTATGATAATTTAGTGCATCGCTATACTTTATGCAAATTGTAAATTTTTGTGCAAGAAAAATATAACTAATATTGATATGACATAGAGAACAGTCCCAGTATAGATTACTTGCGACTTTCTGTGGTAACTCAAGTCTAACTAGAAGTATAAGAAAAAGTCATATTTTAAACCACTATAGTGACTTTCTTACGTAACTCTGGCGGAGTTAGGGAATAGTCTTAGGATAGATCAAAAGACTTTCTGAGGTGACTATAATCTCTCTCAACGGTTAGTAGAAAAGACAGGGTGTATTTATCGTACAATGGCACCTCCTGATGATCCTAACCGGATCAGCTATGAGGAAAAATTACAAGCGTCATCTTGAGGTAACTTTAGTTGATGTGGATCCACAGGGTATAGACCTATTGAAACAAATGACATTATTATTTTTTAGAAAGATTTTAATATATTGAAACTGAGCAACATTACAAGTTATGACTCTCTATTGGTTGTTATTTTAAGAGCATGCTTATTAGAAATTGTCATTTTATATTGCTAAACTTGGGTTTATTTAACACTATAAAATTTTAGAATTATTTAGTTTTCAAGTGGATTCCACTCACTAACCTATAGTTATTGGCTCATATTCTAATTTTTTAAGTAATAATTAGCATGACGGCTAAGCGAGATGCACCAGAACCCTACCTCCACTTAGGATTTACCAATTTACTTTTCTATTCCTTTAATCTTATGTTTTAGACTGTTTGTTAATTCAATTCACTTAGAGACACATTAATTATAACATTGGTTTCATTATGATTAGTTTAAAATAAATAAAGCAAATTCTCTTCTTTTATTTATTCTTGTCATTGTGTACTTAGAAAGTATTAATAAAGCTTCGTGTATCTCAAGCATATTAAGGTACATAGCCGATCATAATTTCGATTTCAGATTATGACAGATGCTGCTTCCCATATTGGGTAAAAATGCAACCCAATAGCTGCAGAAGTGAAGACAAAGTGTGCCCCGTTTTCCTAATAAGACTATATCCAGGTAAAATTATGTGGAACTTTTTAGCTGAAAGTTGTAGATAAAGTCATAAAGGTTTAAGGCATAATGGAGAGGGTACAATTTCATTTGTATTATAGATTAATAATTGCATAGACGAGGTAGAAAATAATGAAAGATGTACAACCAAAAGATGATTCTTGTGTTGATTAATGGTTGAGGTCATGCACAACTTTCAAGTTTTGAGTCCAAAGAAGTGATCTTTAATGCCTAATTGGAACGGAATAGAAAAAAGAAGATATTGCAAGTGCTCAATATTACTGCTTTACAAGTGAGATAAATCACATAAAGAAGATGCTGTTCAAAATTTTTGATTGGTAAGCAAAAGAAGATCACTGACCTTCTGAGTTTTTCCAGGAATCGTAAAGAGCAGCAAGCACAAGTGGCCGATGATCTTTAAAATGTATGTAGTATGGCTGCTTCTTGGAACCATCCTTTTTCCACTCATAGAATCTACATTCCAACATTTCTAACATGGTTACAAAGTATATTAAACCAAATAAAATATAAAATGATAAAATTAACATTATGTCCAATTATAAGCAAGAAACTTAGAAATGCAGCCTAAGCTACATAACGGTAATATAGTCTGAAAAATGCACCAACCATGGGGAGTCATGAATGTAATAAGTTGTAGAAATGGTTTGGCAACCACATAATACAGATATCAACTTATTGGACGCAACAATTTTATCATAATGGGAATTGGGAAAGCATAATTTTGAAGGAGGATGAAAGTGACTAAGATTCTAAATAGTTTAGACTATGGTTATTAGTTACATTTTTATTTTTGAATGCACTGTAGCAATCACTATGGCAGAGCACTATTAATGGTACCATAGCAGTGAACAGTGTCAAGGAACATGCTATTATATTTGGAAGGAGACCTAAATAGTGTAATTAGGATTTCATTAGGTCAAGGATAGCTGTGCTTATAGCATGACATGTGCTGCAAGAGTAGAGACTCCACCCACCGCCGACCCTATGCAAGAGAAACAAAAAAGAGGAGAAGAGAGAAAGATTGCTCGCCTTCAACCTCACCCTCGCCACTCACCATCACTGTTGCCCTCTCCCGCTCCGCAACTTAAGTTAGATCTATAAAACGAATTGTTTTTATTAGACTCAACCAACTTCCATCGTCTTCTTCTTCCCCGGGTTAAAGCATAGGAGAAGAGAGAGAAAGGACGATAGCAATAGTGACGACAATGGTGACGGCGAAGGCGAAGGCCACGGCGAGCCGCGAGGGTAAGGGCAAAGGCAACGGTGGGGGCGATCAGAGGGACGCGGCAATCTCGTGCCATATGCCGATACACCACCAGTACGGCTATTGTTGGATTAGATTATCTAAAAAGTTTTATTAGATTAGATTAAAGTTTGTTTCTTAGAAAGTAGGCTTTTCCTATAAATGACTATTAGAGGCTTAAAATTATAATGAACAATAGAATTATGAAAGAAGTTTCTTTTGGCTAACTATGTCATGTTATCTCTCTCTTTTTTCTGTCATCTTTTTATCTCTAGAACAATACCTTGTCTCTCTCTTCCTTTCCATTTTCTATCTTTTTCTCATCTCTTTATTCATCTTCATTGAAAGGTCCACCATCACAAGTAGGACTCCTACTTTGTCCTATATCACATATAATGAGCTAAACAAATGAAAACCTTTTAGTTAAAAAATGCCTAACGAAATTGATGCTGTGTTGTAAGAATTTGAGAGAACATATTCTGCAACACTACTGTCAAAGTATTAACTATATCATATATGACAATCAGATAAACTGTAGTCCTAGCTGTTCTAGTTACGAACTGATGCAAGCAGGTTGAGAAAATAAAATACAGTTCAATTTGAGAAATCTCTACCAATAGAGCTCCCAGAATATGCGATGTCATGAAAACAGACTAATGGAAACTACTGATTTCTGCTCAATTGGGAACTTCAAGAATGACGATGACAGGCTTATTTGCTATGATACTATGCAATGGGACCAGATCTTAATCACATTTACTGGCTCTTTTCTATTGGAATTTTTTTGGAAAATCAAATCACATTTTCTTTCAAAATTCCACATTCTGAGTGAACAATTTAGGCTGCATAGGTTTAGAGAGTTATGCTTGGATCACTAATACCTTGAATTCTTTGAGCAGGCCTACAATTTGTGTAATTGAGATTTAAAGGGTAAGAAAGTAACTGCAAGAAGGGAAAAAAGAGAATCGAAAAAGTGCAATAAGGACAGGAAAATAAAAACAATAAGTACTTGCCTGGATCTACAAACAATAATTTATTTTTCTGGAAGTGAAACCACATAGGAGACTGAAAACACCAACCCAATTGGCTATTCCTATTTCCCTTGTATCTTTGTGACAAGAATAACACAATGACTTTGCCACCCAAAAGACTTGAAAACCAATAATCTTATGTAAGAAAACTTGTTTAATTTGGTACAGGGAATATTGAATGCCTGATCAGTTCCAATAAAACATCAACTGTGCTATCCCAACATATGAGATACTAAAATTATTCTACTAAAAGATATTACTACTGAACAAGAGGAAACAAGACAAAAAGGAAGAGAATAAAACAAAAGGATGTTTTCAAGAAATATATTTTCCTTCAAGAAGAATCTCATCAATTTGGAAAAAGAACATCCAGACTAATTGGAAGAGGAAAGAAAAAATTGGAGAAATCTAATCTTTATCATACCCTTCTACTGCCACAATGCATCTATTGGTAGGAATAAGACGCCGAAATGAAGCTTTCTCCTTTATGGACTCTGACCTGGCATTAAACTGCATATAGGAAATAATTATGAAAATTCTACTAGGCAGGCGCCATAAGCTTCTAAAATAGTACATTGTAACCACAAAAAGGTTCAAGAAAATGGTTCAGATGACAGAAGGTTTCTTATTTAATGAGCAAAACAACATTCTATGTGATCCATCAGCAGAAATAAGTTATGACGGTGCATCTAGTTAAGTATCTTCGCAGTCCTTACTATTTCCTTCCCAAAAAATCAATGTCTTTTCTTCTTATTTTCTTTTTCTCTTCTTTCCTTTTTTTTGTTTTGATAAAAAAAAAATTACACTAGCAGGCAGGCTACCCAACTCAGGATGAAAATGGGTCAAACAATGTCTGATCCAACATAGTTGAGATTTGCTGAATATGGACTTAGATTTCCTCGTCTTTCCACATCCATATTCAAACAGTCTTATCTAGATATGGGTATGAGTTGAAGAATACTATCTGAATATATATTTCTGTATATATGTATTTAAAATTTACAAGAATAGTGAAAACAGATAAGAATAAAACTTACTTTTGCATTTCCATGTAATTGTCTAATCTGTTTCTCTTACACATTGTGTAATAGATTTGACTAATTTCATATTGTCCATGGCTTTACAAATCTAATATGTATATATCTGACACCCAACCCATATCCATGTTAAGGGAATATTGGTAATCAATTTTGCAATCCATTTATTTTTCATATCATATTTTTATCCAGAGAAGAAAATTGGATAAGGATATGGTTTTTTACCACCGTCCAATTCATAACCTCAGTTTCTATTCATGGCACAACTCTTCTTTCTTGGGGCTTAGGAAGGCTCTCCAAAGATATAATTTTTACTGTGCCAGGTGGAATTATTCTTCTCGTTTCTATTGTTTCTGGCAAACACTTTCAAATGACTATTAAATGGTCACCAGAAGAACCTCAAACTACTAACATCCGGTAACAGGACCAACTCTATTCAATATCCACTCAAAAAGCTTTCTTCACATTCAAATAAATAAAATCCTATGTCCAAGGAAGGAAACCCAGACGAAGGTTATTCAACAACATATTTACCAGAAATTACGACCGTACAACATTAAGGACCAACTCGTGGCCAAAATTCAGCCCTCTTGCTAGCACAAAATACATATATGAACCCAGAATCACAAAAGAAAACACAGAAACTCTACAGCCTATCAAAATTTTCCATCACCATGGATCACCTTAGATCTAACCATGCTTTGTTTGTAATGTCAGAAAGAAAAGAAGCATCTTTTGTTAGTTCTCAAATTGCAAAGTAAACATCAAAGGAGAAATGGGACTTAATTACCATCTTATAGTGATCGGGCTTCTCGGCCTTCTTGGTAAAACTCGGGACGAGCCCCCACTTCATACAATGGATGACAGCCTTCTCTCCCCCGGCCGCCTTCTCCTTCCGCACCACCGGCATGTACGCCCCCGGTGACACATTGTACGAGGGCCTGTAACTGCAAAAATAACTCCAAACGTCGACTCAGCTCATCTGAACCGAAGCAGCAAGAAGACGAGAACGCGTCTAAGCTTGCAAGTGTGCAAAGGGAGGTGGAGTTACCGATCGATTTGGTAGGTTTGGATGGAGTCGTCGCCGCCATCGCCGAGGTCGCAAGCTCTCGCGACTCGGTCGGGGTTTAGGGTGCAACGAGCTCTCCCGCACATCCCAGTCGCTCGTCTCTCTCTCTCACACACACTCGAGTCTACAGGGAATGAGCCGCGGGAAAACATTATAAAGAGAGAATTGGGGAACAGAGCGGTTTGATCATCCCTTTGATGGAAGGCACGTCACAATAAGCTATACAGCGATGTTGTTACCGCAGTGCCACGAGAGCTTACAGCGATGTTGTTACCACAGGGCCACGAGACTTTTTGAACAAAATAGCATTCTTTCTAAATTAATTTACCGAAACGGACCACCCCTCGAGAGGCTCAAACTTATTATTAAATTGGATCAGATTTACTGTTGCTCTAAATGAAATGATTATTCTTTTAGTGTTTACGGCATGAGATAAAACGCTAACTAATTAAGCATTGTCACCTCATGAAGAAACACCGAAGACTTCGACGTTTACTCATGACCACACAATTACCTCTATTAGATTATCCTAAATTCCTCTGTAATTAAGCGCTTATAAGAAACGTCGTAGAGTTCAACATTTTAAAATAAGATGCTTATCAATTCAACATTTTTACCGGTGCACTAGAAAACACTCGAAATATTATTTTGTGGCGAATTAGCTGAGTATACAAGAGAAATGTTGTACAGTTCAACGTCTTATAGTAAGATGCTTATCAATTAAGTGTTTTTATCAGTGCACCCGAAAATATCCAAAACATCTGAAACATTGTTTTGTGACAAATTAGTTGAGTATATAAGAGAAATGCTAAAAGGATCAGCATTTTACTTAAGGAAAGATGATAGCGTCTTCCACGACTTAGAAGCCCCATCCCCTTCTTCTTCCTCCTCCCTTATTTTATTTCTTCGAACCATGTGTGACCAACAATTCTTTCTCCTCCTTCCTCACACATAACGTCCTCCTCCTTCAAAACCCCTAACTATAGGAGGCCCAAGAAAACTAGTGTAAGAATTGAAAAGAAAAAAAAAACAATCTCTTGGGAAAAAAAAATAATCTCTTAGGGCACACGTGCACTACATGTGTGCACCTTTCACCCTCTCCCTCTCCGGCACGCTACTAGGAAGTCACGAGAGTTTTGGTTGAATTCGAATCAAAATCAAATATGGATTATCTCTATAAATAAAACCCTAACCCCCCGCCCACCCCCCACCCTTCTCGATCCCAACCCTTTCTTTCCTCTTGTTCTTTTTATTTTCTTTAATATCGGAATCATCACTATGGAATCGGACTGCCGAAACACCTACATAGCAATCGGAGACCACCACACAATACGTCGTAGTGATTTTAGCACGTGGACTAGAGATTAGAAATTTTAGTTATTTTACTTAGACTCGGGTGAGTGGGTTCACTTACATATTTATTCATATTGTATTTTATGCTTTTTATCGGATCATATATTTCACTATGAGCAAATTTATTTATTATATTTTCTATGTGCAATTTAATTATTATAATTCTGTGCACAAAATATATAATTCAATGCATCACTATACTTCATCCAAATAGCAAATTTTAGTGAGAAAAATATAACTGGTATTTATTATGACTTCGATAACAGTCCCAGTGTTTGCGACTTTCTATAATAACTCAAGTCTAATTAGAAGTTCAGAAGAAATTTCTATTTTAGATTACTACAATGACTTTCTTAGGTGACTCTAGCGAGATTAGGAAATAGTCTCAACTAAATCGAAAGACTTCCTAATATGACTCTAATCTCTCTTAACAGTTAGTGGAAGAGACATTATGTGTTTATCACATAGTAATATCTCCCAATGTGATACAACTCGGTCAGGTTGAATCCACTCGTGTCATTGGGTTCATTGGGATGAGCTTATTTTTCTAATTTGATTTTGCTTGAGAAAATAAGGCCTTTTACTAGATGTTCGGACGCTAGGTACCCATGTTTGAACGGGCCATGCGAACGCCTACATGCGTTCACAAAAATAGAGAACAAGAATTGCAAGTTTGAACGGCCATGGGCTCATTTGAACACGTCCATTCAAACATCTACACACGTTCGCAAAGACAGAGAACAGTATTTATGTGTTCGAACACACTGCAGCGAGAACTATTAGTTTTTTAATTTGGTTGTTTGGGTCAAAAGGGTGAGCCTCTATGAATATGTGGAGGAAACCCTAGCTAATTGGAGTTCATCTAATAATTGCATTGGCATTGTTGCCTTTATCTTTCTCTTTCTTGCTCTAGCCATTGGCGGTCTCTCTCATCTCCTTTCTTTCATTATCCAAGTCCTTGGTCGGCCTCCTCTAACTCGTAATCCCCCTTTTCTATAGCTCTCTTCTAGGGTGACAACATATCTAAAATTTAATAAGATCCAACGACTAGATTGACCGCAATTCCTTTCGAAAATCACATCCTCAAACCTGTCTAGAATCATTATGGATCGAATCATGCTGGTTCGTAACATAATAACCCTAACCGAATTAGTATGAAGAATAGACCCGAGCGCATCTTGAGATGACTTCTAGTTAATTTGGATCCACAAGCTATAGACCAAATTGAGAGAAATGACATTATTATTATTATGAAATTTTCAATATGTTAAAACTAAGCATGTTATGAGATATGACATTATTATTATTATTATTGTCATTATTATTGTTATTTTAGGAATATGCTTAGTGGAATTATCATTTTATATCGTCGAATTTAGATTTTATTTAAGTTGTAAATTTTGAATTTATTTGGCTTTTGAGTGGATATCATTCACTAAGCTATAGTTGTTGGGTCATGGGATTTCTTTTTCTAATATTTTAGGTAATAGTCAGCATGGCGAGTGAATAGTATGCACCGAAACTCTACCTGTACTTAGGATCTACCTTTTTTACCTTTTAGTTCTTTTAGTCTTTATGTTTTAGACTATCTGTTAATTCAGTTTACTTAGAGACACATTAGTGATGATATTGGTTATTTTTATTATTCTTGAATTAAATTATTAAATTCAAATTTTCTCATTAATTCTTGTCATTGTATACTTAGAAAGTATTAGTAATGCTTCGTGTATCTCAAGCGTATTGAGATACATGGCCGGTTATAAATCTGATTTAGAGTCACGACAATTGGCGAGTTTTTGGTACTCCTTCACACACAAAGGCCTCCTCCTCCTCCTTTGAAATCCCTAGCTAGCATAGGCACCCAAAAATTGGTGTATAATGAATTATGATAGAATGTTGGTAAAATTAGAGTATTTTGCTCATGCTTCAAAATTGTTTTTTATCATGCTAAAATTATAGTAGCAATTAATAACGAAAGAAATGGATAGACTTAGTGATACGATTCGATCAATATTGGCTCCACGCGTGACATTAGGTTCATGGGAATGAGCATATTTATTTAGTTGAGTATGTAAAAGCAATAAAATCAATTTTTGGTCAGGATGCGTTCGAACGCAAGGACCGCGTTCGAAAGGGGCCGTTCGAACACTTGCATTGCGTTCGCATCGATAGAGAAGGAAAATTCTGCATTCGAATGTAATCGGGCGCGTTCCAATACATCGCGGCGAAAGTGTGGATTAAGTTAGGGATTGTTAGGGTTGTTTGAAGTGTTTTTATGTTAATTAAGGAGTTCTTAGGGTGAGTCTCTATATATATGTGGAGGAAATCCTAATTGAAATTATCTGGATTGGAATTGGTTTTAGCCTCATCTCCTTCTCTCTTGATTCTAGCCATTGATGCCTTCTCCCACCTCCCTTCTTCCACCGCCCAAATCTTGGTCGGCTTCTTCTAGTCTCTAACATCCCTCTTCCACAATAATATTTCTTCCTTCACACTACGAACTAACCCTAGCATCCATATAGCCATTGGAGGGCTATCAAGCTAGGATCTAAGTTTCGAAACTATTGCGGATCGAATTAGACCGATTCGTAACACTTAGATATGATAATTAGGCCTGATCCGCCCAAACCCTCTTGGTTTTAATTGGGCTAAGCTCAGCCTAACCCAAGCCCAAAATGGTAGTGGGCGATATGGGCTAAGCATTTGTCCACTCGGCCTTAACCTAAAAGCTTGATCCACTACTCTTATCTGTGGGCCGACTCGTAATGCATGCATATTCCTATGATTATTAGTCTCATATTGAATCGCCAATAAGCTATGTATCAATATATAAGTATATTCTTATGAAAGATAGTTAAAATGTCTTCATATAAACCCATTAAACTTGGCCTAATAAGATATAATATATTTTATATTCAACACATTATGTTAGACTCATTATACTCAACCCAAGCTCAATATCTAATAGGTTAGTAGGAGGTAACATGTTAAAATATTCTAGCCTGGCCCGAACCCAGTTTGGCCCGAGTAATTGGTGAGTCGAGTCGTAAACAAATATTTAAGCCTAGTTGGCTCGAAAAACTTGGCCCAATCGATGATCACCTCTAGATAACTCATTGTAGTCTAGATACAAAAAGATGTCTTAATGATATTTTACTAGAGAAGTGGTTTTTAACTCATAATGGTGGTCATCGATATGATGCTAGTACTATGAACCTTTCAGAGATATTTAACAAAATAATAAAATATGCACAAGATTTGCGAATAAAGGTGTTAGTTGAAATGTTTTTTATATCATGCAGTAGGTTTCTCATATACGATATGAAAATTGGAGATAAAGCAATGACCAACCATCAAGATTTTCTTTCTCCTGCCATTATTCTCATTTGCACATATAGTCTAAAAGATATTATTTTGACTGATTGTCATAAGTTCAAATGAGCAGAGTAGTGTTTCATGCCTTTGATACAACATCTTTTTATGATATTATGGATTACTCCTTACTATTTACAAGATAGCTCTATTTTTTTTATTTTTTTGGTAAAGAATGCATTGGTCTGTAATGTGTGTACCCTGCTACACCCTAACTTGCATAGACATGTTTCAAGATTCTCATTGGAGATTGTATGGGAATTTGTTTAAACTTTACGGACCTAATAAGCGGTCTGGTAAAAGAAAATAAAAAGATCTTAGTATTAACTTTGTTATAGGTTGCTATTTAAAAAGAAACAATTTGCTATATTCTATCAGCATTCAGTAATAATAGTCAACCTGTACTGATTGCAGAGCTTAGCATCCTCTATTGAGATAAAAATAAAGAAGTTGCAACCGAGTATTGCGATGATGTTTTGCTTAAGTTGTGAATATGGTGTTTGGAAACTGGTTAGAATTTTTTATTCGTGATATAAAACGGAAAAGCAGATTTTTTTTCATCTGTGCACCTACCACAAGAGACGCTTCTGTTTAAAATTAAAGAGTGTAAATTATTTTACATTTGCACTATATATGTTCGTACATGAAGAGTTCAGCATTTTACATTTCTATAAATACATCTAAGTTCTAGATAGAAAAATTCTAAACTATAGTTTTAGGCTTGAAAAACTATTGTGTAACACCCCAAATTTATAAAAAATAAAATAATCGCGTGCATGCGTCCCAGCACCACTGCCACCCCCGTCCTTCTTCTCCTTTCTTCTTCTTCCTCTTCCCTTGCCATGCACGCCACCATCCCCACCTCCATTCATCCCCTTCTCCCCCTCCCACCGCACCATCTCTCCTACACCTCGCTACCTTTCTCCCTCTCCTTTCTCGCGGGTTGTCGATGCCGGAGCTGACGAAGCCCTAGCCCCGGAGCCGACGAGCCTACCTTATAACCCCCTCGGTAAGCCCTCCTACCCCCCGCCATTAATTTTAGTAGATTAACCTCCTTCCCCCTCGTCGCCGTCGGAGTCCGCGGCAGCCAACAACTCCGCATCTAGCCGCCGATCCAAGGGCTCCGATGGAAGGAGAGAAACCCTCTCTGGGCTTTGGGCCCTTAATGAAGGGAGGAGGGACCTCCATGGTCGTTGGCCATGGAGCGTGCCCCACTGCCGTCGAGCCCTCCTCCCCTCTTTCTTTTCTTCCCTTTTACTTACTCTTCTCGGCCTCGTGCTACGTCGTCGGCACTGTCGACCTCGTGCTGTGCCGCCGACACCGTCAGCCTCATGTCGCGTCGTCGACACCATAGCCCCATGGGCCCTTTCCTCTCCTACTCTGTCTCCTCCGTCGGATGGAGTGGGCTGCGATCTAGATCGCAGCCCACTAGGCCTGGGTTGGGTGGGCTGCAGACCGCAGCCCACTAACCAAGCCTTTAGTGGGCTATGGTTGGACCCCAGCCCACTTCAGCCAAACTTGTGGGCTGCCCACCAAGGCCCTCTTGCCTATTGGATAGGCTTGAGCTTAACCCAATACCCTCAGCCTAGCCCATTTGGGGCTATTTGTATGCTATAGCCTCATTTATCTATTCCACTTAATTAATTAGCCTAACCACATGTAAGGACAATTTATTATCATGTAAATTTTAGGATAACATAGAACTCACCCTAGGGACCCTGACTCATGTATACGCCTAAACATAAATTCTCTAATAAGAAAATTTATTCTATTAATTCGCTAATCTTACGTATAGCCTTACTTGCCTAAATTAATAGGATTGACACAGTGTGAGAAAGATTTTGAGATTCTGGAGGAGCCGGCTAGATCCCGCAGGCGAGTAGAGTTTATACAAGTCTATAATAATATATTTACAACTATTATACCTTCCATGACACTATAGGAATATTAGTATTAGTACATGCATCTAGTGTACTATGATATATCTTGATATGTACAGTTATTGATCATTTACTCATCATGATATTATAAGAATGTTAATGTTAGTATAGGCATTAGTGTAATGATGCTCTATATGTGTAACGCCCTCGCCCAGCACGGGCACGTGCACGCACACGCGCCCACACGGCACGTGCGGCGCACGCGACAGGTCGGGCGGGGCCCGCCACGCACAGATACACTCCTGTGCACATACAATCATGACATCATCAAATAACACCTGCTAACATATCCATGATCACATAATCCATCACCAAATAAATCATACTCTTAACCAAATAAACCTGTTAGTATATGAATATCAAAATCCACAATAATATACACTAGACCGCCACATAATCTGGCAGGACCCACACAGGCCACAACAAACCATCAAGATACAACTAAAATAACTAATACAAGGGTACACTATGATTCGACCTGTATTATACAAATCATTGTCTAATACAAAAGAGTGCAAATATCAAATATTGGTACAACTCGATTTCTATATAAACTATCATCTATACCATCTCGCATCTATAGCTCACCTCATCATCGCTCTAAAATATCTTCTCAAGTCGCTATCACGTACCACAAATCTGAGGGGTTAGAAAAGAAATAAAGAGAGTCATGAGCAAAAGGCTCAGTGAATAGACCTTACCCCGAATCAGTGATGCCAAACAGAGAGTAAATCATGTACTGGATAATATGAATCAGAAAGCAGTATGATGTCATGTATGAACATATATATATATGTATCCTCAATGACATATATATGAATGACCATATTATATCCTCAACCAAAATTATATAACATGATGAAATTACCATATAACATCACCGAATATAACACCATATCATGTATAACAATTATGATCCAATGATACTAGTCACAACAATGATGATGCATGATGCATGCCAACTACTAGATAATCATATATGTCAGAGCCAGATATAATTCACATATCTCTCACTATCACAATCATCCGTCTCAACTCTGAATATCATCCACCATGCTGGACTACGGTACCCGGCCCCAAACTCGATACACATCATGTCACAAGCTCAGAGCATACCTTGTCATACGCTAAGAGTATCTCTGTAGATAAATCATACCCTGCCATACGCTAAGGGTATCTCTGAAGAAAGTAATCATACCCTGCCATACGCTAAGAGTATATCAAAGATAGTTGTACCCTGTCATACGCTAAGAGTACAACTATCAGCCATCACCATACTCTGCCATACGCTAAGAGTATGTCCAGTACCAGTCCGGACCAGATACCGTTCCAGCCATCACATCACATCACATCACATCACATCACATCACATACACATGTACTTTTATGATTTCCTATACATGATAAATCATATGCATATATCCAGTACAACAACAGATCATACAACTCAGGAATTTATGTGGTAAAGAAGCCGAGAGAAAAATGATGTAATGCAAACTCCAACCATGTATCTAACACATGCATACTCATGCTAATCTATCACATGCATACTCATGATAGAGATCATCCCGACATAAAACCATAATAGTATAATCATCTCCAATCATCTCTATATATCACCAATGTACTCATATCCCAGATCAGTCTAATCAAATGCATGATAAAATATATGCTCGACTGAAATCATCTCTATATAAAGTCATATAATCATGCTGGAGGCCAAAACATGCATGTACATAATATATAATAAATCCTAATTTGAGAAAGGGATCTAGGGGATAAGACTACTCACACTGATCAGAAGATACAAACCATGTATCCCTTACATCCGCCCATCAACCGTGTGACACTTCTCGCTAGCAAGGACAACGGGGTCTCAAATAAGGGGTTCGGGATCTGAAAATGTTTAAGTAACATAAAGTTAGTTGTTTATCCCATTATAATCCGTTCGAGTAAAATATGATGATTTATTAGATTTTACAATTTCTACTTATTTTTATGATTGACTAGATTTTAATTATAAATAAAATATAAATATAGATAAAAATCTAATTATAATTAAATTATATCTTGATTAATTAGGGACTATGTAGTCATTATCTTATTTGTTACAAAATAATAATGTATAATAAATTAATAGAATTACTTAAAATGTAGATCATAAGAATATTAGAATATAAATCTAATAATTATAATTTACAAATCTATCTATTAATCTAATAGATATGTAAATAAATAAATAAATATAAGTATTACATATATTTATACCTAATTAATCATTAATGATAAAAATTATCATTAATAAAATTATATTGAAGGATATATAATATTATTAACATAGTTCATGTCTAAATAATCTATTTGCATTAATTAAGAAGAAAAATACCTAAATAAATAACCTAAATAAACTAATTAATTAATAAAATAATCACATCTGCCATCAGTGCTGGGCTCGGCCCAGCACTGTCTGCCACAGTGTTGGGCCGAGCCCAACACTGTGCAGAAAGAAAGAGAAGGAGCTGAGGAAGAAGGAGAAAAAGAAAGAAAGAAAGAAAGAAGGAAAGAAAGAAGAAGAAGAAGAAGAGGAAGAAGAAGAAGAAGAAGAAGAAGAACAGAAGAGAAAGAGAAGAAAGAGGGGAGGTGAGGGAGGCGGTTGCGGACCCGGGCCGGCGGGGAGGGCACCGGCCGCTGCTGGCCAGCCAGCGGCCGGCCTCTCGCCGGTGGCTCAGCTCCGACGAGCCCACCCTCGGGCAAGAAAGAGAGAGAGAGAGAGAGAGAGAGAGAGAGAGAGAGGAGCTCACCGGCGCTCGTGGAGGTGGCGACGGCGACGACCGGCCTCGGCGAGAAAGAGAGAGATAGAGAGAGAGAGAGAGAGAGAGAGAGAGAGGAGCTCACCGGCGCTCGTGGAGGTGGCGACGGCGATGACCGGCCTCGGCGAGAAAGAGAGAGATAGAGAGAGAGAGAGAGATAGATAGAGAGAGATTTAAAGAGAGAGAGGGAAGGCGGTGGAGGAGGAGTAGTGGCGGCGCCGGGGCCCACCGCGGCCAGCTGGCCGCAGGCGCGTGGCGCCCCACCAAGCTGCATAAGCAGCTGGCATGGGCACGAGGCCAGCCACAGTGTGGCCGGTCGCGTCGTGCCCATGAATTTTTTTTTTTTTTTATGGATTGGGTTGTTACAATATGTATCCTATATGATAAACTCTTGCATAAATATCTGTTGCGAATATAGAATGTAACAATCATGATGACTATGACATGACTTATACACTCACGGACATTATACTACTTCCACCTATCATTAGTAGTTGGGTTCTGACTAGGCAGTGCCCCTACTCACTCAGCCCGGGGTTAAGGGTAGAGTGTATCATATATGACTATATTATTAGCGGCCCACACTTGAGGTTGGGAGACTATGTGGCATTCAGGTAATTATACTACATAGTCAGAACTAGATTATGATGATAAAAGAACATGATTATGTGACGAGGATATATTTCTAGTGGTACCGGACGACGCAGGGTTAAGGCGTCTGTTGATGAGTCAAGGGCTCCCGATTCTCCCGTTGAGGGCGGTAATGATTTAGAGAGAGTGAGATATAGGCTTACGACTAGGGTCCTTAGTCTGATGGCCACAGACAGTCGGTCACATGTAGTGTCGCCTTACATGTGTAGGTGGCATTACCGCTAGATATGTATATATCCCCCTTAATGTATGAGATGATGGATGCTTATGTGATGGATGATTTTCTTGAGAGTATTTACCTTATATGGTGAATAGCTCGGTGAGCTATGACAAACATGATTAATACCTTAGTAGGCATGAGATGACTAAACTACTCTTTTATTGCTGTGCATAACATGTAAACACTATAATTGAGATTTGTATGAATAAAAGATTATAGTAAGCTTTATATCTATGTGGACTTATCCTAATACGTTTAGGAATTGACATGTTCTAGGATAGTGACGTATAGTCCTTATTGATTGCATTGATTTAGTAACTCATGGTAAGTCATTTAAACAAGCGTATTGTTATTGCTAGCAACTATATGCATGCATTAGATATGCACCTATGATTTCATTGTTATAAATTATATGGATCCTACTCGCTGGGCTATATGCTCACCACCTCTTGGTGGCATTATTTCAGAGTTATGGGACGCATGTGCAGGTAGCGAGGAATAGTTGTCTTTTTATTTAAGTATCTATTAGTTGTATTGAGCCCCTGCGAGAGAGTTATGATTGACGTTGTATTTTGGATGTGTATCTTGAAGGTTTGTTGTAGCCTATGGAACTTGTATTCGGACTCTTATGGTTGAGTTTATTTATGATATGAACTTGTGCTGTTATGTGCTATGTGAAATCCTATTACTGACAGGTCATGTGATGTACCGTGTGGAGGATTTACCCAAGCGATTTACACATGTATTTGGAGATTTAGGTGTTTCATGTTGGAAATTGAATAAGCATATATTCTAAAAACCCTGAAATGTGCCAAAACGCTGAACTATTAAGCATTTTACATTTCTATAAATACTTCTAAGTTCTAGATAGTAAAACATTGTCACATAGTAAAACGTCGAAAAGTTCAACGTTTTAGAGGTACGTAAAACTTAAGCTTAACTACAATCACATTAGCAATTGGTAACTAAAAGTGTATAAAGAGAAACCCTAAATAATTTAGCATTTTACTTTTTAGGGAAAATGCCTATCTAATCGGCATTTTTCTTCAAAAGGTGAAACGTCAAATGTTTTAGCATTTTAAGTAGGGCTAAAGTTAATCTGACCCCTTTTGGTAATAAATTTGGATGGTAGTCCATTTTGATAAATTAAATTTCAAACAATGCTATTTTGGTCAAAAACTCAGTGCCACGTTACAAATCTTGCTAACATGTAGACATGTAGATAGAGATAGACTTTTTTTCTTTTATTTAGAAATTTTATAAATCACACCCTATATATTTCTTATTTTTTGTTAACATTCATTTCTTTTGAAGATTTTATAAATCCAACCTTTCTGTTTTTCCTATAATTTTCATATTACACTCCAAATGTTACTTCGACTAACTAATATTAACCTTGTTAATGTGTTAGTTTATGTAACTCTATTTATCAAATTACTAAAAATACCTTTAAAAAGTTTTAATCTAACCATACCAGCTAAATCAAAATCATCTTCCCTAATACTAAACCTAACGCCACTAAAACTAATCCTCTTTCAAAAAATTAAATATTACCTCACTAAATCTAAATTGTCTTCCTCATAAATAAATCATCTTTTCCAAAACTAAATTCTAATCCCACAAAATTAAAATATCATTTTCCAAATTAAACTCACTTTTTCAGATTTGCCTACAATGATATTAGGTCATAGGAGCTACCAAGTTCCCTGATATTCCCTATCTCCCTCCCCAATCCATTTTGCCCAACTCAAGAAAGTATTTTCCCTACCTAATTCAGTTTCACAAACTCATCTTTGATAATCGTTTCCTTTGTGCAAGCCCTAGAGTCAATGTTCCTTTTGTTACGATTAAAGTCACAAGCACAAGCACGCATAGTTTCCTAGAAGCAAAGTTTGTTATCTTAAGTTTAATCTCTATTAATTTTATTTCTTTTGTCCTTTGTTACAATTTTAAGTTAGAAGTAAAGAGAGAGATTTTTGTTAAGGAATTTCATTATGGTCTGTGAAAAGATATTGTTGTTAAGGTTCCCGCTATTAAGAATTTTTGTTATGGTCCTTTTGTTATAATTTTATCATTTTATATTTTCAATAATAATAAAAATACTCCTTTGTATTTTTGGCACGGTGCGTTCGAACACGCCCGAGGAACGTAAAATTACAGTTCTCTATCGTTGCAAATATGTGTAGGCATTCGAAAGGCCTAATTCTGTTCAAACGCATAATTTGCGTTCTCTGTTTTTGTGAATGTGTGCAGGTGTTCGCATAACCTGTTCGAACACGGTCCTTGCATTTGAACGCTCGCCGACAAAAATCATTTTATTTCTTCTAACAAAAATTAATTAGATAAATAGGGTTATCCCAATAAACCTAATGTCGCGAATGGAGCCAATATGGACCAAGTCGTATCATAATAAATTATAATTACTATTTTACCTATAGATTAGATAATATTTAATTATTTATCACCTTAGCTACAATTGAGATTCTCTTTCTCTATCTACTATCTCTTCTTTAAATATAGTCCCTCATTTACTGTTTAGATTTTCTCTATCATCTATCTCTTCTTTCAAATATTAGTCATCTCACCTATAATTGAGATTTTCTTTTTTGGACCGATAAATTTTGCAAAAATAACAAAAAAACATTAAGCTCGTGCACATATTATCCCGCAGTTCAAGCTTATAACCCCATATTAATTCATGCCTCTTTTTTTTTTCTAATGCATTGTTATTTTATATAGATTGCGGGCTTATAATCCCGCATTACCCTATAGTGTCATTTTATATATTCTATTGCATGGTAATTTTATATAAAGAGTGCGAGGTTATTTTTCGTAGTGTGGATTTATAACCCCTGTATTACCCCATAGTGTATGGTTATTTTTTTATAGTACGGGTACATATAGTATTTTAAATCCACAGTTTTAATAAAACATAATATTATCTCAAAAAAATTATTTACTTATACTACTTTAATATATATTCAAGGGTATTTTCATTATTTGGCTTACAACATCACTAATTTTAATACAATTTCATTATTCTTCAATATTATAATATCAACTTTATATCACATCAAATCTAATTTCTCCTTATATTAGTACTGAACTAAATATTAAAATAACTTATATTAGTATTGTCTTTATTTTTTAGTATTAAAATTAGAATAGTTATATTTATTCTAGTATTAAAAATATTAAAAATATATATATACATCTATCATCTCTTTCAATGCTTCATCATTAGTTGCCACCAACTTGTGCAATATATCATCCCAACTCTATTCACTTTCTTTTAGGGTCTTGTTGTAACACCCCAATTTTGAAAAAAAAAAAAAAAATCCAGTGACGCACGCGCCGAGCGCGTCACAGGCGCCTACCACCCCCAATCCTCTCTTCTCATTCTTCTTCCCTTTCCCTTGCCGTTCACGCCACCTTCCCTACCTCCTCTATCTTCTTCTTCCCCTCACCGCAGCCATCCCAATCCCCCCCCCCCCATTTCTTCTCCACCTCACTACCCCTCCCTCTCATCTCTCTCTCTCTCGGGTTGCCGACACCGGAGCCGACGAAGCCGGACCTAGAGCCGTCGAGCCTGCCGACCAACCCTCTCGGCGGCCAATGACCTCGCGTCTAGCCGCCGATCCAAGAAGCCCCGGTGGAGGGAGAGAAGCCCTCTCTGGGCTTCGGTCCCTCATTGAGGAGAAGAGGCACCTCCATGGCTGTCGGCAATGAAGCGCAGCCCATCGCCGTCGGCCCTCCTCCTCCCCTCTTTCTTTTCTTTCCCCTTTTTCCTTTTTCTTTCCCCCTACTTACCCGTCGGCCTCATGCTACGCCACCCGCAACCCCGCAACCCTGTGGACCTCCTCTCTCCGCCTCGATCTCCTTCCTTGGGAGGAGATGGTGTGGAAGGGTGGGGGTTAAACAAACCCCCACCCATTCCCCAAACCAGCTAAGCTAGTTTTGGTGGGCTGCAGACCGTAGCCCACCGGCTCAATTTTGGTGGGTTGTAGACCGCAGCCCACCGGCTCGGTTTTGGTGGGCTGCGGTTGGACTGCAGCCCACAGCAAGCCTTGGTGGGCTGTGGTTGGACCCCCAGCCCATCTCTTGCAACCTTGTGCCTAGGCCCTCTTGCCTATTGGGTTAGGGTTGAGCTCAACCCAATATCCCCAGCCTAGCCTATTTGGAGCCAATTGGACCCTATAACCCTGTTTATCTATTTCCACCCGATTTAATTAGCCTAACCTCCGTAATGACAAGTTATTATCATGTGAATTTTAGAATAACATAGGACTCACTCTAGGAGACCTCGACTCATGTATATGCCTAAACATAAACTCTCTAATAAAGATAATTAATTCTATTAGTTTGCTAATTTTATGTATGGCGTTACTTGCGTGAATTAATAGGATTGACACCGCGTGAGGAGGATTTGGGATTGCAAAGGAGGCTAGTTGACGAGATTTAGCATACTATGGAGACCCCTTAGGCGAGTAGAGTTATACAAAATCTAGAATAATATAGTTACAGTCATTATACCTGTCATAACACTATAGGAAGTGTCGATATTAATACATGCATTTAGTATATCATGTTATGTCTTTACATATGCAGTTATTGATAATTTGCTCATCATGATATTATGAGAATGTTAATGTAGCATAAACATTAGTGTGATGATGCTCTATATGTATATTTATTGCGAATATAGAATATAATGATTATGATGACTATGACATGCTTTATACACTCATAGACACTGCACCACTTCCACCTATTATTAGTAGTTGGATTTTGACTAGGCAGTACCCTTACTTATTGAGCCCAGGATTAAGGGTAGAGTGTATTTTATATGACTATACTATTAGTGGCCTACACCTGAGGTCGGGAGCCTGTGTGGCATTCAGGTAATTATACTACATAGTCAGAACTAGATTATGATGATAGAAGAATATGATTGTGAGGCGGGAATATAACTCTAGCGGTACCCGACGACGCAGGATTAGGGCGTCTGTTGATGAGCCGAGGGCTCCCGATTCTCCCGCTGAGGGAGGTGATGATTTAGAGAGAGTGAGATATGGGCTTACGATCAGGGTCCTTAGTCTGATGGCCAAAGACAACCGGTCACTTGTAGTGTTGCCATACACGTGTAGGTAGCATTACCGCTAGATGTGTATATATCCATCTCGATGTATGAGATAATGGATGATTGTTTCTTGAGAGTATTTACCCTGTGTGGTGAATAGCTCGGTGAGCGATGATAATTATGATTAATACTTTGGTAGGCATAAGATGACTAAACTGCTATTTTATTGTTATACGTAATATGTAAACATTATGATTGAGATGTGTACGAATAAGAGATTGTATCAAGCTTTATATCTGTGTGGACTTATCTTGATACGTTAGGAACTAGCATGTTCCAGGATAGTGACTGATAATCTTTATTGATTGTATTGATGTAGTAACTCATGTTAAACCATCTCAACAAGTATATTGTTATTGCTAGCAAATATATGCATAAAATGTATATACACAACCTCTTGGTGGCATTATTTCAGAGCTAAGGGACGTAGGTGCGGGTAGCGAGGAGTAGGCCTTTTTTTCAGTATGTCTTTTAGTTGTATTAAGCCTCTACGAGGGCGTTATGATTGATGATGTATTTTGGACTTTAGCATTGTATTTTGGATGTATATTTGGAAGGCTTGTTGTAGCCTGTGGAACTTATATTCGGACTCTTATGGTTGAGTTTAATTATGGTGAATTTGTGCTGTTGTGTGCCTTGTGAAATCTTTGTACTGACAGGTCATGTGATGCACTACGTGAGGGGATTTACTCACGCGGTTTACATGTGTACTTTTTATTTATTTTCTACTTATCTTATCACCATCTTTTGTACCCAACTAATGTGTACTCTATTCCAACTCTCTTTTGTGAAGGTCTTAGCACTCTTTTTTCTTGCGTCATGTAGTTGACGAAAGAGATCCAACACAATAGTATCTTGTTCATTAGTCCAATTATCATGCTTTGTACCTGATAATACATTATCTTTCTTCTTCCATATCTTAGCCATAATGACCACACTGTCAATAAACATTTGCATCTAACAATATCACAGTGCTACACATAAGCACTAGTTAGAACTGAGTAGCCAACCAATTGACTAACTCACAAATAAAATTCATATGGTAAAATATGATAGAAATATATATATATATATAGTCAAAATATATCTACTCACTATGATAGTAGTAAGTAAAATATTAGATAGAAAAAAACTACGACTAATCATCGGATCTATAAAATAGGGATTTTGCATTGAAAAGATACTTCTCGTAGGAATGTTAAAGGGACTTCTCCTTCTAGTGATAGATAAGGCTATCGTTGTTGGAACTAAATCTAAATAGATTGGTTTGTTTCTTCCTCTGCATCGATCATGTGGGACTATAGATACGTTAGATAGTTGCAACCTCAGTAACGGTCTTATGATACCTTTTACTTTAGCTGTTTGTTCGTTTGAGAGGTCATCACGATAAGAAATCTCTCTCGGTTGAACTAATGGACCTACTATTATGATGACTGATGAAGCCTTATGGGCGCAACTTCGAAGTGGTCGTCCACTTTAATGATCGCCACCGTTTGTCGTTTTCTCAGTTCCAGTACGTGAATGGTGCGAATAGGGAAGATTGGTAGAGATTGAGGGAGGGGAGATGGTGAAAGAGATTGAGAAAGAAATGGTGGATGAGATCAAGATCAAGAATCCCATTCTCTCTCAGCTGCACCGTACAAGAGAAGAGAGAGAGAGAGAGGAGAGAGTAGAGGAGGAGAGTCGACTGGACATGAAATTTGACTACACTCAATCAAAGGGTAAAATAATAATTATTTAAGAGTAGGTTAAAATGTAATATTGATGAATAGTAGTAATATTTGGAATAGTATTATTATGATGTTTATCTAATATTCTAAAATAAGACAAGATATCCTAAAATAAGCAATTTTGTTATTTTCGAAATGAACGAGAGCTAAGTGAACAAAGGCTAACAAACACAAGAACCTAAAATTTGTTATTCCAAAATTAAAGGGCCAACGACTAAAAAGCCTAAAATTTGTTATTCCAAAATTGAAGAGCCCAAAATTACCAATAATATTTTTCTTGCAAATCACCCGTTTATTCCGGATAAGACATCTTTATCCCAGCTTAATAAACGGGTCATACTTTAGGGGTGCGGTAGTTTGATAAAAAAACTCATCATTTCCCATAATGGACACCAAGCACGCCAATTGCCAAAATAGTTATCATCGCTACACCTTGACCCACGGCGTCGCCGATAGTGCCAACCCACTAACACTCTCTCCTACGCTGTCGCCGATCTCTTCGTCCATTCAGACCTTCAACACCATCCCAAGAAAAGAAAAGAGAAAATGGCCGAGAAAACCCCACCCTTCTCCGACTGGGACGACCTCGCCGCCGATTTCTTCACCACCGATTTCACCGCCCCTCTCCCTCCTCCACCTCCTCTCCCTCCTCCCGCGCACCCAGCCCCCACAGCCCCCACAACGGACTCCCATTGGCCCCCTCCCCCGGGGCCCCACCACTCCACCTCCCTCCCCGAATTCTCTCCCTCCTCCTCAGCCGCCGCCGCCGCATTCTTCCACCCTCCTCCACGCACCGCCGTTGACCCTTCCTGTCCTCCTCCCCTCGAGCTCCGCCCTCGTCCCCTCCGCGAGACCCAGGCGGGCGTCTCCCTCCGCTCCATCGCCTGCGCCGGATCCGCTCTCTGGGCCGCGCACGACGCCGGCGTCCGCGTCTGGGACCTCACCGATGTCTTCCGCGGCGCCGCGGAGAAGAGAAACAAGAGGAGAGGGGATGAGGAGAGCGCGCCGTTCTTGGAGTCGTGCCGTGTACCGCCAGCTATTTGCTTGGCGGTGGATTTGGGACGCGGGGTGGTGTGGAGTGGGCATAGGGATGGGAGGATTTTGGGATGGAGGATGGAGAAGGGGGTGGCGGTGAGGAATTTGGAGATGGATCGTAGTGGGGATTTTAAGGAGTGCATCGTGTGGGAGGCTCACCGGGCGCCGGTACTATCCATGGTCGTTACTCCGTATGGTAACGTTTTGTCTCCAAGATCTTATTTTGTGGTTAGGTTTTTCATTCTTTTCGAAATGATGGAGAAACGGAAAAGAATTCTGTGACATTGCAGTCCTGCATGGTTATAAGCTCTTAATGAAGTGATTTCCTCCTGATATTCTTGGTTACAATGTTGTGGAATAATTAGATATTTTGTTGTTGACTTTCCAGAGAGGTTCAACGAGCTCTTGCCTGAATTATCAAGGTTGACCTAGATTTTAAGTCCGATGTGAGATCCAGTAAGTAACATGAAATTGTTATCACAAGAAATTTGAAAAATGCACATTTGTGGTACTTAGCTAAGAAGGAACTTGTTGTTGATTTGCAACTGTTCACTGAGGTCCATAAAGTATGTGGATAGTCTTAGAAATTATGTCAATAGTGATTGTTAGGTAATGTGGATTGGAACAATGAGAGAAACTGCTTGACTATGGAAATATTTTGGAGTAAGAAGCTAGCTCTACGTGTATCAATTTTGATGCATTTAAATTAAAGATTATTTATTTCTAATGAAGAATTCTGGTAATTTTTGGACGGCAAATTCACTTCTATGTTGAATCATTATATTTGTACGACTTTGTTTTTACAGAAGCATCACTTTAGAGTGAATAACAAAATAAAAATGTGCAAGATGCTTAGGATTACTTGCAGATGGATACTTGCATTTCCTTCCATACTTAGGAGTACTTCCAATTACGATGAAAAGAATTGGTCAGCTCCTACAATATATATAATGTGTGTTTGTATGTATGTATCCTGCCATATGACATAATATTTTTTTTCTGAGATTCTCTTTAAGAGCCTTGGTCTATAGGCATGCTTGTATAATTCAGTCAACTTAGATGAACCGACATACCAAAAAAGCTGAAATTGCTGGAAAAGAAAATTATAGTCTAAGTAAAAGATAAATTGAGATCCTAGGCAGGAGCCTCATGCCCTAGGATGCCCTTTTTATTATCATGTGAGAGCTAGCTTGGGATGATTTGGATTGACTATTTAAATAAGCAAAACAATGATTATTTGGTGTTCACTTGGTATGACGAATTTCATATGACAGTAACTATTAGGAGTTCAAGATTAGGGTTATAACTGATAGCATAATTAAGTTGTTATTGTTTATTTATTTCAAACAACTAATACTAAGGATATATAGGTGCGATTTTTCTTTTGTTTTGATCAAATTTATGGATCAACATCTAGAGAATCAAATTTATCTAGAAATTGTTCTTGTCTCAATGTAGAATGCATGTGTTGCTAAACTTGATTTTCTTCAGCTTTACTAAAATGAGGATCTTTTGAGTTTAATTGAATTTGTTGGATATTGTTGATGTAGAAATTATCCTTGTTTCGGTGTAGAATGCATGCAATGCTGTTATGAAAGTGAGTCATCATTTTTTCTTGCACAAGGTCTATCAAATATAAAGATGGATCTTGCAAATTTTCTCATTTTTTGTCTGTTTCATTGGATAAATGTTGATAGAGTTTTGACATCGTTTGTGTGTAAAAAATGTAACTAGGAGATAAGGCATATGAGGTAGTGGCAGGTGTCAAGGAGAGTGGCTGGGAGGAAAGGCTAGGTAATTGTTGGAAACTTGGAATGGAGGACTTAGGAGGATTAGAAAATAATTAATTGTAAGGGTCAACATTAATTTTTTCTTTGTTATCTCTAATAACTCTAGAGAATAGTGTTGAAATTTAATTTCTACAAATTTAGGTTCTTGAATGCCATCATGATGCAATAATTTTTAGTTTTGTTTCTTCCACTAGTAACAGTATCTCAAGTGTGCTTTATTACATAAATATTTTAAATCCCTATATTTTGTTGTGTTTAGCATTAAAAACTTCTCTTAGCTATGGAGAAGTTTCCATGAATTACAAGGCGAATAGAACTAGGCCTAGCTAATGCATTTTCTTATTGTGTGTTAAATATTCTTGAAATATTTTATTGGCCATCTCTGTCCAGTTTGTTGGGTCTGTTGGGGTCTCTCATTAGATAATGAACCCAAATATTTGAAGGTTACGATTGTAGGAGCACAATTTCATACACGCATCAAGGGAAGATAACACTGACTGCGATGGTGCCATGTTTGATTCTTTAACAATTTTCTATTTTTATTGACTTTGTGCCTGGGTTAGTGTACTATTTGATGTCTAAACATCTGTTCTTATTAAGGGAGAGTAGACTATATTTGGATTCTGAATTGATGAAGGTGATAAAAGTTTAGATAGCGAGCGTAAAAATGATTAGTCAATGATACTAGCTATAAGAGATATTGCAGTATTGCCATTGCCTTCTTTTATCTCTTGAACCAAATTATACAATCATGTCTTCCAAATATCACTAAATCAACATTTAGCTTCTTAAATCAAAACTAAAAATCACTACTATAATTGAAGGTATAAAGGGCCAAAATCTTAAGTGGAGGTAGAGTCCCTATGCCCCTTTCATTCGCCACGCTGACCATTATCTGAAATATAAATAAAGTTTAATAAAGTTAACAACTTTAGCTCAGTGATTGAATCCACTCAAAAGCTAAAAATTTATTATTTATCTAATATGAGATACTAACTGAAACTCAATAATTAAAACAATAGCTAACAAACTCATAATACGAATAATAAGCATAAGTCACAAAGATGCAATTAACAAGCTAATGTCATGCCTTATTTCATTATGTAAACCTCCTCAATCTCAATAATGTCAAACCTGTCATAACTTGAGATTATGCTTGTTGATCTACATCAATTAGAATTTACTTCGCGATGCGCTCGGGTCTTTTCCTCCTAATTGATCCAGTTAGGGTTATCAGGAGGTGTCACTGTGTGATAAACGTAATTTGTCTTTTTCACTGACTATAAAGAGAGATTAGAGTCACTTTAGAGAGATTTCTAGTCTAGTATGGAATTATTTAACTATACTAGAGTCACTTAAACGGATTATATGCTGATCAAGTATAAGTCTGTTTGCTAGACTTTAAGATAGACTTGAGTTACTACAGGGAGATATAAAAATAATATCTAACCTGAGATTGTTCTCAAAGTCATACCACGTATCAACTATATTTTTCCACTAGTATTCATAATTATCAAAATAGCTATTTGTACGAAGTATAGTAACACATTGAGTCATATATTTTACACATAGAATATAATAATTTAATTTGTATACAAAAATATAAGAATTTAATTTGCAGACAAAAATATAATAATTAATTTAACCAATGTCATGATTTCTAAAATAAAAATATAATTTAATTAGAAATAGGCCAAATCTAGCCCAAGTACTTGTTGTGGGTTGCTAGCCCACGGCCCACCAAAGTATGAATTTGGGTTGGGCCAAGGCCTAAACCCAACAAACATAAGGGTTAGGTCTTCTCTGACCCAAACTTGGTTCACCCAAACCTTAAATTTGGTTTGGGTTGGACTACACACAAAATATGAATTTGAGTTAGGCCAAGGCTCAAACCTTACAAACATAAGAGTTGGGTCGCCTCTGACCCAGAGTTGGTTCATCCAAACCCTAAATTGAGTTTGGGTTGGACTGCACATGGGTTGGGATCTAAAGTCCCAACCATGTTATCCTCCTTCACCCACTAGCCCGGTCTCACCCACGGGTTTTGATCCCAACCCAAAGCTCTTCTTCCTCAGAAGGAGGAAGATACGTATATAGGGGAGAGGGTTGCAGGTTATTCCACTCTCAGCAACCCAAAGTGGTGACATTAAAATGTTGCCCGCGACTCCGGCAAGCTACATGAAGTGGAGAGGAGTTGACCCAAGAGGTCGCCGATGAGAGACACCTTCCATGACCGTTGGCCATGGTGTTGAGGGAAATCGGTCCCTAAGCTTCGAAAGCTCCAATAATTGATGGCAAGAGACTCCCCACAAGGTGGGAAACTCGTTCGAAGAGTTGGTCGGGCCGACGCCGAAGGCGGGGAAAGCCGGCGAAGCAAGGCCTCATGGCATAACCACCCATGATCATTGAGGAATTAAATTAACTGAAGAAATGGAAGAGGACTCATCTGCTATGCTTTTGGTGTTAATCTCTCACTCCGACGACTCCCTAATGACCGACTCTGGTGGTGATGGCTCCGACAAGGTAAGGTTGTAGAAATAAAATTCGCTCCTTCCGTCCTCAAAAATGGGAAGGAAGAAGAACAGTGCCCGCACGTGCTAGGCATGTGCGGTCCCCCCCTTCTTTTTTGAATGTTACAACATTTGTCAAAATAAATGTATTTTCATGCTTTTAAAAATTAGATCAAGAAAATTCATTAATTCTGCTATTAAAATTATCTACTGATAATTGCTTATTACATTTTGTCAAGTCAGTACATATCTTATGCCACTAAAAGTATCTGTTTTGCAATTTCTTGTTACATCATTTTCTGTGTTTGAGCTTTAATGTTCGAAGACCCATTTAAGTTTATACAAGCTTAAAGCTTTATGTCCCTCTTTGTGCTATCTTCTTGTATCTTTCTGGTGGTATACTAGTCATATTGCCATTATATGATTGCTTATCTCTGTGGTTTCTAATTTCTCTGTATCAGTGGCTTCTAATTAGATTAGTTAACCAGGTTATCTATGTCTTCTTCTATCTCTCTGTGTCCCTGTTTGTCATTTTTCTTCTCTTATTTGATTTAGTTCGGTGGTTACTATTTAGGTCAGTTAAACAAGTTAACTGGCAGTTCTTACTTCTTAACCCCCCTTTTCTGTTATTTTTGTGTTTCCTAGGTGAGTTGTGGTCTGGATCTGAAGGTGGAGTTATTAAAGTATGGTCTATGGAAGCCATTGATGAGTCCATCTCTTTACGAGCTGAAGAAAGTCGTAAGGCTGCTTCATTAGTTGAGAGGTCATATGTTGACCTTAGTAGCTTGGTCACTGATGGAGGGGTGTCTCCCCTGCCTACAGTAGATGTAAAATTATTATTGTCTGATACTTCCAGATCAAAGGTATGGAGTGGTGGTTATCTCTCCTTTGCGCTCTGGTATAACTTCGTGAACTTCCCTTTCCGTGTCATTGTTTTCATTATAGAGTACGACAAACTTTTTCAACTGAACTGTTATTTATCCCAAATTCTTCCTTTCTTGACCATGTAGGGATTGTCATACAAAGGAACTTCTGAAAGTGATTAGCACAGATGGCCAGATTGAGACTCGATTTGATGTCTTGTCTGTCCAGGATCCATACGAAGAGCAAGACACGAAGATGAATTTTTTCTCTTTGAAAAAGGAAAAATCCCAGGGTTCTATGAGTTTCTTTCAACGTTCGCGTAACGCACTTATGGGAGCAGCTGATGCTGTTCGGAGAGTGGCGGTCAAGGCAGCATTTGGAGATGATAATCGAAGAACAGAAGCATTAGCAATGTCCATGGATGGAATGATCTGGATTGGATGTGCAAATGGCTCACTTGCGCAATGGGATGGAAATGGTCATCGGATACAAGAGTTTCAGCATCACTCCTCTGCAGTTCAGAGCATTTGTACCTTTGGAACAAGACTATGGGTCGGATATATAGATGGTACACTTCAGTTCATGGATCTAGAGGGAAATTTGCTTGGAGGTTGGGTTGCCCATAGTGGTCCAATAATAAAAATGGCAGTTAGGGGTTCCTACATTTTTACTTTGGCTAATTACGGAGGAATTCGTGGGTGGAACCTGTCATCTCCAGGGCCTCTTGACAGCATCTTGCGATCAGAGCTGACCAAGAAAGAGTTATCTTATAAAAAAGCTGAATACCTAAAAATGTTGGTAGCTTCTTGGAATGTTGGACAAGAAAGAGCATCTTATGATTCCCTAAATTCTTGGCTGGGTTCTGCAGCCTCAGAGATTGGGTTGGTTGTTGTTGGGTTGCAAGAGGTGGAAATGGGTGCTGGTTTTCTTGCAATGGCTGCAGCTAAAGAAACAGTAAGATACTACGTTATAGTTAGATTTCTTTACATTTTCTAATGTTCTTTTCATTGCAATTTGGTAATTCTGCAAAAATTGTCTATAATATGATTAAGAAAAACAAGAAAAGGGCAATTGAATCTGGAGTTTTCTCTAGGTTCAACATGCAATAGAACTGGATCCACACATAGTCTGATTCATGAAAGTAATTCTAGAATTAACAGATAGAATTAGTCTTAGCTAATGCTGACTTTCCAGTGATAAATTTTTTTGGAGAGTAATATCAGAATGATTATAGATATGTGAGCTCATTTGACTTGTGGTCCACGTTTAGTGCTGGTTAATACTAAAAGAATGTAGCATTATCTTTCAAATTTAGATATTCTGGTCCATTTGTCGTTGCGACGGAAACTGCAGATGTGTAGACCTTTTGTTTTATGGAGGGTAAAAAAATCTGATGAATCACATGTTAGATCAAATGAGGTAGTACTCACTTTATGAATCATGATGTACCAAGTAGCAAGTTAAAAGTATTTCTTCTTCAATTTTTATTTGGATTCAAGAAAAGTATTACTACAAGTTAAGTCTAAGATGTCAAAACTTATTCTCTGTAATGTCAAATACTAATACCACAAGTTAGTGGTATATTATATTTAATTTATTAATTTTACAACTTACTGGATTGGAGAATATGCTTATGCTTCATCTGTCTTTTTGCCTTACTAGTATCTTAGAGATGAAAACAAACCCAAAATCAGGAGATCTCATCTTTCTCTCTCGTCAAGTCAATTTCCATGTTTAGATGATTCTTTTGGAAGGGTTTTGCTGCTGCTGTTCAATAGTATGAAACGAAAGAGGTGCTTGGATGCTATCTAATATTCTAAAAGAGCTTAGGGTTTTGTCACATGCCATGTTGGGGACAAGACTGGTTGTGGATCAAAGAGACCTGGTTTGTGGAGCATGAAAGCCTTTTATCACATTACAATAAAAAAATCACAATGTATCATGATCATTAGGCTTAACCAGCAACAAGAATTTTGTAAGAAGTCAATAAAATCATAAATAAAGTTTACAATAGTAAATATCATAAGTTCATAACAACTCAATGATGAACTGATTGAAAATCCAACAGTGGACTTCCTAGACTTGATCTTTAAAGTCCACTTGCCTTGTTTTTATATTTTCACTGAAAAATGTTGATATGCACAGACAAACACATATAACATACATAACTTATTTCTTTTGAAGGCCACTGGATGCAAGATGATTCAACCGAGAAACAAAATCAACTAACAGTAGCCATATTAATAACTTAATAGTTAATAGAAACATAATGTTTAGTTATCTTCAAAATAAACAAAAACTTATTTAGTACAAAATGTAAATAACTTTAAAATGAAACTTGTATAAGATAATGATTAAGAATCTGAAATCTCATAATCAATGATTAAATGGTGTCAACATTTATAATCAAAGCATGATCTCAAGGAACTAATCACATGTAACCAAGTGCCAACATTAACTCATGGGAAGTAGAGCCTAGTTTGATTCAACATTGCACTTAGATCACATCAGAATGACGCCTGGGTTTGTTCCCTATGTCAAACTGGTTAAGGTTTCCCAATGTACCGAGTTTTCTTTTAAACTGCTGAGAAACTAGAGTTTATCACAGGATTCCCTGATTGTGTTCATAGGGGAGTATGTTCACTAGACTTCCGATCAATTCAGTTGAGGGCCAACCATACCGAGCTCTTCTTTAGACGAGTAATCTCCCTAAATTTCAATATGGTTTCGGACATGCTTCCTGCAAAAACAAGTTTATCTAATGATAGCAATACCATATCCGAGGAGTGCCACTAAAGATAATGCTATGAAATCATTGTTTTAGAGTAACAGATAGAGTATGCATATGTAGGCATGCTTCCAATGACATATGACTTGTAAACCAAATAATAGTAAAAGTAACTCACGCTGCAACCCATTAAATCGAATATCAACATTTATGGAAGTTTATTACATATGTTTACATAATATATATATTACTGAAATTATGGATGAAATGAATAAAACAAAGCTTGACCACTCACCTCTTGTCCATGCTATGCCATGTCGGATACCCACAAATAACGGTAAAAGAATGCTACCATGGATTACAAAGCATAAAAGTAACAAAATTGGAATTTTGACTTGGTATTTGTAGGAAGTGTTGATTTCTAGCTAACCTTGCTCTAATCTCCTCTAAAAGTATATATATATATATATATATATATATATATATATATATATATATAGATAGATAGATAGATAGATAGATAGATATCTCGTCTCTCGTGAGTGTTTTATACCAGCTTACACTAAGTTATCAACTAAAGAATATTAGAATATTTGAACTATTACTACTCTTGCTTAAACTTTTGAAAGTATGAAGCATGGATCCCAAATCGACTGATCTCGAGTTGGATCGGCCGAAATCAGCAATATTGGTTGAAACTAATTTTTTTTAAGATTCAGGTTTAATCTAAAATGTATCTAACCTAGGAGACATTAGTAATTGATGTCATCAATTGCATTCTTTTTAGATTTTTAATTTTTATCCTCTATTTTTCACACACTCTCCTCTCACTCTCATTGAACTTGTTCGGCGACTGATTCAGTGAGCTTTTCTAGCTAATCCACACTTTGGTGAACTCAGATGAGTTTTTTCTTCATTTATTTTTTTCCCTCTTTCTCACTTTTTAACTCATCTTTTTCTACTACTATAGAATATCTCTCTCTTTATTGTTGTTCTGCAGTAGTAATTTACTAGTATAAAAATTTGTCAAATTCAAGTAGGAATTTATTATAATTTTGAGTAAGTATTTTCTTTAATTTTTAGGCTTCATATGTGACTAATTTTAATTTTCTTATTTTTTTTTCTATTTTTTTAATAAAATTTTAGAATTTTTTTTGCATTTTAAATAACATTTAGAATTTTACGTAATTAAATATAATCTGATCTAATATTGGTGGCAGACTGATACAACCGATGCATATCATTTTTTCTAACGCCCGATCTCAATACTGAGTTTCAGAACCTTGATATGAAGTGGAAGAGCATCAGGATTTCCTAAGTAGGAACAATTCAATTCTTTACTCCTTTCCTTGTTGAGGCGATCCTATTCTCCTTTCCTTATTATTTGATGTTTCGAATTAGTTGTTTTATTGTAGCAATAGGAATGCCTCTATATATAGGGAACTCTATGGTCTTCACTATCCAATCTGATAATTGTTCGTAGGGACTATTCTCTAGTCATCACCCTCACATAGTTTCTATGGCATATCTAATGTGGGACTATTTAGAGTTGCAGTTAAGCCCCTCTCCATAATTAATCTCTTAAACATGATTAATTAGAATTAATCAAGTTATTTGTTATACCTTAAGCACTAATTAAATAGGTAACTAAGATATTCTATTACTAAGTTTTATTAGATTCTATGAATTAAATCAGCCCCTACATTTGGTTATATAGAAAAGCTAAATTTTAATTAACCTCTATTTAGGATTTTAAGGACAAAAATTCTACGTATTGGTTTTAAGACGTAGTTCACTAGACACCTTTAAGGGTTCATTAAGCTCATATAATTTATACACAAATTTGAAGGTCGGGATTTAGATTACATGATCATGTGGTCAATTCTAAACAAATTAAATTACTCAAAAATCACACATGACAATCAAAAGTCCAAATGTATGCATATATCAATTTCTGGAATTTAATAACTGGGTTGTGAGTCTAGTTAGAAATAAATAAATTTTACTTATTAATTGTATAACTCTGTCTTTTCCAACTACTTGTTTCCAAGCTAACTGTTTTGTTCTAGTCGAATAGACCACTAAAAAGTTTAAGACACTGCTATCTTTCTTTCTTCATCCTGCACAAGTGTGCAGTTCATTATCAAGTCTTAGTATTTGCCATCAATGCCCTGACACATCTACTTCAGTCTTGGATTGAGGCACACTGCTATCATAAGTATAAGATTTGGGGCATGATGACCTCCAAATTATCTTCACAATCTATCCAAAGGACCTAATATAAGAGGTGCAGGAATAGCAACAGTGGAGGTTTAGGTTTGAGTGAGGAAGTGTCACTTGCCACTGTTCGAGTGGTTTCTTGAAATGTTCTCTTGTGGTGGATGACTGATACAGCTATAGAAGTTGTTGGTGATGGGCAGACTAGGGGTCCTTTAGGAGGTAGATAGGAGAGGGTGAAAGAAATCAACAAGAAGCCAAGAAAGGATGGATCAGTGTTAAAAAACTGTGCACAAGACAAGACGGAAGTTTGAGGTGAGGCGTGGCTCTATGTCATGTTGGAAGTGTATGGGCTGGGTAGCATAGACTGGCAAAGACTTCGGCAGGTCTCAATGCGTTCTTCCAATTTTGTTTGGAAGTGCGAATGAGGACTTGTATGTAGTAGGGCAAGAAGCAACTATGGACTATAGTGGGGAAGGAAGAGGAAGATCTGTGGATCACATATAGCAATGAATTAGGCAGAAAAGGAAGGGGAGTAGGAGGTGGAGGCTAGGAATACTAAGGGGACGTTGCTGCTATGGTGGGTAGCTTGGTGAGGTCAAATTCCATTCCTGTTATAAATGGGATTTTCTGACTAAACTTATTGTGTTTACCAAAAACATGTAGTTCGGTGTTTTCCCCCTAAAACACAATTCTCAGTAGATTATATATTACTTACGTCTTATGCTAATGTGATCTTAAGCTTGGTATATTAGGAGGTTTGGAGCACACCAATAACATACTACTAAAAGAGATTTAAATATGCTAGCTATAGTTACCTAGCACACCAATCACATTAAATACTCTTGATGGTTGTGCTAGGTAACTGTACAACTGAACTGGCAGAATCAGGGAAAAAAAGGAGAGAACTAAACAATTGTTCTAGGCTAAGTGCATTTCATGCTTAATAGATGACTCATTTTCTTTACTGATGCAATATGATTGGTTTGTCAGAAATTTGATATTATGTGGATTCTTGAGGTAAGTCTGTAAGTATCAAACTTTCTAATACTTGTTATTCTCTTGGATTTTGGCTGATTTTTAGGTAGGACTAGAGGGAAGTCCTAATGGACAGTGGTGGTTGGATACCATTGGGAAGATCTTATATGGAGCCTCTTTTGAGTTTGTTGGTTCTAGACAATTGGCAGGACTACTTATTGCTGTATGGTAAATTTATTAAGAAAAAAACCAGTAATTGCTTTACCAATAGCATGGGTCATCTGTTGTCAATGCTTCTTTATTTTTTCATTTCATTTCTTACTCTCTTCAACTCATCTATCTTCTCATATTTCTTTATCTTCTCCAGGGCCAAAAGGAATCTTAAGCAATACATTGGTGATATTGATACTGCTGCTGTACCATGTGGTTTTGGCCGTGCCATTGGCAACAAGGTAATCTTTTATTGCTTTCGCTGAGATCATTTGTAAGTTCAAAAGTTCCTTTTCTCTTTCTATGTGGATGAACTAGTGATAACGCAGTTTAGAGTTATCTAAGTTGTGACAATGAGCTATTGAAATACAATCAATGTTCTTTTCTCATCTAGGTAAGTAAGTTGGGTTGACATGAAGTCAAAAGTCATAATTAGTAATGTCTTGCTATCTGTCAGCACTTTCTTTGTAGGGTATTCAGTCCAGTTTCCTATTCATGTATCTCTTGGCTGCTTGCATATTGTCTGTGTGATATTTGGCTCTTCTCAAATCTCATATGAGATAGCCTATATATCCTGGCTAGTGATACATTTAGTTAGAGTCTTTTTTTATTGTATTAGTTATTGTTGTCATTAAAATAAGTTTTCTGTAGGTCGTGTTCAAACGCGGTTGGGGACGCGTTCGAACACATTTGTGAACGCCTGTATTAGGTTTGCAAATACAGAAAACATGAAATGCGCGTTCGAACACGATCGAGTGTGTTCGAGCGCGGTATTTAAACGCCTGCATCGCATTCGCATCGACAGAGAATGGTTTTTGTGCGTTCGAACGCGATCGGCGGGAATCTTTTAGAATTTGGGTTAATAATTGTTATTTTGGTTTGTTGGTTAACCTCTACAAAGGTGTGGATGACAGCCAAAATCATTAGGCTATTGGATTATTGGTTTCTTGCCTCATATCTTTTCTTTATTCTCTCTACCCTAATTTTCCTCCTTCCTTTTTACCAAAATCAAAAGAGTATCTACCTTCCTTCTAGATATGATTCTTCATCTCCAGTCCTTACTCTTCAGATATCAATGCAAGGACCTCAGGTTGATATTCATATTTCCTTTCCAATATAGAAGATTCTACACCAGAAGAATCCTCCATTAGCACTTCTACTTTTGAAGGATTTTCAATCCAAAAGTTCACTAATGATCACAACATAAATCTGCACCACTGTTGCACAAGAAGAACATGATACCAATGATCACATACTAACAAATCAACAAAAGAATTGTCAATATGAGGATCCTTTCTTCTACTCGACAATTCGTCAATCTCTATTTGAGCGGATCATCTGAACTTCTACAATTTGTTGATCGACAAATTGCAGAGCCATCGTTGAAGCAATTTACTATGAGGAATTAATGCTTGTGTATAAGAGATCCTACTGTTGATTGAAGATATGATGACGACTGGGATTATCTCATGGGCAAGGTTCATGCAAAGGAAGCTTATGATAAAGAATAGTAGCTGGATAGAAGTAAAAAGAGGCCTTTTGTTTAAGGTTACTAATTTAAGAAAGAAAGGAAATTTATCAAAAATACCCTACCTTTTGATTTATTATTGATTACACCTTGCCATATGAATAATTATTATTCGACCCTTGCATTTTTCCTAAGATGCCTCAAAAATATCTTGTCGTTAGTTTTATTAACTGTCAGTTACTGTATAGATGATTTATGATAACTATAGATGCAAAATTACTGTAATACCCTTGAATAAGTCTTTTTAGGTTAAGGTAAAATAAAGGAGAACTAGGTTTTAAAGTCAAAATGAGGGGTATTTGTATTTTGATTTTTTATTTTAAGAAATTATGAAATATAAATTAACCTAGGGTTTTTTTGAGGCATTAGAAGCAAAATAGGTTCTGACGATAAATATCCATATGGTAGGGTGTAAATGAAAGCAAAAGGCAGGGTGTTTTTAATACATTTTGCTTATTTTTATTATGGAGTTTTATTAATTTTCTCTTTTTAAGATTTTATTGTATCAGTATTGTGGCAAACACTATAAAGCTATGTATTACTACAGTGAGGTTGATCACATGAAAGATAACTGATGCCTTTTTATTCATTTAGGAGTTTATGGAGAGTAGGAGACTTATTAGCAAGGATGGTCGTGCTCGTGGCACGTTCCGTGTTGGCTGGTGGTTAGCATGGCACATGCCGACACACAGCACAGCAAAGAACTGAGATAGAGAATTGTCTTGGAATCCTTTCCCACCATCCATGGCTACCAGCTTAGAGCTAGGGTTAAGAAAAAATGGGTGTGGAATTGTGAAAAGAGAGGAAGGCAATAGATAGGGTGACGGGTTAGCTTATTGGATCCTACTTTTAGTGATTGCGGATGCTGATCTTATTATAAGTAATAAAAGATTATGACTTATCATAAAGGATCCTATTTTAAGTGATTGAGATCCTTTAAGTGATAATGGATTCTAACTTATCTTAAACGATCCTTTACGATCCAAATCCACTTTTTAAGTGATTCGAATTATTTCTCCACTGTTTTTCTTCATCCGATCAAGAAACACAAAAAAAAAACCTAGCTATGGCCATTCATCTTCTCCAGCTTTTCCATACGGCTATGGGAGTCCTTGTGGGCTTTACACCTTTTCCAACCTCTCCATGTGACCACGAAAATTCTGTGCAAGGGTTGTTGCGGGGGTGCTTTGTTGGCACTCCCCGTGCCACGTGCTGGCCTAGTATTGGTACATCCTATGACGATTGGCACGACCGTCATTGCCTATTAGGAGTAAAAATTGTTTCCTTAAAGAGCAAGTTAGTCTCTCTTATAAAAAGCCATTAGAGGCTCAAAATAGTAGTAACTGTTTTGTGATTAATGAAAGATGCTTCTTTGTCCAGGTTGACCTTTTATGTTATTTTATTCTTCTTTCTAGAATCTTATTCTGTCTTCTACCGTCTCAGCTCTCTATTCATCTCTGCCTTAAGGTTCAGCATTTTGTCCCAGCCCCTACTTTGTCTTTTATACTAGCTATACATAGTTTTTATAAAGGATATTTTATATTTGATCTTATATCTATCTTGTAAATCTGTAAGCATATTAGAATATCAAAACACAGAAAAAGCACCATTCCAGTTTACTGTTTATAATGTTTCTTCTTTAATTCTATGTTTAATACCCTCCATCCTCTTACAAGTTGAACTATTCAAATTTATGCGGGATGACAACTTCAGTCAAGAATATGAATGAAGTTATACCTTTTTGTCTTATTAGGACACGGTTCAACATATTTTCTACTAGGTTGCACCATTGCATTTAATATCTATTATATATTTTTATTGTTCCATCTAGATAATGCATGTTGTGATGTCATCCATTTTTTATGGGAATGAGATTTTCACTATATTTTTGTATTTCACTATTTTTAGCTCAATTTAGGTTTATTTCTCGCAAATCTTGTTTGGTCTAAAGCTCTTAAGATCTAAAAGATACATTATGTTAGATAAGTTAAGAGGTAAGTTACATTAAGATTTGGTTGATCTCAAGTTAAAAGAGCCTAGTTTGGTTATAGAGTAGATTAGGAAAGATTTTGATTTGATATTATCTCCTTACCTCTTTATGTAAGGCTAAGCGAATTCCAAATGTAAGATAATTTATCATGGAAAATTGAATAAAATTTATTCTTGTGATAAATTCCATGTGTATGCCCTATCACCTCCTCTCTTCTCTTCTATGGTGAACTCCACATTCTCTTCATTTTCTCCCACAAATCAAGTGGTTGGTTGTCTTCTTTTTCTGTGTAGCCAGATGGTTATCTTTCATTTTCTTCTCTTTCTAACCATGCTGTTATGGAAAGGTACTGGGAGGCAGGAAAATGGATTCACTGATGAGAGAGAACATACCTTAGTGGTATTCTAGAAATCCTATTAAATGTCAGCTTTGTCAGACTTCTGTGGGATATGGTAAAAAGAGCCAGTGGTACTAAAAAATGACAAGTACAACTCGAGGTGCTTACTGTTCTGGAACAGAAAAGTCCATAAGCTACCTTCCATAAGCTGTCGCAGAATTGGCAACTGCTAATTGGCTAACATATGCAATCCTTTGACAATGATATTCCTTGGAATTTCATGCTGATGCGGCATAACTAGGATTTTTTTATTAATTTTTCTTTCTTATGTTAGTTGAGGAGGACTTGTTTTATTGCCCTAAATTACGTTTCTTTTTCCATTGCATTAATTTAATTCTGTTGTTAACCATTGTCTCTAGGGAGCTGTAAGCTTGAGGATGAGAATATATGCTCAGAGTGTTTGCTTTGTTAATTGTCATTTTGCTGCACATATGGAAGCTGTGAGCCGACGGAATGAGGACTTTGATCATGTCTTCCGAACAATGACCTTCAGCTCCCCTTCCAGTAGACTCCTGGCTTCTGCAGGTTTCCCTTAAGATTTTGCAATTGGGCTTGTCTCAACTTTTACCTGTTGTAGACATGTAAAGATGAGATGTCTGTTAGCAGTTATAGCAATAGTATATGCTGATTTTGACCATGCAATGCATGATGGATCAGGAAATTTCCAATTATTTTCTTATGCTTTCATCTTTTTTTTTTTTTCGATGCAGCTGGTGCTTCTGCTGTTCAATTCTTCCGTGGAGCGAATGTATGCAAATAGTCTATCTTTTCTTATTTTGTCTCTGAAAGATAAGACCAATTTTAAGTTCATAGAAGCTTTGTTGTGTCTATGGCAGACGACCAATAACACAAAATCTGAGTTGTCAGAAGCAGACATGGTTGTTTTTCTTGGTGATTTTAACTACCGGCTTCATGATATTTCCTATGATGAAGCAATGGGCTTAGTTTCTCAAAGATGCTTTGACAAGCTTAGAGAAAAAGATCAGCTCCGAGCAGAAATGAGAGCTGGCAGAGTCTTCCAGGGATTACGTGAAGGGCAACTCATGTTTCCTCCTACTTATAAATTTGAAAAACACCAACCAGGTCTATCAGGTATATCTAGAGAATTTATGTCATCTTCTTTTTGAGATTTTGAACAAATTTCTTGGACCAAAATCATAGGGATCATCTTGTAGGGTATGATTCTAGTGAGAAGAAGCGAATTCCTGCCTGGTGTGACAGAATATTATATCGTGACAGTCGTACTGCTTCAGGAGCTGAGTGCTCACTAAATTGCCCTGTAGTTTCTTCAATATCCTTGTAAGTTCTTTAAGCAAAACTGTATCCAATAGAAAAAGGGTACAATAATTATCAGATCTTAATAAATAATCACTTGATATTTCAGATATGATTCTTGCATGGATGCAACAGACAGTGATCATAAACCTGTAAAGTGCATCTTTAATGTAGATATTGCACATGCTGATGAACTGGTAAGGAGGAAAGAGCTCGGGGAAATAATTCTTACAAATAAGAAACTTAGGTGCTTGCTTGAAGAACTTCAAGTTATCCCAGAAGTACTTGTCAGTACTGACAACATCATCCTGCAAAATCAAGAAATCTCTGCTGTACGAGTAACTAATAAATGTTCAAGGAATAATGCTGCTTTTGAAATCATATGTGAAGATATGTCCAGTGTCAATGAGGAAGAGCAAACATCAATGTCTTGTGGAAGCGGTTCCTCTGGCTTTCCTAAATGGTTAAAGGTTGGTTACATATTCTGTCCATTTCAAGTTGTTCGTAGCTTACTGGCTTCAAGTTTCAACGAGCGGGTTTCTGCATATGTTACTAAAATATATAATTCTGGATACCACATTTCATACTCATATATGTATGTACTTACGAGAAAGCAAGAATAGTGATAAGCACAAATATACTGATAAAGAGGACTAGAGGAGCTAATCAAATTATAGTTTAATAAGACGATAAAGGAAGATTCAGATAGTTTGGGTTCTGTAGTTTTCAAATGCAGTTAGTAGGGAAACACGATAGATTATCCATGAAGCAGGTATTGCCATAATGACTTCTATCCTGTTGGCACAAATTCTTCATGGGCACCATAGCCTAGTGAATAATCTGTTCAATCTGTATTAGCCGACTCTACATTCATGTCATTTGGTCTGTGCTACCTTGGCTGACACCAACAACTAGATCATAAATTACAGGCAGTATCTTATTAGTGATGAATTATCAGGTCCAAGCCATACATAAATAAATTTATAGGGTGTAACATGTGTTTGTTATGGTATAACACTATGAACTTTCATGACATAGTTCTTTTAACAAGCAGCCTAAAAGCAAATTTTTTTTAGTAATAAGGTTTGACAAGTTGCATCATATATAGCAGACAACAGCATGGAAGTTGATATTCAGCAAGATCAGAGTCAAAGCCATTGGAAGACATCACTTGACTTGATTTCCTCATAATTGTTTTCAAAGGGAGAAGGAAGAGAATGAAAATAAAGGAAAAGATTCACCTTTTGTTCTTTATATTCAGATTTAGTATGTTGGCAGCTTTTACTTGTAGAGTTTTGGTAAGTCGTATCTTTTATTCTGTGATGTGAAAAATGCTGCTAATTTCAGATGTTCTCTATGCAAAAACATGCCATTCAATTGGCTTAGCAAGCCAAGTGTTTATGCTAACCTAGGTTCAAAGATTCTATTGAAGCAATACATGGTGTCAACAGTTTCAGTTTTGATCCATTCTAAATAATTCAAGAAATTGATCTAAAATTAAAGTTGACAAAAAATTCAGAACAAATGATAGAAAATTAGGAAAGTTTGGGTTAGTTGTGGAAAATCTCAAGAATAAGGATCACTCTCCATGGTGGATCTTTCAACTAGTTGTGATTATTGTTGTCATTGTTACGGGTTAAGTATAGTAATGTCAATGCAAATGTTAATGGTGAAGTATGGTTTATGTATCCAAATACATATGTTATCATCCCAAACATATGATACAATGAGTCAAATGACTTTTTCTATCGTGTTTAGTGTTGTCAAAGAAGCTCGTGAGGCTCGGCTTGAGCTCTAAATGAGCCAAGCAGAGCTGAATTTTTTAGCTTGAAAAGTTAACCAAGCAGAGAGTCATGCTGGAGCCAGTTCGCTCGAGCTCGGCTCGAATTAGCTCGAAATATATATTACTATATTTAGTCTACTTATTTATCTAAGGTTATCTAGCACAGTTGATTAGAATGCTTTTGTTCTCACTCATGTCTCCGATTTAATTCATAGTTGGTAAAATTTTCCAAGGTAGTGTATTAAATTTTTAAAATGAAGTTCACTTTAGTCCCATATCAAAAGTAAAAAATTTGAAATGGCTTTTACATATTGTCTCTTACACATTAAAATGTGTCCTCTCCAAATAAAATAATATTTAACATTTTAGAAACGAGCCACTCGAGCCGAGCCAAGCCAGCTCGATACTAGTATATGAGCCGAGCCGAGCTAGAGTAATATTTATTTCGTGGCGAGCCGAGCGGAGCTCAGCTCGCTCGAGCTCGCTCGAGCTCGGCTTGTTTACACCTTTAACCATGTTTGCCATTAGAAATATTTGGAAAAACCACCATATACAGATATGGCAAATATAACTAAGGAATCAATAGGAGAAAGAATACTATAATAATGATCAAGTCCGTAATAAATGTGTCATCCATTAATCTCTCCCCTTTGTTGAATTTGATATACATGTTGATATCCTCCATATCTAACTGATATATTATGAGGTGTTGTATCCAGTTTAGAAGGTATGTCTCTAGGTGTGTCATAACTATATCTATTATTGTCATCTTATGGTACTTTTGAACCCTACACTATGTTAGGATATAAAAGATAAAAATTATTATTTTCTAATAGCTTAAGCCAACAATGGGTATGCTACTGGCACGCATTTATAATATTTTTAATAAAAATTTTAGGATATTTAGAGACATTTTTGGGTCTTCAGTATATCAATTTTTGGTTGTTGATTTAAATCTATGTATTAAAACCTACATTATAGTGTTTTATCTTTAGATTATTTTTGTAAATGACCTATTTTATTAAGGATAAAGCAATGGTTAAATATAAATATTATTTAATACATAATATGATTGAATATATTCATTAAAGCTAATATTAATAATTGAACACTCCATAATATAATTGAACACATAATAATATTTAACACATAATATTAGCTGATAATAGTTCAGTAATTAAAACTAATATTTAGTTGAACGTTAAATGACGAGGAGGATGAAAGACATCATTTGTTGGCATAAGAATAATACGAGAATGTTGCACCAAATACTATTCTTTAAAACTCATCCACTGATAGTATTGCTCGTTGTAACGTCTTACATAGTTTTCATATAAATAAAATTTTTGTAATTCTTCTATGATATGATATGAATATTGAATATATATGAGAACGACCGGGGCATAAGTACAAATACATAAGTATATGCAGATTGCGGATATTAAATATAATATGGGTGTTGTGGCTCTGTGGGTGATTGATATGATAGTAATGATGATGAACACATATCATCTTGTAGGCGCACCTCTCTTGATGTTCTGCTACCTACAAACTGATTCTCATTGTTATCACTATCACTACCACTATCACCATCACCATCACCATCATTATCATTATTTTCATCATAATCATCTCTAGTTCCATCATTATTAATTTTATCCTAGTTTTCTAAATGATTAATTGGTCAGGTGATTTGACAATGATTAATAAAAATAGGATTTTTTTTTAAAAATGCTCCACATAACATAATAACTGGCATGTGGTCGTGTCGATCGACATGATTCGGCACCAGGATGTGCCACTGGCCTGTGCCAACTGTTGTGCCACTACCAACATGGGGCGTGCCAATTGGCATGACCATCCATGGCTTAAGGTATTACAGTAGTTGGTGAAATATCATAGTACCAAAGGAGGAGGTTTTGAATTTGAATCTCATCAGGTCTTCCTTGTGATTAAATCAAGGTTCCGAAAATTGGTATCGGGATCTGGATCGGCTGTTCGGAAAAACGATACATATCGGCTGTTTGTATCGGATGGAACTATTTTAATTAAACAAAATTCTAAATATTATTTAAAAATATTGAAAATTTTCTAAAAAATTTAGAAAAAAATACAAGAAAATAAGAAAATAATAATTACTTATATATAAAAGCCTAGAAATCTCTTTCTCCCTCTCTCTCTCTCGTACCCTCCATCTCTCTCTACAGTAGGAGCAGGTGCAGGCTGCTGCTGCAGTAGGCCTGCTACAGTGTCGGAACTAGCCAATCGGCTAGTTTTGGTTTGGATCAGGATCGGTCGAAACTGGGATCTATGAATTAAATAAAGGCTTAATTACATTTTGCTCTCATGTATTTTGACTCGGTATCATTTTTTTTCTTTGTACTATAAAAGCGTATAAATACCTTTTTAGATTTTTGAAAAGCTATAACTAAACTCATATGTTAGCCTTCCGTTAGTTAAAACTTACGTGCTAAACATGTGAATAGTATGTTAATTTTAGATAGACAAAATTATCCTTATTAAGGTTAAAAAATAATATTTAGACAATTTTGCCCTCGTCTCCTTCCTTTAGGCTGAGAAGAGGAGAATTCAATCCACCTACAGAACTCCCTAATTGAGAGAGGGATGAGCATAGTACTTCCCGAAAGCAGCATCGACGAAGCTCTCCATCCATGATTAGAGCTTTCCACCACTAAAATGGGTGGTGGTGACCGGCTGAGCTTGTTACTTCCATGGATGCGAAGGCAACCCAGACTCCCTAAACTCGCCTCCTCTACCTTCAGAACCAAAGTCGCAATCAATGGGGACGGATTCCTAGAGTAGAAGGGAAGCTTCTACCAGGTCTTGGGGATTTCTGAGGAAGGAAGCTTGGAAGAGATCAAGAAGGCTTACAAGCAGATGAGGAGGAAGTATCACCCTGGTGTCTCACTGCCAGATTGGGCGGAGGAGCACACATGGTGTTTTATCGAGGTGCAGGAGTCCTACGAGATGCTGTCGAATCCTAGTCGCCGTGCCTTGTGCGATCTGTTGTGGGGTTGCACTTTGCTTTCTCCACTAGGACAGAATTTGATAAGGTGGGTCAGTTGAATTTGATGGAATTATTCTTGGTTTCGTACAAGAATGAGAAAGTTGTGATTTTGCAAGCATTTGAATGTTTTATGTAGGTTCTCAAGCTTTCTTATTGGAATTTGGTGCCGTTGTAGTTAGTTTAGAACATGGGGTATGTCGATTTGTTGCTTTATTTTGTCGATCTTTGCAAATGTTTTCACCTTGCCTTCTCCACCGCGGTGTAATTGATGATTTCGACTAGGTTCATGGTAGAAAGTAAGAAAGTTATGATCTTGTTATCAATTTAGGCATAGTAGGTAGTTTTTTGCGTAGGTTTCTCTAGTTCCTTGGATATATTGATCTCTGGTTTTCACTTCGCCTTCTCCACCTTTTATGAGGTGAGTTGGTAGCTTCTGTTGTCCTGAATTCTGTAATTGGTGAAATTCAGAGGGAAGTTATGTATGGGGATGAGAGTGGTGGATTAAAGAAAAAAAAGAGGGGAAGAAGGGAAGAAGGTAATATGGGTTGAGAAGAGGAAGAAGAAGGTGAAGTGTTTCAAAAGTAATTTTAGAGGGATAGAAAAGTAATTTTGGGACATTCTTTAACGATGTTTAATAGGTTGTAGCTTTTCAAAAGCTTAGAGAAGTATTTGTATACTTTTATAGTATAGGGAGATAAAATGATATCTGCTTAAAGTATCGAAGGGGGTAAAGTATAATTAAGCTTTAAATAAAAAATCTTAACCTATTTAAATCAAGTCCAGTTTTTGATATTATGAAAAATACCTCAAGCCTAGAATTTATAGGGATATAAAGGATAAAAATTATTATTCTCTAATAGCTTAAACTTTTAGAGTGTTGGGTGTGTTATAACTCTAGAATAGCAGGGTTGGTCAAATGGTCCAATCGCCCAAGACCTAGCGTGAATTTTTTTGGCTAAGCCCAGGCCAGACATGATTTCTGATTTAGATCACAAGTACTTGAGTCAGACTTGGGTTGATAATGGCAATGTTTGACTGTAATGACTACATCTTAGAAGAGTGGTTGGGATAGATTGATACCTAGAAAATTGTCTAAATACCTGGTTAGAACCTATTGGGAATCATGTACCTTGTATCAACTCCCTATTTGTAAGTATCTTTAGTCAATCTAATAGGAGCACATCCTGCTGTAGTGTAAGATCAATGATTGGTTTCATTGCTGATACAAATCCAGCTGTGTTTATAAATTACTGTCGAAAAAAACTGTGAAACAGAGAACTTTTAATCCAATTATTTCTGGACATGGCCATTATCTTCCAGCAAATAGGAATTTGCCATATCCTAAAGGAGAAAAGACTTGTAGCTGAATGACCTTTAGAGCCCCTGTTGTTGACAGGGGATGTCATTATGCTTCAAACTTTGAAGCAGTTGACATACATAGATTCGTGAACCTTTAGTACTGATTAATGTGTTGAAAATGCAATGTTGAATGGTACCTACTATTGTACTCTATTGTTAGATTAACTCCTCATTTTCATTCAGTAATTTCTTTTTTACTTGGCACTCTTCTAGCAAACTCTCATTCATTGTTTCAGACACTAAAATGATTCTTACCATGTTTTAGGTTACTCCAGCAGTTGGTTTAATTTACCCTGGGCAAACAGTAGAAGTTTCATTTCAGCATGGGCTTCTCAATCCTCAAGAGGTCCTTTGTTTCTCACAGAACCGTTGCTCTGAAGACAACCAGGACAAAATAGCTATGCTACTATTGAAGATCACTGGATGTTATCATACTGAAGCCAAAAGATATCGGATTAATGTACAACACAGCTCATCTAGGATGCCATTCACTTCAAAAGGTGCAAAACCAAGTGGCCCTTGGATGTGGTAGACATAGGCATCATTTACATAAAGCTGTGTAGTAAAATGGTAGAACAGCAGGGCTGGCAAAGTTCTTTGATGATATAATCAGAAGGTGAGGTCACTTGCCAGTAAAATCTTCTTTTGTAGAGGAACTCAACTGTGACCCAGTTCACATTCTGAGAGAAAAAGAGAATAGAAAGAAAGAATCTTCCAACCAGCTGACATGTTATTTGATAAAAGGAACTACTACAACAAAATTCTTCCAATGAATCTTGTCTATTCATTCGATCAGCGTCCAATGCTTAGTTTGTGCAGTTGTTAAGTATTGCGGGATATTGATTCTGGTTTAATTCTGAAAGTTCTTTGCTGTTGCTTTTCTTTGTTCTCTATTTATTTCGTTCATTGATTTGATGATTGTACAAAACCTTGTAATTAGCTTATATACGATTGATTCTGTTCTGCAACAAGGGAACCATTTTTTTTTGTTGATCTTATTGTATCAGAGTCTGTATTTTTCAATAGTTATTGGTGATAAGCTATCACTGTAGCTTAATTGTTGAGTCTTATTAACAGTCCAACTCATCTAAAGGAGGTTATTATTTTGATTTCTCCAATAGATATGGAGTAATGGATTTTCTATCAAAGCGTTGTATACATATTTTCTATCAAAGCGTTGTATACACTTGGTTTGGGATTATTTCTTTAAAGGGCTAGTACGGTTGTCCAATCTATGTATTAAATGAGTTAGTCTTTGTCTAGCTTATAACCTACTCTTTCGTGCTAAAAAGAAAGTGTTAATCACCTTATATGATAGGAACAATTTGTGACGTATAATAAGTTTGCAGGATAAAAAGAAAATAATATAAAATTTGGTTCTTTGATTAGCCACGGAAGTCTCCAAATTGTTCAACTCTTGAAGCGGTTTTATGCACCCTCTTTGGCATATCCGTATGTTCAAGGTATGGCTGTCAATTTAGCTGTTCTGGACAATTTGTGTTTGGCTTGAAATTTTATTCGAGATTGACTCACTCTAGAGGTCTAGCTGAAATTTTTTTCGAGATTGTCTAGGTCGAGAAGTCTAGCTGAAATTTTATTTAAGATTGACTCGCGCTCGAGAAGTCTAGCTGAAATTTTATTCGAGATTGACTCACTTAAGAAGTCGTGAGCCAAAATTTGAGCTCTAAATATAAATGAGCCGAACATGAGTAAGATTTAGCTCACTCGTGTTTGATTCAATATAGCTCGATCACACACACACACATATAATTTAGTTATCTAGTTAGATTGCTTTTGGTTTTGAATTTACCTATTGTTTTTATTGTCTCTATAATATGATATTTGCTGAATATTTTTCTGAAATTGCGTAGAAGTTAATAAACTTAGTTAATTAAATAAATTCCTATGATGTGATTCAATCTGACTTGAATCATATACCTTATCTATCTCGAATTAATTCTTCGCTTCGCCATAAAAAGAGTTCGAATTTGGAGAAATCTTAAATACCAAAGTTGTTGATCAAAAGATTGCCGATCTTATCTAGGTAGTTTCATAATATTCAAATAATAAACGAAATCTTCTAAATATCTTTCCAAAATTGTACATAATTAAATTTAGCTAATTACATAAAATTCTAACCTAATAAGACGTGAATAAACCACATAAACATAATAATTAAAATAACTAAACTTATCCATGGAGTCCAATGTCCCATTGATATGATCCGATCTGACTCAGTTCATATCAAACATATATTATTTGCATATATAAACTCCTAATTACTTTTCAAGTTTAGTTTTATTAATTTAATAAAAATACAAAAATATCCTTAACTAAGAGAAATATATGAAAATTAAAAGAATAATATTTATATCTATTTATATTTAAATTATTTAACATTTAACTATTAGTTAACTCCACGGATAACTATGCAAAAAAATAAAGATTTTGTAGATATACATGCAAATATCATAAGATGGGTATATAAATACTAGGGATTTTTGAACAGTACATATGCAAAAGAACCCTTCGAAGGAAGTCTTCCTCGTGCCCTAAATTCAAACCTTTTCGCTTTGCCTCTCTTGATCCCTTTCCTCTCTGCAATGGCAAGTGGTGCACGGTGGCGTGTGTTGGAGGAAATTAAAAAGTGGAAATTAATGACATCAAATGGCTAGGCTCTTGCAATGGTCAAGCGAAGGTAAATCTATCTCTTGAACAAATTTGCTGTCTACTTATTGCGATTGGAAATTACAAATGCAATTTATTCTCAAGATGCAAGACCGTCATAAATCAAGATGCAACTCGCAAAATTGAACCTTAATACCAACAAGAGTTAATTGTAACAAAACAAGCACTAAGGTCTTTTGAATTATACAAAACAATAGCACCATCTTTTATTTATAGAAAATGAAAGGATACCAACTAAAAGGTGCTAGTAGTTAGATAATTAAAAAGTGGTTAGATAACTAAAAGATAGTTATGATAGTTAAATAACTAGAAAGTAGTTAGATAACTAAAAAATAGTTATAGCTATTAAATAACTAACAAGTAGTTGTAATCATGAAAAATGTGTCTAATCTAAATATTTACTCACACAATTATTTATTTTAAAATAACACCATAGAAATATTAATATTTCTAACAACCCCCACTTATTTTAAAATAAATAATAATAACTTTGATTTCAAATATGCTTACTGTTACACAAAGATATTAATACATAAGTGAAAATACCGTATGGTTTGAATTTTCATGTAGTGTAAAATTCTCAAAGTTGTATCAAGATGTTAATAGACATAAAATCCTTGAATTAACAAACGTTATGACATAACTAGAGAATTCACACATATCTTTATCAAAATCTCAATGTTCTTCTTAGCCACGCGCTAATGGCCATGCGTTGATCCCGACTTCATGAGTGTGCTAGGAGTTGACCAAACTCCGATATAAGCGGCCTGACTTTACACTCACATAGGTAGAGAGTTCTTCTAGGTGCTCATGTAGATTAAATACACCTATTATACAAACCCGTTAAGAGTTTAACTCAACCTTACTTGTTTATTATAGGAACATTGCACTTACCAAATAATTTCTGAATAGGTCCAAATAGCGTGCTATATCATCGCCCTTTAGATTTGTTTTTTCCTTTGAACCTAGAGCATAGAAATCCATGGTTTAGGTAGGGTTGTCATCTATTGGTGATATTATTCAACTAGTCTAAGACTCATCTCACAAGATATTTTTCTAATTAGATCCTTATTAAGGCCTTTAGTCGAAGGATCCGCTAAATTTGTGCACGATTAAATGTAATCCACGGTGATCACTTCATCTTCTAATAGCTGTCTCATAGAATTATGTCTAAGATATATATGTCTTAACTCTCCATTATATGATTTGTTATATGCCCGTGACAAAGTGGCTTGACTATCACAATAAATTGAAATAGGAGTCATAGGATTTGGCCATAGTGGCAAATCAATCAAAAAATCTTTTAGCCACTCAGCCTCTTTGTCTGCTGCTCCCAAAGCCACTAACTCAGACTTCATAGTAGAATGAGTTATATAAGTCTGTTTCTTGGATCCCCAAGAAATAGCAGTACCACCAAGAATGAAAATCCACCAATTTGTAGATTTAGAACCGTCATCTACACAATTCCAGTTTGCATCACTATACCCTTCAATAACAGATGGATTGCCTCCATAGTATAGTGCAAACAATTTAGTTCATTTAAAATATCTTAATATAATAGATATTGCTTTCCAATATTCAAAATTAGGATAACTAGTGTATCTACTCAATTTATCTATGGCAAAAGTAATGTCTGGACGTGTGCAATGCATTGCATACATCAAACTTCCAATAACCTTTGAATATTCAAGTTGCGATACATATCGGTTTTTATCAATACGAAGCTTCAAGCTTAAATTATAAAGAACTCTTAAAATTTTATCAAATAAACAAGAAAATTTCTTTAGAATTTTTTCAACATAATGACTTTGTGACAATGCAAGAGAGTTTCCATCTCTGTGTATTTTCATACCAAGAATAGTATTTGCAATACTTAAATATTTCATATCAAAGTGAGATGATAAGAAATTATTAGTTATATTAATGCATATATCACTCTTGCTAAAAATAAGCATATCATCAACGTGTAAACATATGATCACAATGTCATTATCAATCATCTTATAATAGATGCATTTGTCCACCTCATTTGACTGGAATCCATTAGAAACAAAACATTGTCAAATCTCTCATGCTATTGCTTAGGAGCTTGCTTTAGACCATATAATGATCTAACCAATTTGCATACTTTATTTTCTTGACCTTGCAAAATGGAACCTTCTAGTTGATCCATATAAACTTCTTCATCTAAATAACCATTTAAAAATATTGTTTTCACATCCATTTGATAGATTTTGAAGTTATATATTGACGCTAATGAAATTAATATTCTAATCGAAAATATCCTAGCCACAGGGGCATAGGTATCAAAATAATCAATGCCTTTAGATTGTCTAACCCTTTGGCTACCAATCTAGCCTTATACTTATCAATAGATCCATTATTTAAGCTTTCGCTTAAATATCCATTTATATCCAATAGGTTTAGATCCCGAAGATAAGTCAACTAAAGTCCAAGTATTATTAGACAAAATGAACTCTATTTCATCATTGATAGCTTCCTTTCAAAAAATGGCATCTCTTTATTTCGTTGCCTCATCAAAATTAGAAGGATCACTCTTCATATTAAGACAAAAAGAAAATCATTCAAAACGGAATTTGAAGTGCCTTCCACAAGGTAAGTCACAAAATTAGAACCAAAATTCGATTATTTTCTAATTCTTTTAGATTTTCTAATTTCCATATCTTTAAAAGCTTTTTTAGAAAAATCATGATCTAAAGATTTCCTTTGTTTATTAAAATCAAATTCTAGAGATTTAGATTCTCTAAAGATTTTATCCTCAAAGAATTCGGCATCTCTAGATTCAATCATAACGTTTGTATTTATCTCTAGAAAACAATATGCTTTGCTATTAGAAGCATAACCAATAAAATCACATTTAGAGATTCTTGGCCCTAACTTTGATTTTTCAAATTAAGCAATCTAACATAAGCTAGACACCCCCATAATTTTAAATATCCTAAGTTAGATTTTCGATTAAATTATAACTCATAAGAAGACACATTCATTTTTGTTTTGATTTATAGGGTAGGTTTCAAATTTTTATTTAGGATCTAACTTGGATTCAATGTGGCCAAATATTCCGTGGCTACTCTCTCATCACGCATCGAAGGAGAGGGAAGAGGAGGTGCACGTGCACCATTTTTTTCAGTTCTTACACTCTCTCAGTCCTATCCAACTCAGCCTCCTTCGTTTGAATTCCTCTCTTCTCATCCTAACTCTCCTCTCGCGACCCAATCATCAAACCTCAAGTCCTCTCCATTGTCGTCTTCATCTCCTATATCTCCTACAGCTTCACGCTGTGCACCACACCCTTAGAGAAAACCCTTGCTGACAGCAACCCTCCTACGACTATAATACTAGGGGCCCATCCCTTTACTTCCACATGTCGAACCCCCTCTCCTCTAATCGGTCAGCGACATTTGCTCATTAGCGGCGATGGAGAAAAGTTTTGTTGCCGTCTTCTCCTTCGTCATCTTGACGAGCTCCCATGGGCGCTCGAGCTCGGAGACGACGGCCTTGAGCTCCGGTCGTTTACGCATCTCGTAGATCTTACGCTCACGGAGGAGGTGGGTCTTAATAAAACTTTAAAGGAAAGGGTCAAGTATGATATTTCTGATAGTTCAAGGGATCATTATGTATCAAAAAAAAGTTTAAGGGATTATTATAGAAAAAAGTGATAGTTCAGGGGGTGAAAAGATAATTATTCCTTAAATTTAAAAGCAATAAGTAAAAATAACTAACTGGACTCAACCTAATTGATTTGATTCTATTAAGAATATGTGTAGCTGTTAGGATTGCTTCATCTCAAAGATTATCCGGAAGACAAGAATGGTCAAGCATTGCATTAACCATATCCATTAAAGTTTTATTTTTCCTTTTAGCCATACTATTTTGTTGTGGTGTATATGCACTATACCATTATTTTCACAAAATGCATCAAAATCATTGTTAAAGTATTCGCCTCCCCTATTACTTCTAAGCATTTTATTTTACCACCAAGGATATTTTCAACTTCAGATTTATATAATTTAAACTTACTAAATGTTTCATCTTTTGTCCTTAATAAATAAATATATGCAAACTTAGAAAGTTTATCAATGAAGGTAATAAAATATCTTTTACCACCTCTCGTGAGTTTATGATTTAAGTTATAAACATCAGAATATATCAATTCAAGTAGAGTTGTAGAAACTCTATTTACACTATGAAATAGTTTTCTAGTCAATTTGGTTTTAACACAAGTTTCACATTTACTTCTATCATTTTGTAAATTTGAAGGAAGTAAATCTAATTTAATTATTTTTTTAACTGAAGCAAAATTCACATGACCTAATCTAGCATGCCACAAAGACAGACTCAACAAAATAGATGGAAACATCATTGTTTACTAAATTTAGTTAAAACATACAATCTTTGACATAACCCTTGTCGACAAATAAGCTTTTATTAGTTAGTACAAATTTGTTTGATTCAAACACAAGCTTATAACCATGCTTAGAAAACAAACCACCTGAGATAAGATTCTTTCGAATCTCAAAGCATGGTACACATCAAGTAGAGTAAGAGTTTTTTTCGATATGAACTTTAGTTCCACTGAACCCTTTCCAATTATTTTAGTAGAGGAAGAGTTACCCATATGAAGTGAGAAATCGTTATTTATAAGTTCATATTTCTTAAAAAGATTTCTCTCTCCACAAAATGATGAGTCGTGCTTGTGTCTACCCACAAATCAGTTTTAGAGACTACAAAATTTGCCTCGGATACAACAACAATAAGATTTCTTTTAACTTTATTGGATTGTTGTTATTTCTTCTTAAGAATACGACACTCATTTTTGTATTGTCCCTTCTCTTTGCAGTAATGATATATTACATTCTTTTTGTTGCCATTCTTCTTCTCACTAGAAGGATTATCTATTCGGGGGTTTTTTTTTTCCTTATCTATTTCAACAACATGGGCAACTTTTGTCATTTATGTGGTTTACTTGGCATTATCTCGAAGTCTTAACTCTTCCTCAATTTTGAGTTGTCGTTGAATAGCCTCAAGAGTGAAATTATCACCTTTTCTCTTAAGAGACTTGTGGTAGTCTTTTCAACTTGGAGGTAATTTGGCGATGATAGCACCAACTTGAAGTTTCTCCTCTATAGAAATTCTTTCAGAAAGAATTTGCTGTAAAATAAGTCGTAAATCATGGACTTGAGAAAGAATATGTCTATTGTCAATTTTTTTAAAATCAAAGTAATTAGAGATAAGATAGCTTCTATTACTAGAGTCTTCTGTTTTGTACTTATTCTCTAAGGCTATCTAAATCTCCTCCGTGGTCTTCATATGAGAGTACATATCAAATAGATGGTTGGTGAGGGACCCAAGAATAGTACCACGACACAAAACATTGTCCTCGTCCCATTTTTGCTTTACGCTCTTTTCTTTTACAGTAGACTTCTCGGTTAAGACTGGACACTCTTTTTCTATTACTAACGAGTCTTTATCACCATAAGGACAAACTCTATTTTCTCCTTCCATCGCTTATAATTATTTTCATCAAAGCGATTAAGTTTGTATAGATGAAAGTGCAACATTCGAAGCAGCTTTTTGAAATTACTAAGTCAGAAAATTTGTTCAAGAATTGTTGGAGGAAATTAAAAAGTGGAGATTAATAAAATCAAATGGCTAAGCTCTTGCAATAGTCAAACGAAGGTAAATCTATCTCTTGAACAAATTTGCCGTCCACTTGTTGCAATTGAAAATTACAAAGGCAATCTATTCTCAGGATACAAGACCTTCACGAATCAAGATGCAACTCATAAAATTGAACCTCGATCTGAACAAGGGTTAATTGTAACAAAGCAAACACTAAGGTCTTTTGAATTATACAAAATAATAACAGCATCTTCTATTTATGGAAAATGAAAGGATCTAAAGCGGGTACGGGTCGGAGGTAAGTTTAATAGGATATAAAAAAAATCCACTATCTCTCTTTGAATCCTTCCTCGCCCGATCCCGTGAAAACCCTAAACCCTTTTTCTTTTCCTCTCCGGCCCTCCCTTTCACGGCCGGCGGCAGCGAGGCAACGTGCGGTGACTAGTGAGCGAAGGCAGAATCAGTCTCTTTCTCCTCTCTCGATCCTCCTCTCTCGAGCTACTGTGGACGACGGCAGACGACTGTGGAGTGCGGACGACGGCGAGCGACTGTGGACGGTGTGATCCTCTCTCCCTCCCTCTCTCTCACTCTATCCCACTCTCTTTCACTCTCTCACACTCTTCCATTTCTTCCTACGGCGGCAAAGACCGAAACCAACTATTATGCTTTTTTATATATATTTTTTTAACATTTTACTGCCTTAATCTGTTAATCGTTATGCTAACAGTTGGAGGAAAATTGAAGGAATTGTTGATTGTGTTTTCACTGTAAATGAATTGAATTATTTTTTACATTTTTTTAATCTGTTATTTTGTTAATCACTTAATCTGTTAATTTGTTAATCTGTTGAATGTTGATTGCTAATATGTTAATCTGTCGATTGTTAATTTTCTGAATCTGTCGAATGTTTTTCTGAATGTTAAATTGTTAATCTGTTTTCGCCAAAACATGTATTTTTTTTTTCACTCTTAGTTAAATCTATTATCTGTTGATTGTTGAAGAGAAAATATGGAATTAATTTGTATTGGTTACATCTTAGTGTATAATGTATATTATATATCTGTATCATATATATTTATTTATTTAGTTTTGATATTTTATATTAAAAATGTCAGATCGCCTTGTTAAACGCCTTGTTGTCTGCCTTCCACCTAGGTGCTAGGCAGTGGGGTGACCGCCCACCACCCGCTGACTTCTATTACATTGCTTTCAACTCTCCCATCTACCTCTCTCTCTCCCCCCCCCCCCCCTCTCTCTCTCTCTCTCTCTCTCTCTCTCTCTCTCTCTCACTAACTCTCACTCCCATTTACACATTCTCTCTCTCACTCTCCCATTCTCACCCCCCACCAGCGGCCACCCACCTGCAGCCGCCTGCCATGGCCTCCCACAACCCGCAGCTATAGGCGACCACCTGCAGTAGATTATGGATTACTGATTACTGATTACTGATTAGTTGATTAGATTGATTAGAATTTAGTAGATGTAGGTTACTGCTAATTACTTAATTAGTTTTTTACTTTTTAGTAGAAAAAGAATGCTGATTACTGCTTATTAGTTTTTAGTAGTGTGTTAATTGTGAAATTGTCAAGCTGGAGTGGGGTGTGGACTGTTTTGAATCATGCTTGTGAACATATGCAGATATGCTAATGACTAATTAACTATACATATGTTCGTGAATGAATCATGTTTTTCCCTTTCTTGTGTTGCCCAATTTCATAAGCAGAAACAATTTGTGATCATGTTATTTTGTATTTTGGTGCAGTGCAGTGGATTATTAAAAATTTCATATATACTATATTGATATATATTATATATCATATATAATTATTATTAATTTTTATATATTAAAAATACTAGACGGCATAGGCTCCCACATATTGCCAGGGTGCTATGTGGTGGGATGACCACCTGCATATCACGAGGGCCTTAAAAAACATTTATGTGGATTCTTTGCATATGATGACCTGCAATTTAGTGGGAAAACTGAAAACCTTCTTTTATTATTGACATGTTTTATGGATCAACATTATTTTTCCTTTTTGCCAATTAGCTTTGTCAAAGTCAATCATCTTGATTTGTGAAGTTGACCAATGTTTTGTAGGGAAAATAAGATCAAACTTTTGTGCCCACAAAATTATAAAAGCCAAAACTTGCAGAAGTTTTAGTTGAGAAGAAGCTTGTGTTAGAAATTGGTGGGAAAGTAGCAAGATCTAGTGTATCAGCTTGCTTATATTAATCTAGAATGCCATTGTAAATAACTATCTGTTTAGTTGTAACTTCCTTGCATTTGGTTGATGTTTACACTAATTGACCAATCACTTGTAAGTTGTATCACCTGCTCTCCTAGATACATAATAAAAGCAACAACTTAGTTTTCCTTATATATCAATACCAAGATCGCTAGAGAGCTATCTCAATCCTAAATTAATAGTAGCAATTATGAATACATACTTAGGTTGGTAATTATATTTACTTTTTGAGTTTTTTCTGAATGCATGTGGAATGTCACATGAATTATTGTCTTTTCAACATTTAGAAGCAAGTGATTCCGTACCTTTTGTTGATGTTGATTTACAATTTGAAGGGGAAAATGATAATGTTATTATAGAAAAAAAGGTAGAAGAAAGACATCATGTATGATAGTCTTTTAAAAAGATAAAAGTAGTGGAAGGAGTGGAAGTAGAAAAATTTCAGTGTCTACATTGCCCAACAAAGTGTTACAGGCCTAAATTAGGTATCATTATACATTTGAAGAGACACTTGAAAGAATGATCTAGAATACTGGCAATGAAGCACGGACACGAGACATAGACACGACACGGCGACACGACAAATTTTGAAAATATAGGACAAGAACACGGCATAGGACACGGTGAAATAAATAAGTAAATGTATAATTATTGATAAATCTAAAGTAAAAGTTTGCAAGCTAATAATGTTAAATACACATACATCAAGCTATAAGAACTAAGAAGTATACATCAAGTTATAAGAACTAATTTAGAAATAAGAACAAAATTGAAAGACAATCAAAAGTGTACAAAATTCTAAAAAGACATCGAATTATTATTACAAGCCCTAAAAGAGCAAAACATGTCTAAGTAACTGAATTCCGCAGAAGTTTAAAAACTGACAATCATTACAAAATAAAAAGGCAACATAAGATAGATCATTCATCTTTAGCTCGTGGTAGATCCTTATTGCCTTCGTCAATAGACATTATAGTCTCCAAATTCGGTTTATCAATTGAGAGATTAGCAAACTCTAACAATCCTGCGCCATTAAAGAAACCGTAAGAATCTTCTTCGACATCCCACATCTTGGTCTCATCTCTCAAATAATTTGGAGACCTCATTAATCGAAGGCAAAGATTAGTATGCACATATACTAAATCTTTAGCTCTCTATGGAGTTATCTTGTTCATTTTCAGTGAAAGAATAAGTGCTCTAATTCCTCTTGCAACCTGAAGAAGAGCAAGGTTGCCCAAGTAACTTAAGTGCTAAAATCTGAAGAATAGAAACATAAGCACCATGAGCAACTTACCACATGTTTGTATCAAAATTATTTCTATCTGCTATCGAATCATAATCAGCAAAACTTTTGGTTGATGTGGAGAAACTAGTATACTCTTGGTATACCATTTTTCGTTCTTTTATATTTGCAAATAACCTTTTTAAGCATTTATTTCTTATATTAGAGAATTTCCAAATCTTTATACGGTGATACACGATTTGGATCCTCTTGAATCCATGATGAGCTGTAATACCTATTAATATAATCATCTAATTAGTAAACAGTGCATAGCAATGAAAGAAATAATAAAACATTTAATCATAAGAAAGAAGACTATAGAAATTAAGTTAACCTTGGATTTGAAGAATGTGCTAAACAATATAGTGGTGTATTGTTTTTGTCCATCTATCCACTAGGATCTTATGCACCACTAAATAAAAAATAGATTTCTCGTCTTTCTTCTTGTTTTTATGCATAAATATGACAGTTTTTAGCTTTTCAATCATGGTATTCCATATTTCATATATCAAATGTAAGCATAGTTTATCTATCTCTGTAACTCATAGCATACTATATATAGGTTTTGTGAAGGTAAGTATATATTCAATTTTATTCTACCAAAGTACAAATTGTACTTTGCCAATATCATCTTCTCTGTAAGAACTCCATTTATTATTAATTACCATTGATTGAAGACTGTTCTTAATTTTTCTAAATCTTTTCAACATTATAATTACCGAAGAAAAGTGATAGCAAGCAATTTTAAGTTGACAAATTTATTAAAGAGCCAACATCAATTAATGTTGCATGATAAAATATTTTATGCACATTACATCCCTTGTAATTACTGAAATTTAGCTACACTCATCAAACACAATCTTATTTGCCTTAGTATTTTTTGCTGCAAATATGTTCTTCATAGGTAGGTTGAGAGTATGAACTACACATGGAGTCAAAAAAAATGAGAAAACCTTGCTTCAAGAAGCATTCCTGATGCCTTACAAATATGTGTATTATTCGTAACCACTTGGATTATATTATGAGGCCCAATCTCTTCAATAATTTTAATTATTAAATTGGAGATAAAAAATTTGTCTTTATATATTCCTTCACAATTCATAGCCCTTAAGAACATAAGGTCACTCTCAGTCACCGTTAAAAAATTTATAAGCGGTCTCCTCTGTGCATCAATCCAATTATCACATACAATACTCACCCTTTCTCTCCCCATGTGCTTCTAATAGGGTTTAGCAATATTTCAATATTTGCTCTCTCTTATTGAAGTAGTGTAGTTCTCAACATATTGTAGCTAGGGGGCACAAATTCAGAAATATTATTATTTGTTGCAAATTGAAAAGCTCTAACATAGTAAGGGTTCCCTACCAAATAAAAAAGCAACTTAGCTGAATAAAATATTCTTGCAATGTCACAGTATAATTGATTGCGAGCACCAGAATTAAATGACTTCTTAGATGTCATTCATGTTGCTATTTTTTTTTTCTTGATGCCCCTCCCATATCAAAACCTACACCTATAATTGAGCTACTAGAAGATACCACTTGAATTTTGACAAAGGAATTTGTTTAGGTACTGAATTTTTAATTCTCAATTCGGCCATATCAATAACCCTTTTCATTTTCATAACATGTTCACTTCTCATTTTTGGACAAACTCTAATTCCATGCCCACTAATTTTTAGCAAATGAGCCTTTACTCTATAATATTATCCTTTGTAGACTTATTGACAATAATTGCATCTAAAATTATGATTTCTTCTACCTTCCAAGTTCTCCATCTTAGTAACATATCTCTACAAAGGAGTATTATTATCCACAAAAGATACAATATTTTGACTAAACTCTGTATTTTCAGTATTCATTTTTCTTCAATCGCAATAAAGCTACATTAGTAGAGAAATATGTATTAGAAATTTAACAACTAAACAGAGCATATATTTAAATTTAAGCCCAATCGGTATTAAAAAAAAGGAAAAATAAAAGGTTTTAAAGGAGAGCAAAGAGATAGAGAGAGAGAGAAATAACATCGCTTCCCGGTCAAAAAGAAGCACAACTAGTCATCTTGCCGTTCATTGCAATTGTCATTCGCTTATTGAGCTCAATCACTCGTTGAGCTTAGTCGCTCGTCGTGCTTACCCGTCGCCGCTGGCGTGGCCCGCCCATGTCCCACATGCGACCCTTTTTTTATTTTTGTTTATATTACAGATACTCCGGACCCACACGTGTCTGAGGAGGTGTCCGTACTTCATTAATTACCGGGTAAGAAATTTCCCTCACACATCCATGGATTTCGATTAGGTAAGCTTGATTAGACCAGTTCTAGCATTAGCTTTTCTTGATTATTTATTTGTTTTATGTGATTGAAGTTGCTATATTTATAACTTCTATAGGATGAAATATTGGTTCAGGTGTGCATTTATTCATTACTTATTAGTTTAGTGTTTTGTAATCTCTATTTTTTTTCAAAGTTTTTGCATTAAATTTGCTGCATCAAGCATAATTCAAGCTTGATTCCAGCTTCATTCAAGCCTGAATCAAGCTTCATTCAATTCAAGCCTGATTCAAGCTTGACCTAGCTTCGATTAGGCTTGAATCTTCTTATTGAACAGCTCGAGCTCAAAGTAGACTTGAATTAGAAGTTATCAATTCAAGTTTGGTGTGTTTAAAACTTTAAATTAGGTTTGAAACCAATTTTGAGCCAAGCTTGGGCAATTCTCAGCTTGAGCTCGAAATAGGCTCGAATTAAAGGTTATTAATTCAAGCTTGGTGTGTTAGATAAGATTAGGCTTCAAACTAATTCTGAGCCAAGCTTGAGCAGAGCTACGGTCAATTACACTTGTATCTTAAAGCACTGGGTGGAATTGGTTCTTATACCTGATGCAATTAAAACCTGACCTGACTTAAGGAAAAAGAAAATCTCATTTTTGAAAATTTCCTTTTAAATTTATCTCAATGTGATGGCATGTCCTTAGTCATGTCATATGATCGGGGGTATCCATAGTTTTCCTTGTTGCCTCCCTGCTCATGGCGGCTTCTAGGGCTGGAGAAGCCGACCACGTGCATTCATGGCAAATCCTACTGCTCTTCTAAACACTAATAGTAACCTAATCTCACATCTGGGTAAGTTTAAATCTCTCCTCTCTTCCCTTGTCTTGATCGAATTTGTGTGTTCGTTACTGCCGAAGTTGATTGGTAACATAGTTGGATCATTTGTTGGAAGAAAAACAAAGAGGTGTATTCATATTTTGTATGATTTAGGTTTCACTTCTATTTGATCATCTGGAATTTGGAAAATTTAGCATTTTATCTTGCCATGGCATTATTACCAATATGTTTTCATATTCAACTGATAAATTGTTTTCCTCATTTTATCTTTGCTTGTGAAGAACATATAGACAGTTTGCTTTTGGAGATCCACCATTGAGGCATTTACTGATTTTAATAAGAATCTTCTTTTTTCTTTTGCTAGATACTTTGCATTGTAGAAGATGGGAAAAGCAAAGGGTGGATCAATATTCATCAGGCTGGTTTCAGCTGCAGGAACTGGATTCTTCTATGTCAAGCGTAAAAATCCACGTCGTATCACTGAGAAGCTCGAGTTTCGTAAGTATGATCCTCGAGTGAATCGACATGTTCTCTTCACGGAAGCGAAGATGAAATAAGATCTTCTATGTTTCTAAACTAGCCTTAGAATTTTATCTATGCAAAGCATGTTTTACTTGGAATCTCAAGTTTCTTTCACCCTGCACATAAGTTGTGTGTTTGAAGCATAACTTAAATGTGCGATTTGAGTAATAAATTTTGTTATAGAATCAATATTTTCTAGGGCTGGGAGTTGATGTGAAAGAAACTAGTGTTCTCACTTTAGTTTCTTCATCAGCAATAGACATTCTTGTAGTTTAAATTGTGATTTGAACTTATTACTATGGCTTATGCTAAAAGGTTAGGTTCCTGTGAGAGCTAATAATTTGTTGGAGTTCAGAATTCAGAGACGGGGCCTTCTCTATTTGTTTTTGTATGACATCCTTTTTATTTCTCATGTTTGAGCTGATACTTGGACATGGGGAGTTGAAGATACTTGAAGAATTATTAATATCCTTAGAGCACAATTAAATGAGCGGTTTTGTTTAAATTTTTTTCAAGGTTTGAATAATATTACGACTTGATTCTTATGACCAAAAGCCAAGTCTCCTCATTGTGGTCGTGTAAAGGACGTGGTGCAAATCACAATCAAAAGGATTATAAGTCGTTTTAAGCAGGAGACAATTTTTAGGATCAACTCGAAATCAAAATAATCAGATGGCATAGGACCAATAAATATATTAGATGATTGTCTCATTTGAAGGATAATAGTGTACTAATTGCCAGAAGATGTGACTTACTGCTCCTAAAATATCAAATCTCCTTGAGAACATTTTTTTTTAATTTTGTTGAAGGGTAAAGTGTATTACTTAGGATCCGCAGGTATAATAGGAACTGCTGGAATCAACGATCAGAAAAGCCGTACGAAAGGGCCAGGAAGGCCCCTTTCCAGGTATACTCAGAACCTACATTTTTAACCAACATTACTAACCACTCAACGATTTTGCTAGCTTTTCGATAGATATGTTTCACTGTGAAAAATGATCACAAGAAATTAAAAAGTAACAATCATCCATGAGAGGAAAAATCATCTAAGGGCAGGGTGAGCTTTATTCAGAATGTTGCCTAGCGGTTGGAAATTAGTTTAAGGTAGGTAGCTTTTGCTTATAAGCTAGACCGGAATCTGCCAAGTGATTGTTTGGTTATTATGGGGGAACCCGATAGGGAGCGCCTGATAAAGCCCACCCCACCAACTCATTGAGACTAAAAAATAAGCAGTCATTTTTGAGCTTTAAAAACCTCTGTGTAACAACTAGAAAAGAAAAAAGAATTTGGGCGCACACGTGCGGGGCACATGTGTCCCTTTCCCCTTTTCCTTCCCTCTCTCTTTTCTTCTTCCCCTTCCTTCTTTTCTTTTTCTTTCTTCCTTCTCCCCGCCAGCTCACTCTCCCTCTTTCTTCTTCCCGCCGCGTTAGAGTGCCACCGGAACCGCCAACCCCATCAATCGAAGCGTTGGAGCTGCCTCACCCTCTCGATAAGTTAGATTTGTAATTAATTAATTATTTTTGAGTTTTCCTTCTCTAAAACTTTCCCCTCTTGGGCTCATTGTGATCTAGCCGGTCGGCGGCTTCGTGCCTTCCTTCGGCACCTCGTGGCCTATTTGGTAGGTGATGGGCTGGCGATTCTATCGCTAGGGTCTACCCTTCCTTGGGGTATGTGTGTGGTCGGGTGTAAAGACTGATGTGGTCTACGGGCGTAGCTCTGCATGAGCCTATATACAGACTTAGTAGTTTGAGATAATGCATATTATGTAGTATGTATTGACATGACCTTTGAGCGGAGCTCTGTGTAAGCTCGAGTTTGAGGACTTGATAGTCCGGATGGTTTGCTTGGTAGGTTATTAATTGCTAATACATATACGCATTAGATGAATATGTTGCGTATGAAATATTGATGCATTGATTTGATCATGATGCGCATATTCATATTTACTTATTGTCGTATCATTCATCACACTACTTTTAGACTATAAAAGTAGAAACTTGCTAGGCTTTATGCTCACCACTTTCTGGTGAAAATATTTTCAGATTAGTAGATGAGTTAGAGTTCATGGCGGATCTAGCAAAGACTGGCCTAAGTCTTCTTATTATAATTCTTATTCTTATTCTTAGTTTACTCATGTAAATTAAGCTAAATGGTTTGTAGCTCCTGCGTGGGCTTTGTTTTATTTTGTTATGGATATGTATTTTGGGCTTATTGTGACCTTAGTGTTATGGGCTTCTTGTCTGTATTATTTGTGAAAATGTGGGCTTTTCGCTTGTATATTTGTATTGAAATATTGACTAGTAGGTTACGTGATAATCACGTGAGTAGAACCCACCCACGTAAGGGGCACGTGTTTGGTGACGGTTGTTACACCTCGACATAGGGGGTATCTAGTGAATGTGGTGGGGTGGACTAGTGGGGTTGGTGGGATTTGGAGAGAGAACCTCATAGTATTCATAGGACAAGGCCAACGTTCTTTATCAAAGAATACAAGAAGGTTCTCTAGTATTGCCAAATCATAACAGACATGACAATGAGCAGTATAGATCTTTTGCTAGTAGGGATGGAATCCTCCTAAAAAATCTATTCTCTCTCGACCCAATTAGGTCCCATTGCCTAACAAGCCAAAGATTGTTGAGTGTAACTCACATAGCTTTGACAAAATAGTAGGTGAAAAGCAAGTGATCAATTGATTCATCAAAAGGCCATGCACCTTACTAGTTTTTGGGGAACTTAAGCCTAGGCTAGCCACCATTAGCCTGATATGAAGGTGATTTCGAGCTAGCTTCCATAGAAATATCTTAATTTTTCGAGGGATTATCAATTGTCAGATTGCATACCAATTTTTTAAGCAATGAGATTTGAGGGTTCAATTTTGTTCAACATAATATAGACTGATTCAAAGGAAGTAAGGCCTGAGAGGTTAGGGCGTCAAACCCATTTATTCGGTCTTTTCCTATGTGAGAGGTATATCACCAAAATTCTCACTTAGGAGAGGATCGAATAAATCTAAAATAAAAGTCTCATTTCTAAGCTTTGTTGCAGATCAATTTAGTAATGTTATAAATGTAACGCCTCCACCCGACACGGGCACGTGCACGTCCACGCACCCACACGACACGCGCGGTGCACATGACAGGACGGGCAAGGCCCATCACACATAGATATACTCCTGTGTTCATATAATCCATTATAAAATAAATCATGATATCACTAAGTTAAACCTGTTAGCATATCCATATCTATATCTACAACAATTATACTAGACAACTACATAATCAGGCAGGGCCCACACAGGCCATGATAAATCATTAAAATACAACTAAAATCACTAATACATGAGTACACTATAATCTGACATATTTTATACAATTTATCGTTTAATATAATGGAGTACAAATATCCTATTAAATAACCTATTTGCTAGCACAATCAAAACCTACAAGTATCTTGCAAAAACAATCTATCAACACCAATTTCCAAATATGTGGAGCATAATATTGGGAATGTCGACATGTTCATATGATGTGATAATGTGTAGAAATTTTTAAATATGTAGAGATATTTATTTATGCAAAAGGATTATTAGTAGTAGATTTGAGATTATTCTATACAAATATAGCATATTGTTGGATCTTTGATTATTATGGATACACTTGAGATTAAGAGATTGATGTAAATAGATATATGTGCTGAGAGACTATTCTAATTTTTATGAAAGTTATAATTATTGATTGTGGATGGATGGGTAAGATATGTGATGATTTTGTATGGCGGAAAAGAAATTATGTGTTATGATATAGATGATTATAGATTGTATATAGAAAAGAATTTTTAGGATGACTGGTATGATAAATTATGTTTGCAAGATACTTGTGTTAGTAGGTATAAAATTTTGATTGTATCGATAAGATGAGTGATTTAGTAGGGATATGTTTGTTCGATAATATTACTAGAGGACTAACGTCTCGTTTAAATTTCTAGATACAGTTATTGGATTATGAGTGATGTCAGTAGTTGAGACTTAATGTATGTATCTTTGGATGACACGATAGCAGGTTTAGTTTAGTAGCTGCTAATTATGTGAATATGATTAGGTTGAAAGAATGATAATGAAATGAATAATATAGGGTGATGATAATTGTTAAGTTGATAGCCCCATGACATATCTTGTATGACACCAAAAATATATGTCGACTATTAGTTTAGTTTTGAGCTTTGATTTAGAGGATAATAATATTATAGCATGACGTTCGTGTGTTTTGGGTGATGAATTTTAATTACAAATGTACATACTTATTTTTCTTATGATTATTAGGTGATATTAATAATGTTATAGAATGATTTTTTATGATGCTATAAGATTAAATTGTTCAGTATGTGTGGTGGACTTTATATAGAGGATGAGATAGAATATTAAGTTGAGACTCTTGAAGAAATATAAGGTTTAAGTGATTTAATTAGAAATAAAATATGTTGGTTTTTAATCATAGATATTAAATTGAGATATTATGTGCTTGGACATGTTAGTTGTTTTGATGATACTGATTGGAGAGATAATTTGATAAAGTTATTTATAGAGCCTATATATATGATTATGTATTATGACTGATAGATGATTTGGAAGTTGAACTAATTGTTTCATAAGACGGTAATGAACAAAATATAGATGACTATGATATTTTATATACAATGTATCGATGGATGTTTATTATACTGCTAGATGATAAACAGATAATGATGTATAGGAAAATGATTATATTAGCATTTGTTTAACTATTGGCATACATGTTTGATTATTACTAGAGATTATTGAGCAAGCCTTTTAGAATGATGAGATATATCTTAATAATTGTAAAGACTTACAGGTTTGCATTTGAGCCTTAAGATAAAGATATTTGATTGGGAGATAATGATTTCATGATTGGTCCTATTATAGTTTGTGAAAATTTGATCTTTTAATGAATTGCAAAATTAAGGTTACGAGTTGATCTAAAGTAAAATAGAAGATATACTAGTAAGGTTGTAATTTATATTTTTTTATGTCTTCTAATCTATATGAATCAGTTAGTGTCAATTATTTTATTGGTAGATCATGATAGCATGACCAATTCGAGAGATTAATCTTAGTAGCTTTAGTTCGTGTACAATATTTTTGTAGATTTGTCTAAGTTATGTTTATGTATTCTTAAAGATTAAGTATGATGGATTAGTAAATAGTCGTGTGGCAATTGATTAATATTATGAATTGCATATTATATCTGTCGAGATATTGAAGAGATTATTAGATTACTTCGTAGAACTCAGTAGATAGTCTTTGGATCTGAATATCGTTATCATTAGGTGATATTTTGGTGTATATATTAGCAATGATAGTAATTAAATAGATAATGATCAAACTGGAATTATGTGAATCGAGGAATGAATAGTTTGGATACATAAAATGATTGATAGAAAAATCATTATAAATTTTGTCATGTGTATTTCTTGAGATAGTTTGAATTTAACCTTTCAGATATTGCAAATTAAGAAGGAAGATAATGTGGAGAATCAGAAGAGGTTATAAATTTCGTTTGAGGTTGCATTAGGACTTTCATTGATGGGTTGGATTTAATGCACTGTATGTTATTTTGAAGAATGTATTATGAATACACGTTGATATTGTAGTCTTATATAGATAGGCGTGATCTCTTATATTGATTTATCTAGTAATTTGTATAATGGTTTAAGCATATGAGCAGTGCACTTTAAATAAGAGAGTTTGTACTATCGCCAAAATTTTTTAGAATATCGGATGATGCTGTGTATGTTTAGATTAGTGACATTATTTGTCTAGAAAGAAAAGCATAAGTTAAGTATTTCGGATATTCTTGAAATAACTTGTATTTATCGTTCTATCTGATATTAGTGATAGTATTGAGGGATAATCCATTAGGCATGTTTGGGATCAGAGTGTACATTTAATAGATTGGAGATAATTTACTTAGATAGGATGTGTCGTATTATCATAGGTGATTATGGCATTACGATGTTGTATTGTTGTAGTTAGTAGGAAAAGTGATAAATTTGGATAGCTTGAGATATTTTGGAGTAGAATATGATTCAATTAATAGATGACAATACTTTTTATACTGTAGAATGAATGTGAAACACCCAAACCTCCAAATACACATGTAAACCGCGTGGGTAAATCCCCCCACGCGGTGCATTACATGACCAATCAGTACAAAGATTTCACAAGGCACACAATAACACAAATTTACCATAATTAAACTCAACCATAAGAGTCCGGATACAAGTTCCACAGGTCACAACAAGCCTTCCAAATATATATCCAAAATACAATGCTAAAGTCCAAAATACATCATCAATCATAACGCCCTCGTAGGGGCTTAATACAACTAAAAGACATACTGAAAAAGAAAGGCAGCTACTCCTCGCTACCCGCACCTACGTCCCATCACATAACCATCCATCATCTCATACATCGAGGGGGAATATATACACATCTAGCGGTAATGCCAACTACACGTGTATGGCGACACTATAAGTGACCGGTTGTCTTGGCCATCAGACTAAGGACTCCTGTCGTAAGCCCATATCTCACTCTCTCTAAATCATCATTGCCCTCAGTGGGAGAATCGGGAGCCCTCGGCTCATCAACAGACGCCCTAGAGTTATATCCCCGTCTCACAATCATGTTCTTCTATCATCATAATCTAGTCATGACTATGCAGTATAACTACCTAAATGCTACATAGGCTCCCGACCTCAGGTGTAGGCCGCTAATAGTATAGTCATATAAAATACACTCTACCCTTAACCCTAGGCTGAGTGAGTAGCCTAGTCAGAATCCGACTACTAATGATAGGTGGAAATAGTTCAGTGTCTATGAGTGTATAAAGCATATCATAGTCATCATGATAGTTACATTCTATATTCACAACAGATATACATATAGGGCATCATCACACTAATGTTTATACTACATTAACATTCTCATAATATCATGATGAGCAAATTATCAATAACTGCATATGTAAAGACATAACATGGTACACCAAATGCATGTATTAATACCGACACTTCCTACAGTGTCATGACAAGTATAATGACTGTAACTACATTATTCTAGATTTGTATAACTCTACTTGCCTGGGGTCTCCATAGTATGCTAAATTTCGTCAGCTAGCCGGCTCCACCAGAATTCCAAAATCCCCCTCACGCGATGTCAATCCTATTAATTCACGCAAGTAAGCCATAAGATTAGCGAATTAATAGAATTAATTATTTTATTAGCGCATTTATGTTTAGAAAATATATGAGTCAAGGGTCTCCTAGGGCGAGTCTTATGTTATCCTAAAATTCGCATGATACTAAATTGTCATTACAGGGGGGTCAGGCTAATTAAATCAGGTAGAAAAAGATAAACAGGGTTATAAGGTCCAAATGGCCCCAAATGGGCTAAGCTGGGGGTATTGGGTTGGGCTCAACCCTAACCCAATAGGTAAGAGGGCCTAGGCACAAGGTTGCAAGAGGTGGGCTGGGGGTTCAACCACAGCCCACCAAGGCTTGCTGTGGGCTGCAATCCAACCGTAGTCCACCAAAACCGAGCTGGTGGGCTGCGATCTGCAGCCCACTAAAACTAGCTTAGTGGGCTGCACTGGAGCCCACTAAGGGGAGAATGGGTGGGGGTTTGTTTAAACCCCACCCTCCCCCACCATCTCCTTTCGAGGGAAGGAGATCGAGGCGGAGAGAGGAGGTCCATGGGGTTGCGGGGCTGCGGGTGGCGTAGCACGATGCCGGCGACACAGCCACGAGGCCGGCGGCGCGGCACAATGCCGTCGGGTAAGTAGGGGGGAAAGAAAAGAAAGAGGAGAGGAGGAGGGCCGAGGGCGACGGGCAGCGCTCCATGGCCGGCGACCATGGAGGTGCCTTCTCTCCTCAAAGTGGGCTTGAAGCCCAAAGAGGGCTTCTCTCCCTCCACCGGGGCTTCTCGGATCGGTGGCTAGACGCGAGGTCATTGGCCGCCGAGGACTCCGACGACGACGAGGGAGGGGGAGGTTACACTACTGAAAATAATGGTAGGGGTAGGAGGCTTACCGAAGGGGGGGGGGGTTGGTCGGCAGGCTCGACGGCTCTGGGTCCGGCTTCGTCGGCTCCGGCGTCGGCAACCCGAGAGAGAGAGAGAGAGAGAGAGGAGAGGGTGGGGTAGTGAGGTGGAGAAGAAATGGGGGGGTTGGGATGGCTGCGGTGAGGGGAAGAAGGAGATAGAGGAGGTGGGGAAGGTGGCGTGCACGGCAAGGGAAAGGGAAGAAGAAGGAGAAGAGAGGACGGGGGGTGGGAGGCGCTTGTGACACACGCGCTCGGCGCGTGTGTTAGGGGATTTTTTTTATATATAAAATGGGGTGTTACAGAATGTACGCTTTCTTGCAGACTAGTGGTATTATTAATGTTTATAAACATAGTATGATTACCTGACTGACCTAGATCGAGGAATTTTATTCTTGTAAGGGAGTTACTTGTGGTTGTGTAATGTTAGGAGTTAATGGGTAAACTAGTAAACAAAGTATGAGTTATGAATCTGAAAAAGTGAGATTGCACAGTTATCAATTTGATTAGAAAGTAATGGAACTAGATATGTGGATTCTCTTACAATACCAGCGTGATTTAAATTAAAGGGTCGAAATTTTTATAAAGGGGAAGGAAAATGTAACAACCCAACCTTTAAAAAAAAATTTGCATGGCATGACGTGGTCGACCATAATGTGGCCAACCTTGTGCCATGCTACTGGCGCGGGCTGGGGGTGCCATGCACTCCCAGTCGCTGGCCCGGCCAACCAGGTCGGGCCAGCTAGCTCCGGTGGGCCTATCGGCGCCGGAGCCGCAGCGCCGACGTCCCCACCGCCTCTCTCCCCTTTATATTTCTCTCTCTCTCTCTCAAACTCTGTTTCTCTCTCTCCCACTATTACCGCTGCCGCGGCCGTCCTTGGAAACCATCGCCGCCACCTCCACAAACGTCGGTGAGCTCCTCTCTCTCTCTCTCACTCACACTCGAGCTTGGGCTCGTTGGAGCTGAGCCGCTGGCGAGAGGCCAGCAGTGGCCGGTGCCCTCCCTGCCGGCCCGGGTTCGCACTTCCCTCCACTCCTTCTTCTTCTTTCTTCTTCTTCTTCCTCAGCTGTTCCCCCTTTTACAATAGTGCTGGGCTCGGCCCAACACTGTAGCAGACAGTGCCGAGCCCAGCACTGTAACAAGGGATTGCTCCCTTTTAATTTGTTTACATTAATTATGTGATTTAGTTTCTAAAATTTAGGTAAATCAGTTTATCTAGATGGTAGATTATTTTTGATAATTTACACTCACTAGTATAAGTATTAGCTAAGTATTTTTGGTATAATAATTTATTAATTATAGTTATAAATACTTGCATATGATTATATATAGTTTACCATTGTTTATTAGATTAATACATGTAATCATATTGATAATAATCTTATATTTTATATTGTTAGTTTTATTAAAAATAATTAAATTATATAAGTTTCTATTAATGTTTATGTATGCTTATACATGCATATATTTAATATATTTGAATACGTGTTTCTAGCACCTTATTATTATTATATATTATTTTCTATAGGTTAGTTAATTAATAGAATTAATTATCTTATTAGAGAATTTAGGTTTAGCTCTTAAGTCTAGTGGGGTGTACCTAGCCTTTACCTTAATTCTATCATGTTCATCATATCCCGTAATATTATTTATGGGGGATTATCTGGGGTACAATCCAAATCCTGTTCAGTCACATGAGTCAAGGGTTTTCTAACATTGAGTTCCATATTATTCTAAAATTTACACTATTTAGGTGATAAGAATTTATTTTTAAGGGAGTGGTTAGACTAATTAATAAGCTGAGGATGGGAAAATGAGGGTTTATAAGGTCAAAATAATCCTCATGGGCCTAGGCTGGGCTTTAAGCCTAGCCCAGCCTACTGGCGCCTAGTGGTGGTGCTAGGTTGGGCTCAATCCCAACCCAGCAGGGCAAGAGGCTTTGGTGGGATATAGTCTGACCAGCAGCCCACCAAAAAAACGAGTTTCATGGGTTGCGGTCTAAACCGCAACCCACCAAGAGATGGTGGGGGTTTGCTTAACCCCCACCATCCCTCACCATCTCCTTCCAAGGGAAGGAGACAGAGGAGGAGGAAGGTCAGGTTGTTGCCGGTGACTAACGTCGCTGGTAGCCAAACCTCGAGACCGGCGACCTGCGCACATCACCCAAGAGTGGGTGGTTAGTCGGAGGAGAGGGAAAGGAAAAGAGGAGGAGGGCACTTGAGCTCGACAACGATGGGGGCGTAGCTCTAGCCCGCTATGGAGCGGTTTCAAGAACCACCCCCACACCTACGGGGGAACGGGAGTAGCTAGCCTAGTGGCCGAGTTGGCCGACGGGGTGCACTCAATGGCTAGCGGTAGGGGTGAAAACGGGTCGGATAAAATCCGATTCGACCCGCTATTCCGACCCGATTCGAATCAGATTCGGATAGAAAATTTCTATCGGATTCGGATACGGATTCGGATATGGGTTGGATATATTTTTCAGATTCGGATACGGATATCGAATATCCGTTTACCCGCATATTTTTTTGAATGATTACAGTTTTTAGTTTGCTTATTTAAATAGTAAGTATTAATATTGTTACTAATAATATATTATATAATATTTATAGAGATTAATTTCTCTAATTTTATATATTTGACATATAAAAATTTATTTGTTGTAAAACTCTTAATATTTTTGTGTTAACTATATCTAAATAAAATATTATAATTCTTTTGAATTCAATCAATATCTGTTTAAGATTCGATTCTCTATCCGAAAATTATCCATATCCGTTTAGTTAGGATATGGCTTTAAATTTTGCTATCCGTCTAATATTCGTATCCGAATCCATATCCGGACTAAAAATATGGATCCGGATATGGGTTGAGCACTATCCGATCCGTATACGATCTGTTTTCACCACCCCTAGCTCGCGGCCATAGAGGTCCCCCCCTCACTAAGAGGCCTGAAGCCCACCAAGAAGCCAAGAAGTGTATCCACTTCTCCTACGCCATTAGACGGAGCTCTTAGACTAGACGGTTAAAGACAGGAAGTCACCAGTCGACAGGGACTCCGATTTATAAGAGGGTTAGGGGCTTACTAAGAGTGGTCTAGGGCTTGGATCCGCACAGCTCAGCTCTGGCGTCGGTAGCACGAGAGAAAAAGAGGGAGAGAAAGTGGTGCGGTGGAGGAGGAAGTAGAGGTGGCAGTAGTAGCATGCACAAAAAAAGAAAAAGAAGAGAGAGAGAGAGAGAGAGAAGAGAGAGAGAGAGAGAAGAGAGAGAGAGAGAGAGAGAGACGGGGGGCAGGTCAGGGTAATGCATGGGAAATTTTTTTTTTTTAAATCTAGGTGTTACAGCTGCTAAGGTCTATGTCTCTCCAATTTGGAAGGATTGCATGAAATCACTACAAGATTTATCCCGACCAGCTAGAGATTGGGTGAAAGCTTAAAATGAGAAGGTATGTTGCATGTGAAGCTAAAGTTTAGTGATGTATTGATATTGTTTTATTACTATTAGGATGCATTAATCTTTTCAAAAGTTTAGTTTAGTCACTATTATGATATATCTAACATCTTCATTTTATTGTAGACTTGGACAAGGAGAAAGAGTGCCAAAGTCCACTAGTATACTAACTGTGTTGTAGAGTCATTCAATAAATTTATTTTAGAAAATCGAGCGAAACCGTATATTGATTTTATAGATAGTTTCAAACAAAAACTAATGGTTAAGATGGACTACCGCAGAAGGCATGCTAAGATGTGGCAGGGCAAACTAACACCGATATTAACTAAATATGTCCAGTGGATAAGTAAAGAGGCCGGTGGTGTGGGTAGTATCTTTCGATTTAGAAATGAGGAAGTAGAAGTCAAAGGACAAATGAGAGATGCACTATTAAATTGGATGAACAAATATGCTCTTATAGAAGGTGGCAATTATGTGGTTTCCTTGTATTCATGTTGTTACAATCATTCTATCTTTTTGTCAAAGAGCGGTTGACTATATCAATAATTATTTCACTGTTAAATAGCAACATTACTAGATAAAAAGTATTGAAAATGACCCACAGATGATTTAATTGTCAATGTTCCTGAGAGTGGTCGACCTAGGGGTAGACCAAGAAAAAAGAGGGTAAAAGGTGCTAATGAGGAGCGAATGCCAAACGGGGTGATGAAGCCAGTCAAAAATTATGGACATTGTAGTGGGAAAGGCCACAACAAGCAAAAGTTGTAAGGAGCCAATATGACAAGCGCAAGGGCAAGGGCAAGAGCAAGGGCAAGTAGTTGAAAATTCTAAAAATATCAATATTAGATAGAGTAATGAGCATAGAAAATTTTATGAAAATTTAACCTTTTCTTGATCCATTGTAATGCGGGTCATTTTTAGGTCCTATACAATATTAATATATTTAGTATTATTGTGGTCTTCAACTATTGGGTTTTTGGAGTTACTATTTACTCATTTTGTAATTTGAACTTGGAGTTACTATTCAATCATTTTTGTAATTTGAACTTGGAGTTACTATTTAGTTCAGCCACTATGTAATTGTACTAGAACTTGGTGTTAATATTTTGGATCTTATGGTATAATTGTATTAGAAGCTTTGTTTATTCAATGGCTTTGTACTAGATTATAATAGTTTTTAGCATAACAGGTTGTGCAATTTTAAAAGTATCAAAAGCTTGGTTGGTTGCAAATTTTGGATGTTTAGTTGTAAATGTAGATAATTTGTAAATCCAAGTTATTATATTTTTAGTTGTTATAAACTTAGCTTTGTACAGTTGTTGTAAAGTTCAGGTTTAGTTGTTGTAAATGTAGATAATCTGTAAATCCATATTATTGTATGTTTAGTTGTTGTATATTTAGTTGTTATAAACTTAGTTTTGTATAGTTCTTGTAAAGTTCAATTTAGTTTTATATGTTTAGTTGTTGTAAAGTTTGGTTTTGCAAGCAACTACTATCAATAGTTAGCTTTACAACAACTTCTATCAATCTACAAATTTTATTTAGAACACAAAAGTTTCCAAATTAATACATAACACAATCATCAGAACCATCCCATCTTCTTATCTAACATATCCATGTTCCACTCAATTCTAGTTAGCTGGTATGTCAGATCTATCAGGTAAAAATTGACATCGTTGCACCATGCGAAATAATCGCAATGATCATCCTACATTGAGACTATTAATACTCTAAATCAAACATTAGTAGAATATCAATTAAATTGCAAATCATACCTTATGTTCAGGGCGAGAGTAAAATCTTCTATTTTTGTTTTTCTTCATATTAGAAACTTGAATTTTGTAAACACCCATACTATAAGGGCAACTAAAATTTTCGCCTACATCATTCCAACTCAAATTTGAGCTCATTGATGATGACATTAACCCTCTTAGGAGCTACAGAAAAAGTAAATTTGAGCTTATTAATTAACTAATAGTTATGCCATTTATGAAATCCATACTTTAACATTTTGAATAGGATTTGATCAATGAAATTGTTGTAAAAACTAAAACCTAAGCTATGCCATTTCCAAAAATCAAAGCTACCATTTCCCAAATCAAAAGCTAAATCTAAATAAAATACTAAACCCAAGATAGAGGAGGAAAAGAGAGTTGTTGTTAGAAGAAAAAATTGAACCTTTCTTGATCGAAAAAAGCTATAGGGTTCTGCCCTAAAATAGAGGAAGAGAGAAAACCTAAAAATAGGGAGGAAGAAGAAAAAGTATAAGGGTATTTTTATTATTTAATAAAATTAATTATAAATTGGATGGAATATTTTTATCTATCCAAACGATTTTAATTAAAATCTAACTCAGGGTGTTTTCTATAAATATTAATTAAATCATAAGTCTCCATGAAAACGTAAATGTAAATTTAGCTAAAAGTCAGGTGTTATATACAAATCGCCCTTAAAGTTAACATCTGATGCTTTTTACTAAAGCACTGTATATCAATAATTTCAGCTTATTGTGGCTTATTTTGTAAAAGAGTTTAATTAGTTTTGCGAATCACTCATTTTTATATCGGAGTGATCTAGAAAAAATGTAAAACAAAAAAAGGTGGTTGGGTTGGAAGAGAACTAAACCTAACTGTTCGACTCCCCTACCGATTGGACCAATGCTAATGCGACGGCTACCCGTGGCTTGGTGGCGTCAGCCGTTTCGGGCGGAGCAGCGTGCGACGCTGGTGAACGTGAGGGTGAAATGGGTGAAGGATCGTGCCCTCGACTCCGTTGTGGCCAGGGAGCGCCACCTCCGTCACGCCCACCACCTGCTCGATCTCATCTCCTCCGACACCACCGGCCGCATCCCCGCCTGCGACCTCTCCCACCGTTCTTCCAAGCTCGGCCTCGACGTCCTCTCCTTCCTCCGCTACTTTCCCACCATCTTCCGTGAGACTAGGCCCTCCTCCTCGTCCTCCTACTTCTCCCTCACAGACGCCGCCCTCCGCCTCCGCCAACTCGAGCTCGACCTCCTCCGCGACACCGAGTCCGACCTCGTCGACCGCCTTCGCCGCTTCCTCATGCTCACCCTCGATCGTTCCGTCCCCCTCCACACTATCGACCTCCTCCACTGGGACCTCGGCCTGCCCCGCGACTATCGCCTCTCTCTCCTCCCCCGGTACCCCCAATTCTTTGACCTCGTCCATCCCCCTGGCGATGAACGCGTGTGGCTCCGCCTCCTCTGCTGGGACCGATGCCTGGCCGTCTCCGAGCTCCAGAGGAGCTCCGGAGTCGATGGGGATGGCGATGGCTTCTGTTTGGCTTTCCCGGTGAGCTTCACGAGGGGGTTCGGCATCAAGAAGAAGTGCGCCACGTGGCTAAAGGAGTGGCAGACCCTGCCCTACACCAGCCCCTACGCCGACGCCTCCGCACTCGATCCGCGGACCGATGTCTCGGAGAAGCGCATCGTGGGGGTCTTCCATGAGCTCCTCCATCTCACCGTCGCTAAGAAGACTGAGCGCAGGAATGTCAGCAACCTCCGGAAGCCCCTCGGCTTGCCCCAGAAGTTCACAAAGGTGTTCGAGCGCCATCCAGGCATCTTCTACCTTTCTCAGAAACTGGCCACGCAGACCGTCGTGCTCAGAGAGGCTTACGGCGGTGCCCGCGAGCTCATCAACAAGCACCCCCTGGTCGCCATCAGAGAGGAGTATGCCGCTATGATGAGGGCGGCAATGCCTGCGAAGAGGAGGGGCGCTTCCCACCACAAGGCGGAGGCATCAGAACTTGAAGGTGGGAGTTCTGACTCGAATACTGAAGAAGATGGCTGCTCTGATGTAAGCGGCACTTTTGATTCCCAAGCAGACTACAAGATTGTCAAAATGTCAGGAGAGGGCAAAATGAGAGAGTGATTCTGATGATGAAGCTATGGATGATTGATCTATTTCAGCAGCCACGAAGGTTATCTATTCTGTTATGTGCTTTTGCCTGAATGCAAGCCTGCATCAACGATGTCTAGAGGCTGTTCTTATTTATCTTCACAAGACTGGATCCTCATCAGCCCCTCAGAGGAGACTCAGAGGTATGAAGGAGTGAAAAAAGAAAACCAAAAATCCTGCGCATGATTGCCAGATGGAACGTTTTGGAAGATTCAAGTACGTATAATTTGACAACGAGTCCTACTTTATGCTTTAAATTGCAACTTCACACAAGTCATGCTAATCTTTCTTCCTATATGTTTGCATTTTAACTTTAACAAACATATACTTGCGTGTTCTGTGTTCATGGAAATATTAAAAAATCAGATGTCTGTTCTACCGATAGAGTTTTTGTGGCTCATTTTGATATGATGATGTTTGTTATTGTACATTTCTCTATTTGTTGAAGTCAACTCTCCAATATTTTGAGACAAAACACTATTGCATCAGTGTACTTTAGCTACTAATCAAAATTGAATATTAGTCATCCTTGCCCAAAACGTGACTAAATCCATCTTTTGACATGATTTGCTATGTTTCAGAGTGTCCAGTCTTAAAGAAAGTGATTGTTAGAGTTCTTTTGCCAATAAATTCTACCTTTAACTGGAGGAGAAATCTAGATAATTGTAACCAGAGCATCCATTTATAACCATCATTCTCTTTAGTACTGCGAGAATATGTATATTTGCATATGACCTCATGTAAAATTAGTTTGATGTCAATGATACGTAAGATTCAATTGCTATTGGAACTATTGTCACCACATACTTTGGTTCTCCAATCAGAAGTCAATGATGGCATGTCTATAATGGATAGTCATCAGTTCAACTAGTGGGTCAACTAGCCAAACCACTAGTTTATCTAAAATAACTAAATATTTAAACCATGTATATATAAACTTTCAATATTATAGAACCAAAAATAAAACATTTTACAATAGTAACATATTTTTTCAAATATTGAATCCTTTTTTTCAAACATGTAATTAAATTAATAAAGAATAAAATATCTATCTATCGAACTATTGTAATATCACATTGAAGTCATCATTACTCGAACAATTACCTAAAGTAAAAAATTTCTTTACAAAACTAGTAATGCTCTAGCCTCAGGATATTATTTCTATTCAATCTTGCTCATATCCACCAACAGTGGGACATGATCACAACAAAATCTAGGTAGAGTTATTACAACTAACCTAGGGAACATATGGTCCTAGTCATTTGTTACAAACACTCTCTAGAGAGCTAACACAGGTTGCTCCCTTATATTAGACCATGTAAATTTTTTGCCCTTTAACTTCTGCTCCATCTAGGGCTGTCAAGCTTGACGAGCGGCTCGGGCTCAGATCGGCTAAAGCTCGAGTCTGGCTAGGCTTGATTAGAGCTGAGTCGTGCCGAGCCCGAGCCGTTGAAACTAGCTCAAAATTAATATCTAGCCGAGCCTGAGCTGGAGCCGGCTCGCTCAGGCTTGGCTCGATAGGCTCAATAGCCTGACTAACTACAACTAGAGACACGTGGCATAAAGGAAAATTTGACATGTGTCCATCACCCATCACCCATTACCCTCACCCACTTATCACTCTCACTTACCCCACCCTCACCCTCATCCACTAGACCACCACCCATATGATACGATTCGGATTTCACCGACATCGTCTCGAGCATGGATTCACTTTAGGGGTGTTTTTGTTTCATGTTTTAGTGTTTAATTTCCATTAAAATAAGTTTTCTGTAAGTCGCGTTCGAACCCGGATGGAGTGAGTTCGAACGCGGTTTGTGAACGGGGTTGTGAACGTGGGTGAAGAGAGTGCACTGTGCGTTCGAACGCACTGTGAACGCCTGCATCACGTTTGCAAATACCGAGAGGGGCGTTCGATCACGCGTTCGAACTCCTGCATCGCGTTTGCAAATCCAGAGGAGTGAACTCGGTGCGTTCGAACGTGGTCAGCGAAAATTATATTTTTAGGGTTAATTTTGAGTTATTGGTTAGCCTTTAAAAGGATGTGGATGGCAACCAAAGTCAAGAATTGATTATTGAATATTGAGATTGAGTTTTGCCTTGCCTCCTTCGTCTTCTTCGTTCCCGTTCTCTCAATCCCCGGCGACGCCGTTTCTAACCTCCTTCGACCGGCCAATCACCCTAGTCCCTTAAGGGTGGCCCTCTCCTCCCCCTTCTTCCAATCTATCCAACACTTGCCCTAACCCTTCCATCAACCATAACCCTTCCACCACCACTTTTTACCGGTGCCACCCCATTAACGCCGGTCCACATTCAACCACCATTATCTAGGATCATGTGCCTCTATCCACGGATCCAAAACAGACCATCCTGACGTTCGTCCACTAAACGGATGATATCTCGAGATCCCCAACTCCGATTTATCTGAAACTTGATTTGTTGGAAAACTCTTTTCTGGGGCTACAACATATCAAAATTTTACGTCGATCCGACAGCGGCATATTTCGGGATCTTATTTCAAAGTTCCGTGCCAGATCTAGTCTAGATCAAGAAATTGGAAGAGATCGAACCTTAGCCTAAGGGAAGATCGTATCAATTTGGTATCAGAGCTCCATAGTCCGAGGCGTGATCGTATCACCATATCCTCACCCCATGTAACTGGCCCACCCTCAACCATCCGACCTCCTCTTCATCGACCTCCATCGGCAGGTTGCCGCCACGGCGCCACATCCTCCTCTCCGTCGGCCTCCTCCTCTGACTCTTCCATCGACCATCTCTTCGGCGTCGGCCTCCTTTTCTTCCTCCACTTTGTCGGCTTCCTCCCCCAATTGACCATCTCCTCCCCGTCGCCTCCTTCATTGACCATCTTCTCCCCATCGCTTCCTCCTCCATCCGTCTCCTATTTCTCCTTTAGCAAGCCACCACCACTCTCGTCGCCACCGCCTCATCCTCTATTCAAGATCGAGCTCTACTCAGCTCGATTCGGGCTTGGTTAGGCTCAGCTGGAGCTCAGCTTGAGTTGATCTAAGTCGAGCTTGAGCAAAATTATAAGGCTCGAAAATAATTTCGAGCCAAGCCTGAGCTTGAGCCAGAGCCGACTCGCTCAAGCTCGGCTTGTTTGCACCCCTAGCTCCATCAGTTTTAGATCGTTAATCACCCCATTAAATTTTTTCCTTTCTCTACTTCCAGAAGCTTTTCCCTTTACATTAAAGTCACTACCAATAATCCTTCTTTCCCCTTTCCAATTTTTAGATGAACCATCTCCCATAAAACCTCCTTTTAACCATATACATTTATCAACACTCAGTCTTTATCTTTTTCTCTACTTCTGATATGTATAACCATGAAATAACTATAATGTACACAATCCAGCACTTCTAAACCATTTCATTAACCCCCATAAGCATTCCCCCAAAAGACTTAGAGACAGGTAGATAACCCGGAAAGTTATCTACCACCCTTCCAACCATTTAAGCATTCTGTCATTTATGACTTCTTTTTTGTTTCCTACAAACAAAGGAAATTCAGATGCTCTTGACTGACAATCTCCTTTATTCTTCTCTTTTTCTCACTACTTCCCAAGTCTCTAATGTTCTAATAAAGACCTTTCATATATCCCCTATTTGTCCTTCTGTCTCAGTCCTTTTTCTTTTCTTTTAAAGATTATATATCTTTCAGCTCTTTCTCTCTCAAGGGCTTTTAGAACTATCAGATTTCTTCCCCTTGTTCCTCCATAGAACTTCCCCAAAAAATTTCACAAGTATTTGCAATAGATAATAATTCATTTTCAAAAAATTTAGAGAAGCTGAGACACTACATAAAGGGGTCATTACCTGGATTATTTCTCCTTTTTGCTTGTTCCATAGCTTTACTCCTCCCAACCTAAACAATTTTGTCTTGTATCATCTGTTCCTGACCTCCTGTTTTGAGTATGTTTCCAATGCTTCTCATTGTAAGGATTTTTGGTGCTTGAACTCTGCTTTTTCCACATATATTTCTTACCTCAGACCCTTGTGCTTGCAGCGGCTCCACATCTAAAACATTTTCTTCAGTATATACTGTCATTTGCCACTCCTGATTTTCGTATTTAACAGCTCTTGTTCTAACATCTCCTTTTCAGCATAGCTCCCTTCTTTCCATGAATAGTCAGCTTGAGTTAACTTCTTCCAAGTTTCTTCTTCCACCAGGACCTTTTTCCCTTTCTAGATTCTCGCTTTAACCACCAAAATCAATTCTTCTTCTACTTCCTCTCTCTCTTGAGATAACTTTTCTGGAGAAGTAACAGAGCTATCCTCCCCCAATTTGACCCCTAAACTTTTTGGGCTTAAAGTTTAAAGCAATATATTGGCTACTTTCTGTGCACCAATGCCCTAATTGTTTTAACAGATAGATGCCAAAAGTCTTACTCGTCTATTGTTCCAGGCAGATCAGGCATGGAATTAGGGGCATATAAGCAAAAGTGAAACAATTCACATCTGGCGATGGTACATCAAATGATTAACTTAGTTCCATATAGATATGGCCTATAACTTGGAGTTAGTCTACCAATTCTAATTATATAGCAAGTATTCAGTAAATGCCTAAGTTGGGGCAATTCCTTTAGTAGATAGATAACAAACCTGTATCTGTTCCACTTCATCTTCTTTCATATTCATGCTTGTCCTTTTTCGTATAAGAGTAGATTCTATTTTTGTACTCTTTGTAATACTTGAACTATTTCTGCTCTCATGGTGAATGGATAGTACTTAAAGATCGTGTGGTCGGATTTGCTTCTAATCTTATATCTGCTCCTTCCTAAATAATTCATAAATTTTGGCCACTCAAATCTATTGCTGTCAATGATAATTTGGGCCCATCATCATTGCCATATTGATAGCTGTAATCTTATACCTGCTGTTTGATTCCTTTATTTGTTGGATTTGATCAAAGACAATTATCCCTATATAGAAACTTATTTTCACATTAAAACACTCAAATACTATAGACAAAGATGTATTATTGACAAATAAAAATGAAAGGAAATACTTGTTATTGCGGATGATTCAGTGCCTACTGAGACCTACTAAGTATTTTCCAAGGATAAGAAGACTGATGATATTGAGATGCATGCAATGGTTAGAAATACTAGTTGAGTAGTACTCCTAGAGCCTTTCATTTCATCTTGGATTGCATTATGCATTAATTTTCTTGGCCTCTTCATGTTTTCTTTGTATTATTCCTGTTAAATATGCATCATACGAATGTCGGATTATATCAACATTTGAGCATTTTGGACATGTTGAATATACTGGATGTGGCATGTTTGTGCATTTTTGGACATGTTGAATTTACTGGATGTGGCATGTTTGTGCCTTTTGGTCATGTTGAATGTACTGGATGCGGCATGTTTCTACTTGAGCTTGCTAGTCATCGATAAAAGCTAGTAAGTACTCGACATATGGGGCCAGTGTCAGGGGTCCCATGTTGTGTACCCAATTAGAGAGAGTCAGATGATGCCACATGAGAGGTGCTATGATGATGGGCCTAATGCCTAACGTCTTTAATCTGGATACTACAGATATTCAGGCATTCTGTTCACTAAGTATTAGCAGAATATTTACTTGCTAGTGTTTATGATTAAAGATAGTCAGATAGAGTTTCAGAATCTGTACAGTGCACTGGATAGAGTTTATATGTGATTTTGGCCCTCTGATAGGCGAGGCTGCTTAGTACTCTTTACCTTGTCCTGTTTTTACACTATTGGATAAAATGTTCTAATCAAGTGCCTCTTATGCTTAGCTATATTATTTCCATCTGTTACTCATTTGTTACATTGTTGTTCTAAATTCTATGTTGATATATTCTACCTTGATTTACACATCCAACACTTTTATGTTATTGTGCATACCCTCTATTTGAGGAGAAAGAGTTTCTATTCACTTGGCTTTCTACTCATTTTTCAGTTTTGAAGTCAGGAGAAACGTTAATTCAAGTTGAGCCTAAGGACATCTAGCTTAATTTAGAATTCTTGTTGTTTGTATAAATATATTTTGTAAAAGTTTAGAATCATATACAGGTATAATATGTGAATGTATACGAGTACTCAAGTTGTATTTATTTCATAATGTTTTGTTGAGGCGCTCGTGGAGACCATGAGCATGTGCGTGTGCTGGGGCGCATTGCAAACTAAGTGGAGGTGCTAAAAAGAACCACATTTTTCTCTATCAATTTTGAATCAAACATTTTGTTGTTAAGAAAAGTGAGAATTTTAATGCATCTCAATTAAACCGCCATTTGTTGCAATTTAAACTTGGGTAAACTTATTCAACTTCAATATTTTGAGCACTATCTCATAACGTTTAGTAGAGTTCCCCGAGTTTTTTTGCACAAGGGATCCTTTTGTTATATTAGAAACACAGAGACTGCAAACCTGTTTGTTAAAAGTAACATAGAAGAACTTCATTAAGATAAAGGAACTTTGAGTGGACGGACTGCAAGGAGTTTAAGTAGGGATATGAGAGGTAGATTAAATATAATTGGGTAGAATGGGTCCAAATCTTCAAATTAATATACGCTTATCTTTCCCTCCACGAATCCCATGTTAATGGGACCTTTGAGCATTTGGATTGACACTGATTTCAGTTAACTATCACAGGGGCATAGTAACTATCTGGCGCATTGCGATAGTGATGGATAATTATTTACGTACCAACTTTTTTTTCACAATTTACGAGTTGTTGCTATCAGTGATTAGATCAATAACTCTCATGGGGTATAATGGTACAACTGCACTACTACAGTAATAGAAGTAAACAAGGACTCCTTCCCTATAGTTGGATCAATTGCATAAACTTTATTCCTCCATCTGCTCTACAATGAGTAATGTCCTCCTCAACATCATTATGCATTTAAAAAGTAATTTCTTGGAATTTTAATGCAGCTTTAGAGTAGGAAGACTCAAAATGGTCATATGAGAATTTAATAGAGGCTAATTTGTACAAATAATGACGAATTATTTTCTATAAGTTGATCTCTTCAGTGTTGGATCAGTTCGAGAATTATGAATACTCAGTTTCACGGCATTTCAACTTGTTTGACATGGAAATCCTGCCCAAATAAAAATTTCCAGCAAAAATAGATCTGAAGAATCAAAATGCCCATCAAACCGCAGAGAAGCTATAGAAAGAAGTTAGAGAAACTAAAATTTATAGGCTACCATGACACTATCTACAATTTCCTGAAAAGGGAACTTCAAAGTGCAAAAGACGTGTATGGGGGACTGCTAAACATTCCTAAAGTAAATGACGATAAATAATTTCTTGATCTATTTCTTACAATGAATAGGACTTATCACTCGGTATAAAATCAAAACCTATTTTAAAGTTCTATAAAAAGTTATCCTAAATTAATATCTTATGTGACTCGACTAGCATTCAACCAATAGCATAATATCTTATGCGACTCAACTACCTATTGACATCCTAATTTCTGCCTTTCTAAACAAGACGTTGGGTTTTAAATTTCCTTGCAATGACCAGTTACACCGAGTGTCCAGTAACTGACCCGTTTCTATGGAAAGATTAGTCTAATTGTTTAACCCAATTATCAAAAGAGATGTTCTTATTGTCCAGCCTATAATTTACAAGCTTTTGCATTCTAAAGAAAAGTAGAAGAATTTAATTCCAACCAATGAGAAAAAAGTAGAAAGTCTTAGTTCTTTATTTCATTCTCTTTTGCCCTACCGACCTATTCTTCTTGTAGTTTCACCTCCCTACCAAAATTTAAACTGGATCCCAAGCCATGTCCTTTCGAAAAGCAAAAGGAGAACTCAGAAATAATAGCTCTGAAACAAATAAAGGAACAGAACCTGTAACGCATTCAGGCTCAATCCATAATGAGCATTTTGGTAAAAGAATCATGTGGTCTCTGGTTCTTCCCCTTTTTCCCCCAATTTCCGCTGCTCTACCAGATTAGATACTCATTAACATCGCCAGTAAGAAATAAGAAAGGAGAACGTAGCCATGAATCTTCAAAGGGCAGTGCCATAACTACAGACTTTACACTTCTGCTTGATTTTAGCACAACTACAAAACTCAGCTGAAAACTAGCATACTCAGACAACATATCTATAAGTTACATATCTGCCTGCAGTCTCACTGGGTCGGATGATCTTCACAACCTGTCCACGCTTTAGGCCATAGTATCTAGCTACAGGGTCTGTCACCTGAATTCGAGGAAGCTGGAATAACAGAAGTTAACATTAAATGTCAACATGCTTCAAGAAAACAACTTGAACAATCTTCAATAAAAACATAGAAGATATTGTATCAGCTTGGCTATGTATCATATTATTGCAAGTAGGGCTGCAGAGAGTCAAAGTAGAGTTGTTTGATGTGTTACACAGGACTCTGTTGGATTGACTATAAAATATCAGACCTAACACTATAAGACACCTATACAAATCGGACCCAACAAATGAACAGGTTGATTATTTTCTGAGAAAAAAAAAACAAACACTATCTGTTTATTACATATAACACAGGTTATCCGACTAACCTACCTAACCACATAACTTGCCAATATAGTATGGTTAGGTTTAAGTTGGCTAACAGTTGAATACTTCAAATATCTGACTCATGCACCTAAAATATGTTGACTTGGAGAACTGGGTTAAGGTTAATAATTCAAAGTTTACAAACACAAACATCACCCACCTAATAATTTGTTAGGTCAGTCAACACATTTATAATCAAATCCATAACTCAAATCAATTTAAAGGTCACAGTTAATTGTTATGTTGGCATGTCGGGTCAAAATTTGCCACCGTCAAAGACAAGTCAAGCCAAGTAATAGAGATTTTAAGCTCCACTCACCTATCGATTATCAGACTAAGCTTAGCTAGAGCACAAACTCCAATGTTGGTGCCCAATCTCATCTTCATAAATCACCTTTCCAAAGTCAAGACTTTTGAAGCAACACAAACTATTCATAAATCTCATCTTACCTCCTATCAACTTAAAGCTCATTTGCAACCAATCCTAAAGGGATAGGGGAAAGAATGCTGGACTAAGAAAGAATTTACATATTAACGCATGACCCTAACTCATAATTAGTATGGATCCTAGTTTCGGCTAACCCTCAGACGGATTGGTAAGTCTGGTATTGACTGATTCGGCCATATTGACCAATTTGTCTCGGGAGTGTTGACCAAAGTAAAATAAAACTAGCTGACATGGGATTTTTTTTTTTTTAAGATTCATATCTTTTTCAACTTTTCAGCTTGTACTCTCTATTCCTTATGTACATTCTCTTCTCATCTCTCACACTTCACCGAGCTTATCTAACAAAATCCTCTGACTATTTCACACTAGTGAACTAGGACAAATTTTTTTCTCTTTATTATTATTTTTGTCTCTTCTCTCTCTCTTTCTCTCCCACTATTTAAATCCCTCTTTTTTACTGCAATGAAAAGAGAGATCTCTCTTTTCATCTCACTTATACAGAAATAATTTACGAACATAGAAATTTATCAAATCTAGCTCAAATTTCATGATGATTTTAAATGAGTTATTTTTTAGTTTTTAGGCTTTATTAATTTTTATTTTCTTATTTTTTTGTCACTTTTTCTAAATTTTTAAAACAATTTATACATTTTTAAATAATATTTACTAGATATAGTCAATATGCTCGACAAGTATTGTTTCTAGAACCTTGGTAATTAGCACAAACTTGCTCAGTGAAAAGAGATAATTATAGTATTAGGTGTAAGTGTTATTGCTAGACCAAGAGGTTTAAGTGGGTGCTATTTCTTCTCTTAGAAATAGGGCCTACATGCATATCTAGTAGTTTCGACCTATGCTATTTTAAGTACAAAAAGTTATAGAAACATAAAGGGATAATGTTGACACTATAAAAAGTAACTATAATCTATACCTTTAATGGACTAAGTCGGTTTAGTGTAGACAATATGCAACAATTGTTGAAGTTCAAATGCTCATGAAAGAGACAATCACTTAACGAATAAAAAGATAATAGATTGTAAGATAAGTTCTATAAGTTTACTCTACCTGAGTTTCTTTTAGGGTATAGCGTTCCAACAATGTCTTCTTCTCCTCAGGAGTCAGTAATTGATGCTCCGGAACAAGTACATGATCCTTAATGTTGACCAAGAGCTCTGTCTCCTGCATTTGGCATATTTTAATGTAAGCATCATCAGTAACTTCTCATCAACTTAAAATACAAGTAAATGCAGTAGATGAAACTGTGAGGAAATTTTTTTCATTTTTTAGTTTCTTTTTAGCATCAAAACAACATTTATTATTGTAAGGTGTATTGTCATAAGAAAATGAGAAAGTAAAATCACCTGAAAAACCTCCAAATGATATTTTTGAGAAACTTCTTGCATGGATGACCTTGCAAAGGGAGTAAGATTTTGCTGAACAACTAATATTCCGTTCATCACATTATCTGATTTCATTCGTTCAACATACTGCTTAATCTGCTTCACACCAACTTTTGGTTCATTTGGGAAGAAAACGTAAATCTAGTTCCATAAAACATAAAAAGAATTTCAAAATCTCATCAGTCTTTAATTAGTAGAGATACTGAAGTTGAATCAGATTTCCTCAAAAGTGAGCCAGAACCCAGAAAGTTTCCTAGAGATCTTTTCCTAGAGATCTTAATATATATTTAGTGGTATCAAATATATTTGTACACAAAATAAAAACGCATAAACAGATGCATAGAGAATCTGTCCTCCACGTCCCACGATCGCACATCAATCAGAATATAGAAGTGTCTATTTATCAGTTGTCAAGACATAGTCTGTAACTATTCATCATAGAAACGCCATACACAGAATTTCTTACTACTGACTTCATGCAAAAATTTGAACAAGATTTTTTCTGTGAATTTTGAACTAAAAATAAATAAAAAAGAATTTAATTACCATTTCTATTTACACTAAATTTCAGTATTAACATAACAGAGCACACCAGAATGAGAATGCCAAGTATTGATACAATTACTGACAAAGAGATTATGCAGAAAGTAGAGCACACTAATATATTGAAGGTTTTCACATTTGACAGTTGACACAAAAGAAATATTAGATCTTTATGCACAAAAGGAAATAAATTGGTTTCTTTTTCTTGTAATCTGATCATCAACAAAATGAATAATTTGAAAGCCAATATAAGCTAAATAGTACTCTAAACCATATTGATGCAAAGGAGCTACCTGTTTCCAATTAACCTTATAGAAAATCACATGAAATATGATGATTCTATGATCCAAAGGGAAGTAAGCAATCATATGAGAGGGCTCAAATTAGTGGAAGCATTTAAGCATTTATTATGGCTCTACTGAAAGAAAGTAGCCCTAGATAGAAACAAATGTATAGGCAAGCCCAATCTAATACACCTAGCTTCACAAGATCTTAAAGAATGGCACAACCTAATCACAAACCACAGATGTTCTTCATATAAGAAAAGGAGGGTTCTTGGATAAAACATGTATGTTCAGTACATACAAATTAACACGAATCAACAAACTAAATAGTAGGAATATTGGGGAATGGGAAGCATTTGATGGAAAATAATAGGACACTAAAAAGCTGAGGTATATGTCCTAATTATTGCTATAGAACATAACATTATTCAGTTTAGCTATATGGATCCTTTCTCTACAATCATCTCTCTTTAATGCAATAACTTTTTTGCCAAATGAGCTATTATATCTTTGATTCCTTTTTTACTAATTCCCCTGTGTTAAGTTCTGTCTTCTACTCCCCCTTGAAGAACAAGGATCAAACTAACTTTCCGACAAAGGGGAACTGCTGTCTTGTAAATGATATATTTAACATCTCTTATTCAGTATAAAACTATAAATATTCCTTATTTCCCCCACTTTTAGAAAAAACTATACATAAGTTTCCAAATCAGTAGTTTAAAACTTTAAATAAATGGAAATTATCATATGTCAACAAAAATTGTAGAGATAGAGAATTTTTTGCAAGTCACCTGTTATGAGAAGTACTAAATGGCATAAAAAGTATTCTAATTTTGATGTTGCAGTGGATGTCTTTCTTCTTTCCCATAATAAAAAAGGTGTGAAAATAAGCAGTAAAGGGAGAGAATAGATATGTCAATTTTATGTTTTACTATATGTCATTCTAAACAGCATTGCATATTAGGGTTTACATGCCATAGTTGTGAAATACTGAATCACAGAAACTTACAAGTATGAAAATAAATATTGGGTTCTCATTACCAGGTAAAGATTTAGGAACTCAGGACAAAGTTTACTCATCTAATATCTACTAGATAGTGCATAGACCATAAATTTCAATAAAACAAATAGATGTAAAGAGAGATGCGCCCTATCAGCTTTTAGAACCAAAATGTCAGGATGAAAATGAGGCTGGCTATTTTCAACAGAAGGAGTTTAATAAGAAGTTTCAAACAATATTCAATATAACTTGAACTCACCTAACTCCTTGATTTCTGACAAGGGTATTTATAAAGATAGATCGTATTCAATTTCTCAAAATTTTGATAACAGAATCAGAAACAAAGCCTTTCTGAACTTCTATCGATGTTGCTTTTTTTCATAGCTACTTGTGTAACATGACTAGTTTCAACTTTCACCACTGCAAACAAAAAGGACGAGATTTTTACTTTCCATAAGAATTTGTCCCAACATAATCACCGCGAATTGAATAAGATAAACTCGAACGAATACCCACAGAACGCATCAATAAAGGAAGAATACAAGAGAATTAGACGAATCACCTGATCCGATGGGCCGTTCTTCTTGGACTTGTTGATGACGAGGTCGTCGCGCCTGACACCCTCGCCGAACTTGTCCAAGAACTGGCGCTTGTTCATGTTGACCTCCACGTCGAGGACGAGGTAGCCCCGGTCCCTCAGCATCTGCATCACCGTCCGCCGGATACGAAATAGGCGGCTGATCTCGTCCTCCGACGCCATGAGTTTTAGGGTTTCAAGGGCCTATTTAGGTTTTCCAATGGTTGATGGGGAGGACTCCAAAACGGGGAGCCTGAATCAAATCCTTGATGATTCGAAGCGTTTTTCTTAAAGGAAAAAAAAAGGAGAGGACTATTGATTTAGGCAACGCTGGGTACAAAAAGCCCCCATCATAGGTCAGAAGTAATTAGAGCAAAACGGGGGGGGGGCAGGGAAGACAACGACCAGGTGCACCCAAAACGCTCAGTATGACCTAGGTTGGCAAGCCAATAACGGGTTGGTCGGTCTATCTAAGAATTTCTATATTTATTAATCAAATAGAGTTGACATAGTTGTACCAAAGCCGAATATTTTATTAAAAATAATTTAAAATAATTTACCTTAAATCATCGGTCCACTAATTATTATTGATTTAAAAGTAAATTGCATAGAAAATATTCAATTAAGCTTCTTTGTTAAAAAAGATAATCTACTTAAAATAATTTCTCCATAATTTTCTATATTAATTCTCTGATAGGAGCAATTAATATAGATACACTCATATTATCGACTCATTTGCTAAAATTAATTTAACTAATATTATAATCAACCGTGCTAATATCCAATTAGAATTAATTATTTATTACGAGCAATTAGTAATGGCACTCTCAAGTCACAACCTAATTTACGAAAATTGATTTATAACAATTAGTATTACTAACTAAACTATTCTCTAAGGACGATTAATAGTTGAGGCTCAAGTTAACATAATTAACTAAGTAAAAAAAGATTAAAGTAAGTTAAAATAGTTTAAAAAGAAATTTATTTTGATCAGCCTAAGGCCTAAAGCAACGGGGTAGGCTACAACCAATCTCAAAGCCACAATAAAACCTACCAAGGTTGGACATGAAGCACAAACTATCCAATAAAACCATAAAACTACTTGGACTAGGCTATCTGCAACCCAACCACACCACCCAAAAACTTGGGCTGGGCTACCTGTAGCCCAACAACAACACCACTTGAGCTAGTTTGCTCGTAGCCCAACCCAAGCCCAAGCTAGGCTTAATGGCACCTAGTATAACACAAAATACTCCACCCCTCTATCATTCCTCACTTCCACCGAAAGGAGGATAGTGCCCCCTAAATGAAGCCAAAGACTACACGTAGATGACCAACAATTATGTTGGTGTGAGGAAGCTACTAGCGATCCCAACCGTCGACTATCCAGACCGACCCCACCAGCACTCTCTTCTTGGTTAGCAGAAGCAAGCTGAGGGGTAGCCCAACCGTCAGAGGCTATCAACGGCGAGAATCACCTTAGGCCAGTGGCCAGGACGAGGGATCGCCTAGTAGCTCCGGCTATGAGGGCCCTAAAACACAATGCTAAGCTTGTCTCGCAAAGAGGAAAGTTCCGACCAATTAAGGGGAGGAGAAAATGATGACAGTGGCCAAAAAAATCCTTGGAAGCCAATAGGGAAAAAGGCTATTTAGTGTAGCCTCTCCTAGAGGCGAGGAGAGCCCACAAAGGGCCACAACCAAGAGAGCATCACGAGGTGAAGCTCCCTAAATCGATAGGCCGATGACACAAGGTTGTCTGCCGGCCAACACCTCCAAGGAAGGCCAAAGCTGAAAAGTAAGGAAAAAAAGATTCTACAAGCTATTAAAATGTAATTAAATAAATAAAAAAAATAGAGGACTCACCCCTAGCATAGTTCATGGGGTCATCGAGCTCCGATGTAGTGAAGTGAAGAAAGGGGAAAATGAGCTATGGGTAGGGAGAAGGAAAGAAAAAGAAAAAAAAAAGGAAAGGAATGAGAGAAAAGAAAATAGGGAGGGAGAAAAGGAAGGGGTACACGTGCCCTACACGTGTGCACCCTGAGCTACAACTCATGTGCAAAGCCGAGCGACCTCGCGTTGGATGCTAGTCACGTGGGTCATGAGCCCACAAGTCTAGCTAGCATTAGCCTCGAGCTATATACAAGTCAAGCTTAGTCAACTAATGTAGGCCAACCGAGTTATTCCACCAGTCATCCTCAGGCTTGTACTCGAGCCTAAAATCATGCTCATGAGTCTAAAAAAAGTCGTGAAAGATGGTCAAACCAATTCACTGGAATTCAGCCTACCTCTAGATTCGTACACTTCATCTCCTCCAAAGAATTGCTCTGACCCTAACCCTAAGGCTAAAAAAGCATTTCAACCTAGGGTCGCCACCACAGGGTTACTAGCCGATGATAATCGGTGTCCATTGGGTTGTCACAATGGCGAAGTAGCATTAGAGGGCAGAAATTGAGCTTGGGTTCAATCTACTATAGTGGTAGTAGTGGTGCGTCTCTGACAGGTCCACCAACCCTTGATGGCTACGGATGGTGCCTAGTGCCCCGCTATAGTGGAGCCGCGACATGGTTTGGCTCGAGTAGTATCAAAGCGAGCATGGCCATCGAGTTCAGCCACATGATGGTCGTTGGCGGCAACGTTGGCCACTATTGGATGGCAATCGGGCTAAGGAGGCTAGCTATGGCTACCGGTCGCCATGGAAGGTTGGACCCAAGGACAATAGCCGTGGGTTCACTATAGTGCGGAGGGTCATTGATAGTGGTCTTCTAGCCTACGCCAATGCGTACAGTGGCCATGGCTAGAGTGCGAAGGGACCAAGGAAGGGACTAGTGGAGTTGACATGGACTAAGAGAGCTTGGATCACCGTTAGTGAAAAACTACGATTTCAAACATAATTTTCCATTATAGTTAGGGAAGATGATGTTGGAGTCATCATTGTTATAGTAGGGAAGGTCCGTAGAGGTGGCAGGAGCTCCACTGTACTCAGAGGGGTTTTGGCCACATTTTTGGGGCTCCTCTCCACCTCCCTCACTGTTGAAGGTGGTGATCATGAGGGCGGCAGTTCCACCATGGCCAGTAGTGGTGCTAGTTTAGGAGAGCCTCTTTCAAGTCTTGAATAGTCTTTTTGAGTCTCTTAGTTTTTCTCCATGGCAAATCTAGTGACCTCCTTCAATAAATCTTTTAAAATCTTCACGGACTCTACCAACACCTTTGCACACACATAAAGATCATCCACAGTGGTGGCTGGTGGTGCCGAGGAAACCTCCATAGGGATGGAGATGAGTTCTTGGTCCTCCACGGCAGTGATCTCTCTCAGATTTGCCTTGGATCGCACATTCATCATTGGTCGAGAAATGGTGGCACTAATACCACTATTACAAACCAGATCTAGAATGATTTATGCATAAGAACATTCTAAAGGTTGGTATCCTCAGGAGTCATGAATCTAATAGCTTTAGAATAAAGTGATTCTAAGATTAAGATGAAAAGATATCAATGAAATAGTAAAGAAAGGTCGAAATTGGACAAAATGGGAAATACCGATGTTGCGGCGATCGTCGGAGGGTGGTGGACGGTGGTGGGATGGTGGAGGTCATCGTATGAGTGGGTGGCTCATGGAGAAATGGGTGGTTAGAGTTTGGAGAAAGGATTAGGTTTTTTCGACTATATCTACTCCTAGAAAATCATATTGCTACGATTAATTAGTAAATGCAAGATATCTCCACTCACGTCTTCTGAACTATCACCATTTTTTGTATATACTCTCTAAACTTTTTTTTTTACCATATACACCTCTTAATTTAAAAAGTTTTTGGTTTAGAGGTTATTACAATTCAACCATGTGGGTTAAGTTAGTCGAGTCGAGTCAAATTGAGTTAGTTAGTTAGATTTATCCTATTGTCTTAAATTTCAAAATAAATCATCCACATGTGGATCCGATCCGTTAGGATTTTTACTCTTATAAATAGGAGTGAACATGTGTTAAAAATTACAGTTGAATGAATCTAAGTTTAGCCAAATATTTATTATCGTCTTTATTTTCTAATATAGTCATTAAATCATATTTATCTTTGTAGGAGTAGATCGTAACCGTAGAACCTCCAAAGCTTTCAAATCCTAACCACCATCTTCCTCTAGGAACCACCGTATTATACAATCATCCACCACCACCCCTTGGCTGTCCGCCATCCTTTGTTGACCACCGTAAGATAGGATAACTACTATTCTGCCTTACTTTGACATTCCTCCACTATTTTATTTTAACTTTTTATCTCGGCGTCGGGTCCATATGAAACAAGAACCATTGAAACCCTATCTTGTGAGGTTATCACCATATAAATTTTTATAATTTTCTTACTTCTAATCAATCCAGTTCTGATTCATATTATTGGTATCAGAGTTGACGTTCCTTGGTCGATCATTAGCATGAGATCAAAGATGAACGAAAAAGAAGCAACCGTTAAGGACCAAGAACTCATCTCCTTTCCTATGGGAGTTTCTTCGACACCCTCGCCATCACCAGCAACTATCAATGATGAGCCACCGGTGTAACAACCTAACCCTAAAAAAAGATGGCATGACGTGACCGATTGTGGCCAATCGGCACCCTTACTACTATTGCTGCGATCGGTTGCCTATGACAAGCCTCATCGCTGCCACCATCCTCCAACCACACTACCATTCTCTCCCTCTCTATATATCTCTTTCTTAAACTCCCTCTCGTTCTCTATCTCTCTCAAACTCTCTCCGATCCTCTCTCTCTCTCTCTTTCTCTTCTCAATCACGTCCTTGGAACCACCGTCGCCACCTCTACCACCGAGCAACGTCGGTGAGTCTTCTCCCTACTCTCCTTTCTTCTCTTCTAATACATTTAGTTAGGGTATTTTTTTATTTCATTAGTTGTTTATTTTAATTAAAATAAAATTCCTATAGGTCGCGTTCAAACGCGACCCCTTCCGCGTTCGAACGCCCTTGCGAACGCTTGCACTAGGTTTGCATAAATAGAGAACACAAAATGTGCATTCTAACATGATCGACGAGAATCTTTTAGAATTAGTGTTAATAATTATATTTTGGCTTGTTGGCTAGCCTCTATAAAGGTGTGGATGGTAGCTAAAATCATTATGCTATTGGATTATTAATTTCTTGCCTTTTATTTTCTCTCTATTCTCCCTATCTTAATCTCCCTCCTCCCTCTTCACCAACCTACCACATTTACCGTTGGCAAGGTCTCTCCTAACTTCTAATCTCCCTCATCTATCAAGTCCTCCCTCTTCTTTGGGATCTCGACCACTTCTTCCTTTTTGTCTTAATCACTTAATCAACATCACCCATCCACCCTCATTTCCATTACCATAACCCTAACATCCACTCCACTCATCACCACCACCATCATTCACAATATATGGTGTTTTTGTCCTAGTTGTAGTTCAAATCTATGATGGGCGTAAATACAACACAAGTAGATTTGGGAGTTATGGATTGATTCCACTTGGTTTCATAATTTTCTGACTATGGGAGAATATTTGATAAATATTTTATCTTGGTTATGTATACTGCTTCCTATAATAAATCTAGATCTTGAAGGAATCGTTCCGTAGACCTATTATTGGTATCAGAGCCAGGCGAACCTCAGACCTCCATTAATGGTTGAAACAAGAAAGATAACGTCGATAAGGATTGGCACTTTAAGGATGAGGTTGATCCCTTCAGAGATAGTGATAGACATGCTCGAGGATTTAGAGAAGGAGATCAACATGCACAAATGTTCAGACCTGAACCAAAGATCTTTCGTGAACCCGACAATGCTATTCGGGGGAGAACCGCACGCTTGAATTTTTCAAAATTCCAAGGCAGTGATCCAACAGATTGGGTGTTTCAAGTGGAGCAATACTTTGATTGTCAAGGGATAGTGGAGGACACAAAGGTCTAGATAGCAAGCTTTCACCTCCAAGGAATGACATTGCATTGATATCGATCGGTTATTAGTGGTGGAGGATTTACCGGTTGGGCTGACTTTTATAGAAGGATTACACGCAGATTTGGGACAGCGGCATATGAAGATTTTGCTGCCATATTAAAAGCAAGATGGTTCAGAAAATGACCATTTTGGAGTATCAATCTGATTTGAAAGAGTTAGTAGTCATTGTGAGCCATCTTGGCCTAAACCGACATTGATGAGCACATTTATTTTAGAGCTGCAGGATGAGATACAAGCGGATGTTCATGCTCTTTGTACTACCACTCTTGAGGAGGCCTTTGAAAAGGCTGTAAGGATGGAGCAAAAACATAAGGCTTTCAAGATGGCAGCAAAAACAAGTTTGGGCAACAGAGATGGACGGTTTGCGCCTAGAACGCCGGTTGGAAATTCTACGGGTTCAAAGACAACGGCTGCGAGTACTAGACTACGACCACCTTTGAGATCTTCTTCTGATGTTAGAGGACGCACAAGACCCCCTGTTCGAACTCTCATGCCTACCCAGGTGGAGGAGCGAAGAGCGAAAGGTTTTTGCTTTCCATGTGATGAACGTTTCACCCCCGGTCATCGATGTTCCAAACCGATCGGGAGTGTGATGCTCATCGACGGTCTTAAGGAGGATGATGAAGTTGTTAAGGATGGAGAGTGTTTAGAGGTGGTCCATGAGGAGGACATTGAAGAGAGTGCATAGGAAGATATCCAAGCTGAAATATCGATGCATGCATATTCGGGTACTTCCGCGCCAAGAACGTTAAGGGTAAACGGACTCGTTAGAAAGTATTGTATGCATATCCTCATCGATTTCGGAAATATACACAATTTTCTAGAAGAGAGGTTAGTGAGAAAATTGGGCTTGGATGCTTAACAGACCACGGAGTTTGACGTTGCTATTGGAGACGGCACAAAGCTTAAGGCGGAGAGCTTGTAACGCCAGGTCGGTATTCGGGTGCAAGGACACAACATCATTGTGGACTTATATCTGTTGGTGCTGCGAGGGGCGGACATTGTCCTTGACACTCAGTGGTTACAAAGCTTAGGACCTATCACTTTTGATTTCTGGAGCATGTGGATGAAATTTAAGCAAGGAAACAAAGATGTGCGGCTTGATGGCATTCGATCTCCACCAATTCCTGCGACACAGCCGATGGTGGGGCTACCATGTGTGAGTGATTTGGCCTATCTTCTTTAGTTAAAATCAGTAGGAGACGAGGCTCAAATGAGTCCAGATAATAGTATCAAGTTGTCTAATTTATTAAACAAATTTGCTAGACTGTTTGAGGAACCAAAGGAGTTGCCACTAAGAAGAACAGCGGACCACCGCATAGAGATTGTGTCCGGCTGCACCAGCGAATGTGAGGCTATATTGGTATCTACATGTGCAACAGGAAGTAATCTTAAAGTAGCCGAGATGTTGGAGCAAGGCCTCATTCAACCAAGTCATAGCTCTTACTTAGGGGTGGCAATCGGGTCGGGTTAAGCAGGTTTGAGTCGGGTCAGATTCGGGTCGGGTCAACATTACCTTGACACGAACACAACCCGATTAATAAACGGGTTGCATTTAGTAAACACGAACACGACCCGATTGATAAACGGGTAACACGACACGACCCGCCTAACCCGTTTAATAAACGGGTCAAGTTAACACGACCCGTCTAACCCGTTTAATACAAATTATATATAAAATTTAATATTTACTGATTTATTATATATAAATGGTGTATTACACAAATACAATCCTAATAATTCATACAATATTAAAACTAAACAGGTTAAACGGGTCACCCGACCCACCCGACCCGCCCGACCCGTTTACTTAAACGGGTCAAATGGGTCAAAGGCATAAACCCGAACACGACCCAATTAATAATTGGGTTAGGCAGGTTGACCCGTTTATGACCCGAACCCGATTAATCTAAACCTAAACCCGATTAACAGTCGGGTTATCGTGTCGGGTTATCGGGTCGGGTCAAGTTTTGCCACCCCTACTCTTACTCTTCGCCCATGCTATTGGTGTGAAAAAAGGATAAGACATGGCATTTTTGTGTCGACTATCGGGCACTAAATGCTGTTACCGTCAAAGACCGGTATCCATTCCGGTTATAGAGGAGCTACTGGACGAGCTTGCAAGGGCGACTATATTTAGCAAGCTTGATTTGAGGGCTGGGTATCATCAAATTAGAGTTCACCCGGCGAATGTGCATAAGACTACATTTCGGACTCCAAACGAGCATTACGAGTTCCGGATGATGCATTTTGGTCTCACCAATGCTCCAGCTACTTTTCAAGGCCTCATGAATGATATATTTCGGCCTCTATTGTGAAGGTGTGTTTTGATATTCTTTGATGACATTTTGGTGTATAGTATGACTGAATTAGAGCATTGACGGTATTTGGAGGATGTGCTGAATTTGTTGAAGTAAAACCAGCTGAAGATCAAGAAGTCCAAGTGCCTATGGGAAGTACCACAAGTGGAGTATTTATGCCACATTATCTCAGCGAAAAGTGTAGCGGCGGATCCTCAAAAGATGGCATACATGATCGCTTGGCCTATTCCTACTACCACCACCGAATTATGAGGATTTTTAGGGCTGACCGGATATTATCACCGCTTCATCACCGGGTATGGCAAGATCGCTGCTCCTCTCACTTTTTTGTTGAAGAAAGATTCTTTTAGATGGATAAATGAAGCCACTACGGCCTTTGAAAAACTAAAAACAACAATTACGATGGCGTTCATTTTAGCGCTACCGGACTTCACCAAAGAGTTCGCTGAGGAATGTGATGCGTCGGAAGTTGGCATAGGAGCTGTACTAATGCAAGGATGACGTTTCATTGCATTTCTTAGCAAAGCTTTATCACAAAAATCTCAGCAATTATCGACTTATGAGAGAGAGATGTTGCCAATTCTGCATGCGGTGACAAAGTGAAAGCCTTATTTGATCGGTAGGTGATTCATTATCCAAACTGATCAAAGGAGCCTTCCATACTTTATGGGACAATGTATACCCACTCCAGCATAGCAGAGATAGGTTTTCGGCATTTCTATAGATTTCACACTTCCATACTTTACCTATACCGCAACGTATACACACTTCCATACTTTACTTATACCAGATCGTATTTGGGAAGACATTTCTATGGATTTTATAGAGGGTCTTCCGCTAGTACGTCGCTATTCGGTTATTTTTATGGTCATTGACAGGTTGAGCAAGTTTGCACTTTTTGGCATCGTCACATCCATTTTCAGTCAAGTCAGTGGCTGAAATTTTTGTTAGAGATGTTGCTTAGTTACATGACATACTATGCACAATTGTCTCGAATCGTGATCGTGTATTTATGAGTGACTTTTGGATGGAGTTTTTTAGGTTGCAGGGGACTCAATTGATCTTTAGTTCGGCCTACCATCCACAAACGGACGGCCAAACCGAGATAGTCAATTGAGACATTGAGCATACTTGAGGTGCTTTGTTGGAGAGATGTTGAGACAATGGTTGGAGTTCTTACCATGGGCGGAGTGGTCTTACAACACTACCTACCATAGCAGCATTGACATGACTCCATTTGAGATCATGTATGGACGCACGGCTCCGACATTGCACGCTTATGATCCAGTGGCATCTGCAGATCGGACGAAGGTGGACTTAGTTTTGATGGATAGAGACGCCACATTGAGGAGGTTGCGTGCCCATCTTAAACTTGCTCAAAACCGCATGAAGCAAGTTTATGATCACAGCCATAGGGAGCAGGAGTTCGATATAGACAGTTGGGTGTTTGTGAGGGTGCAACGATATCAACAAGTGACCTTACGTCATATGTGAAACCAAAAGTTAGCACATCGCTACTTCGATCCGTTTCAGGTGTTATAGTGTATTGGTCCGATTGCATATCATTTAGAGCTACCGAAGGAGTCGAGAGTGCATCCTGTCTTCCATGTTTCATTGCTGAGGGAGCGGATTGGAGAACATGATGTCATTAGATCAGTACTACCGGAGCCGTTGAAGGAGATAGAGATTATAAAGTCAGTTCGTGTACTTGCTAAGCGTTGACAACGACATGGTACTAGATCAGAGATGGAGATTCTAGTCGAGTGGCTTGGGCTTGGCAAGTCATCCGATTAGGCGACATGGGAGTTGGAGACTAATATTTTATAGGGTTTTCTTGACTTTTTAACTTGACGACAAGGTGGGGGAAGCGTGGTGGGTTGATACATCTAGTTAAGATCTTTTCTTATTTCATTAGTTATTTATTTTCATTAAAATAAAATTCCTGTAGGTCGCACTCAAACGCAGAAGGGGTCGCGTTCGAACACCCTTGCGAACGCTTGCATCAGGTTCGTAAAAACAAGAACGCCTGCATCACATTCATACATACAGAGAACGCCTTTTGTGCATTCAAATGTGATCGGCGGGAATCTTTTAGAATTAGGGTTAATAATTAAATTTTGGCTTGTTGACTAGCCTCTATAAAGGTATGAATGATAGCCAAAATTATTATGCTATTGGATTATTGATTTCTTGCCTCCTATCTTCTCTCTATTCTCTCTTCCTTAATCTCCCTCCTCCCTCTTCACCAACCTACCACCTCTACCGTTGGCAAGGTCTTGATACAATCACGCCTCGGGCCATGGAGCTCTGATACCAAATTGATACGATCTCCCCTTAGGCTAAGGTTCCATCTCTTCCAATTTCCTGATCTGGACTAGATCTTGCACGGAAATTTAAAATAAGATCTCAAAATATGCCGCTGTCGGATCGACGTAAAATTTTGATAGGTTGTAGCCCCAGAAAAGAGATTTCCAACAAATCAAGTTTCAGGCGAATCGGAGTTGGGGATCTCGAGATATCGTCCGTTTAATGGACGAACATCATGATGGTCTATTTTGGATTTGTGGATGGAGGCACGTGATCCTAGGTAATGGTGGTTGAAGGTGGACCGGCGTTAATGGGGTGGCATCGGTAAAAAGTGGTGGTGGAAGGGTTATGGTTGATGGAAGGGTTAGGACAAGTGTTGGATAGATTGGAAGAAGGGGAGGAGAGGGCCACCCCTAAAGGACTAGGGTGATTGGCCGGTCGAGGGAGGTTAGAAGCGGCGTCGCCGGGGATTGAGAGAATGGGAGCGAAGAAGACGAAGGAGGCAAGGCAAAACTCAATCTCAATATTCAATAATCAATAATGACTTTGGTTGCCATCCACATCCTTTTAAAGGCTAACCAACAACTCAAAATTAACCCTAAAAATACAATTTTCGTCGACCGCGTTCGAACTCGCCCGACCGCGTTCGAACGCACCGAGTTCACTCCTCTGGATTTGCGAACACGATGGAGGCGTTCGAACCAGCGATCGAACGCTCCTCTCGATATTTGCAAACGTGATGCAGGCGTTCATAGTGCGTTCGAACGCACCGCATTCGAACGCACAGTACACTCTCTTCACCCACGTTCACAACCCCGTTCACAAACCGCGTTAGAACTCACTCCACCCGCGTTCGAACGCGACTTACAGAAAACTTATTTTAATGGAAATTAAACACTAAAACATAAAACAAAAACACTCCTAAAGTTAATCCATGCTCGAGACGACGTCGGTGAAGTCCGAATCGTATCAATCCACCACGCTTCTGCAACCTTGTCCTCAAGGTTTGAAATTTGGGAAGCGATCCATGATATCTGACTGTAGCTCCCATGTAGACTCATCAGTTAGGTTTGCCCAGCCACTCAATCAACACTTCAGTCTCTAATCTGGACCCATGGCGTCTTCTCCTACGGCCTAAGACTCGGACCGGTTCAGTGGGGCCATCTTCCTCCATTGGTTCGGGTAATGCCGAACCCACCACATGGTTAGGCCCGATCTGGGCCTTCAATGCTGATATATGGAAGACCGGATGTAACCTGGTTCCTTCAGGTAGGTCCAACCAGTAAGCTACTGGACCGATTCGTTGTAGCACTCGATGTGGACCGTAGTACTTGTAACCCAAGTTTTGGTTCAAAATTGGCCTCAATGTGGATTGTCGATACGGTTGAGCTCAAACGAACACCAATTGATCCACCTCAAATTCTCGCTCACGTTGGCCTTTGTCATGAGTTTGCTTCATGCAGTTTTGGGCTGTGGCTAGGTGAGTCTTGAGCCGTCTCAATGTTTCATCTCGATCAGCAAGCTCCAAGTCAAGCTCAGTCCTATCCGCCGCCGCGAGTCTATCGTACGCACGCAAGACAGGGGGAGTGCGTCCATAAACCGCCTCAAAGGGGGTCATGCTGATGCTAGAGTGATGAGCAGTATTTTATGACCACTCAGCCCATGGAAGGAATTTGACCCAATCCTTTGGTCGGTCCGCCACAAAGCATCTCAAGTATTGCTCCAGTCCGTGATTCACCACCTCAGTTTGGCCATCCGTCTCGGGGTGATAAGCTGAACTAAGGTTGATTTGAGTCCCTTGCAATCTGAAGAACTCAGACCAAAACTCACTGATGAAGATGCAATCCCGGTCTGACACGATCGTCATAGGCATCCCATGCAAGTGTGCCACTTCTCGAACAATTTCAGCAACCCTTTTTGTTGAAAACGGGTGAGACAATACTATGAAATGAGCATATTTGCTCAGTCTATCCACCACAACAAACACCACCGATTATCCCCGAACCTCCGGCAGCCCCTCGATGAAGTCCATGGAGATATCCTCCCAAATACGCTGCGGTATAGGTAGTGGTTGCAGCAACCCGCTAGGCTTGAGTGCCTCCGATTTGACTCGTTGGCAGATTTGACATTCACGCACATACTTCTTCACGTCCGTCTTCATCGCTGTCCATGTACAGTTTTGGGCCAGCCGCTTGTAGGTACGTAATACCCCTTCATGACCTGCTATAGGAGTATCATGGAAGTGTGCTATCAATAGTCTCCATAGCTCTTCATTCTGGGGTACCTTGATTCGCCCGCACTCTAATACTAACCCATCATGCTCCTCGTGCTCGGGGTGGCTTGAGGGGTTCTCTCTCAACTCCTCCATGAGTCAGATCAGCTCACTATCCTCTGCACTGGCTCTCCGTAGATCTGAGAAGAAAGGAAAGGTGGGTGCCGAGAAAGAAGCGAGCTCTCTTGCGTCCCTTTCGTTTAGAAGTCCAAGCAGCAGTTTACTTCCATCCAGCAGCACTCTCTGGTCATTTCTCCAAAATATCAATGTGAGGCTTGTAAAATCAAATGTCACAGGCCATTAGGTTCCCAAAACAATATCGGCACCTTGTAAGGCCAACGGATAGAGATCCAATGTGAAAATTTGGCCTTGCACCTTCAATTCCACACCTCCACAAATAAAATCTGCTCGCAATGTGGTGCCATCTCCGATCGTCACATCGAACCCTTCCGTGGGTTCTGACTCGAGCCCGATCTTCCCAAGGAGCCTCTTGTCAATGAAGTTGTGGGTGACCCGGTGTCAATCAAGATTCTCACTGTGGTTTTCTTGACTATACTGTTCACCCATAAGGTCTTTGGCGCAGCTGTCCCCGAATAGGCGTGGAGGGAGATTTCACCTATCATGTCCTCCACCATCATTCACAATATATGGTGTTTTTGTCCTAGTTATAGTTCGAATCTATGAAGAGCATAAATGTAAAACATGTAGATCAGGGAGTTGCGGATTGATTTCACTTAGTTTCATAATTTTTTGACTATGAGAGAATATTTAGTGAATATTTTACCTCGATTGTGCAGACTACTTCCTATAATAAATTCAGATCTTGAAGGAATCGTTCTGTAGACCTATCATCTTCTCTTTTCTCTCTCTCTCTCTCTCTCTCTCTCTCTCTCTCCCTTGCAAAGCCAAGCTACCACCGAGGGGCCAATCGCTGACTGGCTAGCAGCAGCTGACACCCTCCCCATTGGCCTAGATTTGCCCTTTCTCTTCATCCTCCTTCCCTTCTCTTTTTTCTTCATTCTTCTGCTTCTTCTCTTCTTCTTCCTTTTGTTCCTCTTCTTTCATCTTCCTCTTCTTCTTCCTTTCCTTCTGTCTTCGTTCTCCTTTCTTTGTTGCTAACTACAGTGTTGGGCCGAGCCCAGCACTATAGCAGAGACAGTACTAGGCTTGGCCCAGCACTATCAATATTGTTTTTCTTTCTTTTCTTTTTCTTTTTATTTAATACAAATAGATTAATTAGACATTGATTATTTTATAATATATTCATAAATATGATTATTAATAGTTATAACTAGTATAATAAATTATTAAGTATGTTATAAACTGTTACCCATAAATTATTATGTTATATATATGTATATGTATATATATATATATATAGTAACACCCGCCACCAAACACGTGACCCTTATGTGGGAAGAACCCATGTAATTACCATGTGACTTGCTAGTCAATGTTTCAACATAATATACAAACGAAAAACCCACATTTCTATAAATAATACAGACAAGAAGTCCATAACACCAGGGCCACAACAAGCCAAAAATACATATCCATAACAAAATAAGATAAAACCCACTTAGGAGTTACAAGCCATCTAGCTTAATTTACAAGAGTAAACTAAGAATAAAAATAAGAATTAGAATAAGAAGACTAGTCTTTGCCAGATCCACTACAAACTTCGGCTCATCTACAAATCTAAAAATATTTCTACTAGAAGATAGTAAGCATAAAGCCCAACAAATTTCTACTTCTACAGTCTAAAAGTAGTGCAATGAATGATGCTACGATAAGTAAGAATAAATATGCGCATCATAATCAAATAAATGCATTAGTATCTCATACTCAACATGTTCATCTAATGCACACATGCATTAGCGATCACTAATCCACCATGCATCAATCCAGACTATTATTAAGTCCTCAATTAGAGCGCACACTGAGCTCCGTCAATAGGCCATGTCAATACTATACCACATAATATGCATAATCTTAGACTACCAAGTCATAACAAAGACTAATGCAGAGCTACGCCCGTAGGGTCATATCAATCCTCACACCCGACCACACACATACCCCAAGGGAGGGTAGACCCTAGTAGTATAATCGCCAGCCCATCATCCGGCAAAAAGCATGACCGATTGTCCGACACTACAGACTAAGAATCTCAATTGAAAACAGTAATGACGACGGCGCCTGTTCTAGCTCTACCGAACTTCATCAAAGAGTTCATTATGGAATGCGATGCGTTAGGAGTTAGCATCGGAGTTGTACTAATGCAAGGAGGATGTCCCATAGCCTTTCTTAGCAAGGCTTTATCACAAAAATCCTAGTAATTATCGATCTATGAGAGAGAGATGTTGGCAATTCTGCATGCAGTGACAAAATAGAGGCCTTATTTGATCGGTAGGCGATTCATTATTCGAACCAATCAAAGAAATCTTCCAAACTTTATGGGACAGTGTATTCACACTCTGGCACAACAGAAATGGGTCAACAAATTGCTGGGGTATGATTATGAAATTCAATACAAGAAAAGAATGAAAAATAGAGCAGCGGATGCACTATCGCGCCAACCTGATATCGCCGAGCTCGCAGTCTTTTCTTCTCTCACTTTTCCTTTTCTTAACGAGATGAGATATGCATGTACATCTGACCCAGATGTTATGAGATTGTTATAGGAGGTATTGGATGATCCAAAGCGCCGGTTTATGTACTTGCTAGGCGCCGACAACATTATGGTACCATATTGGAGATGGATGTCCTAGTTGAGTGGCTTGGCAAACCATCCAACAAGGCGATATGGGAGCTGGAGACGAACATTTTAGAGCGTTTCCTTGACTTTACACCTTGAGGACAAGGTGGGGGTAGCGTGATGGGCTTATACACTTCATTAGATTCTTTTCGTATTGCATTAGTTATTTAATTTCAGAAAAAATAAACTTTATGTAGATTGCGTTCAAACGCGGAAAAGGGGCTCGTTTGAACGCCTTTGCATAATGCCTGCATCAGTTTGCAAAAATAAAGAATGTGAAATGTGCATTCGAACGCGTTCGAACGCTCGCATGTGAACGCCCATAGAGTTGTGAAATGTGCATACTCCCCATCGCCATCATAGAGTTGACATTCTCAACTGCAAAATGGAGGGAATGGAAGAGGAACTCATGGACAACCAATCCCTAATTATATTTATAAATATATTAAAGATTTTCAATATAGGGGATAAGCTGTGAGGGGCAATTATAATTACTATGCTAAAATAAAACAGTACTGAAAATTAACAAAATGTACACTTTCACAAAATCAGTGACACTCTCTTCATCTGATACGATCACACCTCGGGCTATGGAGCTCTGATACCAAGCTTGATACGATCACGCCTCGGGCTATGAAGCTCTGATTCCAAATTGATACGATCTCCCCTTAGGCTAAGGTTCCATCTCTTCCAATTTCCTAATCTGGACTAGATCTAGCACGGAACTTTAAAATAAGATCCCGAAATATGTCGCCGTTGGATCGTCGCACCGCGTTCGAACGCACAGTACACTCTCTTCACCCACGTTCACAACCCCGTTCACAAACCGCGTTCGAACTCACTCCACCCGCGTTCGAACGCGACTTACAAAAAACTTATTTTAATGGAATTAAACACTAAAACATGAAATAAAAACACTCCTAAAGTGAATCCATGCTCGAGACGACGTCGATAAAGTCCGAATCGTATCATCATCCTCTAAAGGTGACAACTTCTCCAATACAATTTCTATTTATTTTTTTCGTTATTGTCGTTCCACGAATAAAGTGTCTCTTTACAAAAGAAATGTCATACCTGTAACAACCCAATCCAAAAAAAATAAAAAATTTCATGGGCACGACGCGACCGGCCACACTGTGGCCGGCCTCGTGTCCATGCCAGCTGCTCTTGCAGCTTGGTGGGGCGCCACGCGCCTGCGGCCGCTGCCACAGCCAACCGGCTGGGGCCAACTGGCCGCGGTGGGCCCCAGCGCCGCCACTACTTCTCCTCTACCGCCTTCCCTCTCTCTCTTTAAATCTCTCTCTCTCTCTCGATGCTCTCTCTCTATCTCTTTCTCTCTCTCTCGCCGAGGCCGGCCGTCGCCGTCGCCACCTCCACGAGCGCCGGTGAGCTCCTCTCTCTCTCTCTCTCTCTCTCTCTCTCTCTCTCTCTCTCTCTTTCTTGCCCGAGGGTGGGCTCGTCGGAGCCGAGCCACCGGCGAGAGGCCGACCGCTGGCTAGCCAACAGCAGCCGGTGCCCTCCCCGCCGGCCCGGGTCCGCAACCGCCTCCCTCACCTCCTGTCTTTCTTCTCTTTCTCTTCTGTTCTTCTTCTTCTTCTTCCTCTTCTTCTTCTTCTTTCTTTCCTTCTTTCTTTCTTTCTTTCTTTTTCTCCTTCTTCCTCAGCTCCTTCTCTTTCTTTCTGCACAGTGTTGGGCTCGGCCCAGCACTGTAGCAGACAGTACTGGGCCGAGCCCAGCACTGATGGCAGATGTGATTAATTTATTAATTAATTAGTTTATTTATGTTATTTATTTAGGTATTTTTCTTCTTAATTAATGCAAATAGATTATTTAGACATGAACTATTTTAATAATATTATATATATCCTTCAATATAATTTTATTAATGATAATTTTTATCATTAATGATTAATTAAGTATAAATATATGTAATACTTATATTTATTTATTTATTTACATATCTATTAGATTAATAGATAGATTTGTAAATTATAATTATTAGATTTATATTCTAATATTCTTATGATCTACATTTTAAGTAATTCTATTAATTTATTATACATTATTATTTTGTAACAAATAAGATAATGACTACATAGTCCCTAATTAATCAAGATATAATTTAATTATAATTAGGTTTTTATCTATATTTATAGTTTATTTATAATTAAAATCTAGCCAATCATAAAAATAAGTAAAAATTCTAAAATCTAATAAATCATCATATTTTACTCGAACGGATTATAATGGAATAAACAACTAACTTTATGTTACTTAAACATTTTCAGATCCCGAACCCCTTATTTGAGACCCCGTTGTCATTGCTAGCGAGAAGTGTCACACGGTTGATGGGTGGATGTAAGTGATACGTGGTTTGTATCTTCTGATCAGTGTGAGTAGTCTTATCCCCTAGATCCCTTTCTCAAATTAGGTTATATTATATATTACGTACATGCATGTTTTGGCCTCCAGCATGATTATATGACTTTATTTAGAGATGATTTCAGTCGAGCATATTTTATCATGCATTTGATTTGGCTGATCTAGGATATGAATACATTGGTGATATATAGAGATGATTGGAGATGATTATACTGTTATGATTTAATGTCGGGATGATTTCTATCATGAGTATGCATGTGATAGATTAGCATGAGTATACATGTGTTAGATACATGGTTGGAGTTTGCATTACATTATTTTGCTCTTGATTCCTATTCCACCTAAATTCCTGTTATGCATTGACTTGTTATCGTACTGGATATATGCATATGATTTGTCATTTTAAAAAGGAAAGCATGAAATGTGATTAATAGAATAGTTGATAGAAAGCGTGAGGATACCCGAGTGGGCGCGAGGGTTAGGACGCGCTTGGTGGATGATTGATCGCTCGACATGGTCGCGATCCTGTTGGCCTTACGTCCGAGGTCGTTAGTCTGTGTGCGCAGCAGACATTCGGACACATGCCGTTCGCCAGGGCATATGTGGCGAGTTATCCTCACGAGATTTCTATCAGCTAGAGGGGTGCCCGGTCTGGATGGATGTTGATACCCTTAGCGGATGGCAGGGTATGGTTATATTTGAGATACTCCTTGCGGATGGCAAAGTATGCTCTGAGCCTTCGGGCATGATGTTGAGATCGGGTACCGAGTGTTGACTATGCATAGTGGTCTAGTATGATGATATTATACTAAGATGTCGGTGATGATCATGATGTTGAGAAATGCATATGATTTCATTATTATCTGACATACCTGATTATCGAGTGGTCAATATGCATCATATATGGTTGCATTTGATATCATAGCATGGTCATGGTCGGCATGCATCATGTGTCATATAGAGAGTTATGATGATAGTATGACATGGAGATTTGTTTACTCATGGTCGAGGATTATATACTTTTATCAGTTATGACATGTTATCTACTTTTCATTTATATATTATTGAGGATACATTCATATACTCATTCATGACATGATACTCTTTCTGATTCATATTATCCAGTACATGATTTACTCTCTGTTTGGCATCACTGATTCGGGGTAAGGTCTATTCACTGAGCCTTTTGCTCATGACACTCTTTATTTCTTTTCTAACCCCTCAGATTTGTGGTACGTGATAGCGACCTGAGATATCTTGGGAAAATATTTTAGAGTGATGATGATGTGAGCTATTGATGCGAGACGGTATAGAAGATAGTTTAACCAGACATTGAGTTGTATCGTTGTTTGTTATATTTGTACCTTATTGTATCAGACGATGATTTATATAATATAGGTCGAATCATAGTGTACTCTTGTATTAGTTATTTTAGTTGTATCTTGATAGTTTGTTGTGGCCTGTGTGTGTCCTACTAGATTATGTAGCGGTCTAGTATATATTATTGTGGACTTTGATATTCATATGTTAACAGGTTTATTTGGTTAAGAGTATGATTTATTTGGTGATGGATTATATGATCATGGATAAGTTAGCAGGTTTTATTTGATGATGTTATGATTATATGTGCACAGGAGAGTATCCGTGTGTGACGGGCCCTGCCCGACTTGTCGCGTGCGTCGCACGTGCCGTGCGGCCGCGTGGGCGTGCACGTGCCGTGCCGGGCGGGGGCGTTACAATACCATTCCTCATTCACTTTTCCACCTTTCAGATTGCTCATGTCGAAGAATTACGGCAGTTTCCACTACCTTCAACTAAAGCTTAAATTTCCCAAAAATAAATGTTGATTCACTCCTCCATCCCTTAATTACCTCTCGACGGAGTGGTATGTCTTATGCAACATTAAGATAGTCAAATAAATAAATAAATACTTGAAAAGTGTTTTGGAAGCAATCTCCATATGTCAAACATGAACGAACTTGACCATCTCCTTTATTTTACGTGTATAATATCGTGAAGTAATAAGGCATGATTTAAAGATCTTATATTTTCTCCACCAACTCTGTGAATCAGATCCCTCCATGGCCTTATGGTAAGGTTCTACAGTACCAAATTGATGGGCTCTGATACCAATGATAGGCTACGGAACAATTCCTTCAAGATCTAGATTTATTGTAGGAAGTAGTTCGCGCAACTAAGATAAAATATTCTCTCGTAGTCAGAAAATTATGAAACTAAGTGGAATCGATCCTTAACTCCCTGATCTATGTTTTTTATATTAACGCACTTCGCAGATTCGAACTGCAACTAGAACGAAATTATGATTTAGTTCGGATAATGGTGGTGGTGATGGGTGGAGTGGATATTAAGGTTATGGATGCTAATGGAGATGAGGGTGGATGGTAGATGTTGTTTATGTAACACCCATATTTAAAAAAATTATAATAAAATCAACGCACGCGCCATGCGCATGTGCTGACTTCTTCTTCCTCCCCCCCTCCCACAAACCCCGCCCGAACCAAGAACCCCCCCCCCCCCCCCAACCCACCTCTTGCATTTGGTTGCGAGAGGTGGGAGAGAAGTGCACCGGAGTGGAGCTAACTTAACTCTGCTTCCCTCTCCTCCTCACCTCTATTTAAACCCCTTTCCCCTTGAGTTTTTCCACTTTTTGCAACATCTCTCTCTCGCCCTTCCACCCCCTTTCTCTCTTCTTCTCTGAGTCGCCGAAGCCTTCGTCGCGGGCAGTAAGTCACCAGAGCATCAGCAGCCAAGCAAAATCCCTCATCTCAATCTTCGGGTTAGCCTCCATCCCCTCTTTAGTTTAATTTGAATATTGCCTAGTTAATCATGTTTAATTATAAGTTTATTTATTTCTACCTTCACCGGGAAAATTCGCCGACCGGTGACCTCGAGTCGACTACCCACCGGTCCGGGGGGTTTCCCCGCTTTTGCCCCTTGCCGCAGGTACCCACGGGGCGTGGGGGAGGCGATGCCATGTCGCACACTGCTGGATTACTTGGACTCAAGCGGCCACCATCAGCGGTGGTGGGCTCACTCGACAACCTTGACTGACTCACCTCTTCACATGGAAGAGGTGGGTACTCGAGATGCGGGCTACGAGCCCATCTTTCATTGCACTTGGAAGCTCCATGGCCAACGGCCATGGAGTTCCTCAACTCTCACCATCGGCCACACTGGCCGATGGTTCAAGTTCACTTGCGATCCAAGTCGACCTTATCAACTTGGGGAGCTGATGGTGCTAGGCTGCTAGCGATGGGGATCACCGGCAGCAGCACCACTATTCTTCTCAAACTTTTTCTTCTCCTCTGTTTTTGTTCTCTAAGAAGGAGATGAGGAGAAGGGGTAGGGGTTGGGCCAACCCCCATCGCACTCTCATCTAGGCTGTAGGGTGGGCCATAGCCCACGCCCACGAGCCTTTTTTAAAGGCCTCGGTGGACTAGGCTCTGGAGCCTAGTCCACCACCTTAGATTCTAGTGGGCCGTGGTAGGCCCGCAGCAGCCCACCTCCTCACCCCGTTGGACTGGGCTCTAGAGCCCAGTCCACCACCTTAGATTCTGGTGGGCTGCGGTAGGCTCGCAATCCACCACCTCACCTTACTGGACTGGGCCCTTGAGTCCAGTCCAGCACACCTTAGAATCTGGTGGGCTGCGATAGGCCTGCAAAACACCTCCTCACTCTGGTGGACTAGACTCTTGAGCCCAGTCCACTACCTCTAGTCTTGTGGGCTGCAAGTAGGTCAGCACCCACTCTCTCTCACCTAAGCATGCTAGGCCTTAAGCCCAGCCCAACCTTAGACCATAGACTAATTTATTTATTTTTAATCTTTTATTTTTCTTTTCTTAATTCTGTTAGCTACATAATTGTAATTATTTTATTTTTCTCAACCATGTTATTAATAAAATTAGGATTAATACATAATTAAAATAGGTATTTGAATTTATTATTCTTTTCAATTATCTTCGACACTTACAAATGTGAACGACTCTAAATGACCATTTTTTTAAATTAAGACAAAATAATATATTCGGACCTAGAAAATCAAAACTTAATTTATACAACAAGGTAGTTAGTCCTTTAAGTTCATCAATCTTATGTTTATTTTATTTATAAATTATTAGACCTATTATTGTGCGGGAAGAATCTCAAAAGTCAAAAGAGCCGATTGATTAGGAGAGTAAGACGAATTCCAGAAATCTCCCAGGCGAGTAGAATTCTATAATAGTCTATAAAAAATGCATACTTATGTCATTTCTTACCTGTATTAATTAAACGTCGTTTCTTACTTGTGAAAATTACATGACATTTCATACTTGCATTTAATTACATGTCAATTCTTACTTGTATTATTTATCACTTAATGCACATGTATGATAGACTCTATGTTTGTTTATAATACCTGTTATTTTGATGATTATGTTAAATAAATAATAGAGGTCATGGCACCATGTGCATGTATTATTGTTAGTCAAGTCCCAGCTAGGCAATGCCCCTATCACCCACTCAACTCGGGGTTAAGGGTAGAGTGTATTATATAGTATTATATTAGGTCTACACCTGAGGTCGGTAGCTGGTGGAGCATTCAAGTGATTACACTGCCCTAGTTAGAGATTAGTCTAGTATGATATTAGAAAAGATGATTGAGAGATAGGGATTGTAGTTCTAACGGTATCTGAAGACGCAGGGTATGGACGATAATATCGCTAGATGACTAGTCCCCCTCAATTTTATGGTGCTTTGTGAGATGTCATTGTGACTCGGTTTCTGTGTGAATTTCTATGTAAATTGAGCTATAATGATGAAAGTTATTAAAAGTCATAATGTACACTTTCCCTGACATGTTATGGGTTTGCATTTCTATTTATCATGTAATATTCTTAGATTATTATTGAATTTTACTTGCTGGGTCCGTACTCACCGCCATTTTGGTGGAAATATTTCAGAGCTGATTATGGAGGATGCAAATATCGAGGAGTAGTAGATTCATTTCTCTATTTTAGTATTTGTCTATTCTATTATTTCTAGTTGGACTTGGCCCCTACGAGGGTATTTATGTTTTAAAATTTGTGTTGGACTTGTATTCCTAGAGGCTTGTTGAGGCCTGTGATATTATAACTTTGGATTATTTGTTGGATTATTATGGTATTTCTTGACTTATCTAGATACTTTGTAAGATTATTTCACTAACAGGTCACGTGAGAATCATGTGGAAATTCTCCACGTGTGGAACACGTGATTTTTGGAAGTGGGTGTTTCAGTTTAAGTGATGAAGACGAATGGGAAGAAGTGGTTGAGATTCTAAGAAAGTGAGAGGACTCGATAGACAAGGGAGATTAGAAGTTAGGAGAGCTCTAGCTAATGGTAGAGGTGGTAGGTTGGTGAAGAGGGAGGAGGGAGATTAGTGTAGAGAAGATAAAGAGAAGATATGAGGTAAGAAACTAATAATCCAATAGCATAATGATTTTGGTTGCCATCCACACCTTTATAGAGGCTAGTCAACAAGCCAAAATAAAAATGATTAACCCTAATTCTAGAAAATTCCCATTGATCGCGTTCAAACGGCAACGCATAAAAGGCATTCTCTATTGATGCGAACGTGATGCAAGCGTTCGAACGCACTCGACCGTGTTCGAACGCGCATTTCACGTTCTCTGTTTTTGCTAATGTAACACCCCAAAATAGAAAGGGGCGAGGGGGGGGGGGGGGGGGGGGGACCCACGCATGCGCCGAGCGTGTGCTTGCGTCCTAGCACCCTACCACCCCGTCCTCTTCTCCTCCTCCTCCTCATTCTTCTTCCTCTTCTCTTGCCGTGCACGCAACATCCCCAGCCTCCCCTATTTCTTCTCCACCGTGCCACCCATCTCTTCCTCTCCTTTCTCTCGAGTTGCCGACGTCGACGGCAGACAAAGCCAATCGCGCGACCCCTTAATAAATCTCCTTTTCTTTTGGTTGTTTCCTTTCTTTCGCTGTGCCTTACCCTCTCTCGACCGTGTGGCTACTCTTCCGGTGCCATCGACCTCGATGGTGGCCACGCCTCTCTCTCCTTGTTTGTTTCCTCCTCTCTCTTTTTCCTCCCCTTCCCTCCGACATCAAGGGCGGACTGCCGGCAACATGGGCCACCGACAACGCTGGGCCCTTCTCTCTCCCCCCTCTGTCTCCTTCCCTTGGAAGGAGATGGTGTAGGAGGGTGGGGGTTAAACAAACCCCCACCCATCCCCTTAGTGAGCTGCGCTGAACTGCAACCCACTAAGCTCGACTTTGGTGGGCTGCGATTGGACTGCAGCCCACAGCTAGCCTTGGTGGGTCGTGGTTGGACCCCCAGCCCACCTCAAGCAACCTTGTGGGCTGCAGCCCACCAAGACCTCCCTTGCCCTATTGGGTTAGGTTTGAGCCCAACCCAATACCTCAGCCTAGCCTATTTGAGGCCATTTAGACCCTATAGCCCAGTTTCTCTATTCCACCTGATTAATTAGCTTAACCACCCTCCTAAAAATAAATTATTATCACCTAATTAGTGTGAATTTTAGGATGACATAGAACTCACTCTATGGGACCCTTGACTCATGTATATGGCTAAACATAAATTCTCTAATAAGAAAATTTATTCTATTAATTTGCTAATTTTACGTATGGCCTTACTTGCATGAATTAATAGTCCGGAATTGGCTAGCTGAGGAGATTTAGAGTACTATGGAGAACCCCTAGGCGAGTAGAGTTTAGACAAGTCTACAATAATGTAATTACAGTTATTATACCTTCCATGATACTGTAGGAATATTAGTATTAGTGCATGCATCTAGTGTACTACGATATATTCTTGACATGTGTAGTTATTGATATTTTACTCATCATGATATTATGAGAATGTTAACATATGTATTAGTGTAACGACGCTCTACATGTATCATGTATGATAAACTCTTGCATAAATATCTGTTGTGAATAAATGTAACGATCATGATGATTATGACATGCCTTATACACTCACAAACACTGCACCACTTTCACTTATTATTAATAGTCGAGTTCTGACTAGGTAGTACCCCTTCTCACTCAGCCCGGGGTTAAAGGTAGAGTGTATTTTATATGACTATACTATTAGCGGCCTACACCTGAGGTTGGGAGCCTGTGTGGCATTCAGGTAATTATATTGCATAGTCAAAACTAGATTATGATGATAGAAAAACATGATTGTGAGGCGGTGATATATTTTTAGCGGTACCCGACGACGTAGAGTTAGGGCTTCTGTTGATAAGCCGAGGGCTCCCGATTCTCCCGCTGAGAGCGATGACGATTTAGAGAGAGTGAGATATGGGCTTACGATCGAGGTCCTTAATCTGATGGCTACAGACAATCGGTCACATGTAGTGTCGTCATGTATGTGTGGGTGGCATTATCGCTAAATGTGTATATATCCCCCTTGATGTATGAGATGATGGATGGATCATGTGATGGATGATTTTTTAAGAATATTTACCCTGTGTGGTGAATGGCTCGGTGAGCTATAATAAAACATGATTAATGTCCTGGTGAGCATGGAATAACTAAATAACTTTTTTATTGCTATGCATAACATGCGAACACTATGATTGAGGTTTGTATGAATAAAAAATTATATCAAGTTTTATATCTGTGTGAATTTATCCTGATATGATTAGGAGTTGGCATGTTCCAGAATAGTAATGTATAGTCTTTATTGATTACATTGATTTAATAACTCATGGTAAGTCATTTAAACAAGCGTATTATTATTGCTAGCAACTATAGACATGCATTGGACATGCATTTGTAATTTCATTGTTATAGATTGTATAGATTCTACTCGCTGGGCTGTGTGCTCACCACCTCTTAGTGGCATTATTTCAGAGCTAGGGGACGCAGGTGCAGGTAGTGAGGAGTAGCTACCTTTTTATTTCAGTTATGTCTATTAGTTGTGTTGAGCCTCTATGAGAGCGTTATGATTGACATTGTATTTTGGACTTTAGAGTTGTATTATGGATGTGTATCTTGAAGGCTTGTTGTGGCCTGTAAAACTTGTATCCGGGCTCTTATGGTTGAGTTTATTTATGGTATGAACTAATGCTACTTTGTGCCTTGTGAAATCCTATTACTGATAGGTCATGTGATGCACCACGTGGAGGGATTTACCTACGCAGTTTACACGTGTATTTGGAGGTGTGAGTGTTTCAGCTAACCTGATGAAGGCATTCACAAATGTGTTCAAATGCGCCCTCAACTGCGTTCGAATGCGACCTACAGAAAATTTATTTTAATGAAAACAAATAACTAATATAATAAGAAAAGATAATAACTAAGTGTATCACCTTATCAATCTTCTTTTTTGATGGAGGGGTCTGACTGGTTTGAAAATTATCATCAGAGTCCCTCTTTCACTTTGATAGAAGGGTTTGGCTTGATTGAAGTTTTTTCAATTCACTGTGATTAGTTGAATCTCTCTTCCTCTTTGATAGAAGTGTCTGACTTGATTGAAGTTTTTTCAATCCATCACGATTAGTGGAATCTCTCTTCTTAGTTTTTGCCATTATATTTATTCAAATTATCTATAGAAATCATAAGAACATAATATTTTAAACATCCAGCAGGTATTTAAGTATACAACACACAAAATATATATCTAATTTTGCTAATTAAAATCAAAATAACAAGTACAAATGTTGTCAATAAATTATGAAACCAAAATAACAATTCAAAACCAAAATAATAAGGATGAATGTTATCAACAAATTGTGAACTAAAAATAAAAACGATGTAGATTGTTAATAAACTGCGAAACCTAAATAAAAATAAGAACGAATTTTGTCAATAAATTGCAAAACCTAAATAACAACAAGGGGAATTTTATCATTAAACTACGAAACCTAAATAACAACAATGATAACTTTTGTCAATAAACTGCGGAACCTAAATAATAATAAGAATGAATTTTGTCAATAAATTGTGAAACCTAAATAATAACAAGGACGAATTTTATCAATAGACTGTGAAACCTAATTAACAGCAATGACGAATTTTGTCAATAAACTGCGAAACCAAAATAATAATAACGAATTTTGTCAATACTACAAAACCTAAATAATAACAAGAACGAATTTTGTTAATATACTACGAAACCTATATAACAATAATGATGAATTTTATCAATAAGTTGCGAAACCTATATAACAATAAGGACGAATTTTGTTAATAAACTGCGAAACCTAATTATCTTTTGTCAATAAACTACGAAACGAAAATAACAAGGACAAATTTTGTAAATAAACTTTGATAATTTAATTAAGAAAACAATATCAACATTACATCACAACTATTTGTATATTCTCATATTCACTGAAAAATGGTGGTCCTACAAAATTAAGAAGGCTTTCTCAATAAATAGCCCCACAAATCTTTATAAACTAGAAAAAAATCTTCATTGCAGAATACGGACAAAAACAAAGACCTTCAACAATAATTTAAGAGAAAAATTTTAAATAATAACCTCAATGTTACTAGTTGAATAAAATGGAGCGAAAGATCTTGCTTACTTACTGGTGATGAAGAATACCTTTAGAGGGAACCTTAGACGAGATTACTATGAGGGACACGATGAAGCGAAAACCCCAGAGTAGAAGAAGACGATGGCTACAATGAATATCCCCTAGCAAAACGCTTTTTCGTTCTTCAAGTACGAAGGAAGATAATGAAAATATTATTTTTTTATTTCAAGTTAATAATTGCTCTCTCTACAACGGGACAGCAATACTTGAGTACCGGAAGGGCAAAGTGGGAAGAAAAATATGAAAAAAACCTTAAGTGCAAGAGAACCGAAAATGATCCTGGGCTGCCAAATTGAAAATTTAGTAAGTTTTCAGTGCAAATAACTCTAGAAAGTTAGGAAAGAAATAAATTGTTTTTGTAGCGCAAATGAATGTGGATCCCTAACTTACCGCAACCAATCAAAATCCGAATCCGCTTCCCTAAATCACTTTCAGATCTATTGGCCCCGCGAATATGCTTGCTTGTGAGAACATAAAGCTGCTCTTTTTATTCTCTCGGCCTCTCTTGTCATCTCTCTCACGATGGCATCCCTCCGGAGCCAGGTGGAGTCGTGGATCAAAGATCAGGCAGCCAGGGTTGGTGCGGCGTGGCATCCGCCGCCGCTTCCCAAGTTGCAGTGGCTGCCGTGGAAGGGCTTCGTCATCGGTGGCGGCGGGCGGAGGGAGCAGGAGCGGCGGCTAAGGGAGGAGTACGAGCGCCGGCGCCGGAAGCTGCAAGACCTCTGCAGCGCCGTCAATGTCGAGTCCATTGCTGATCTCCAAGAAGTTCTCTGCTCCATGGTTCTCTCCGAGTGCGTCTATAAGGTTCTCTTTCCTTTGGTTTTTCGAGTTTAGAGGAATTGGTGATGTTGGTCCTGTTTTGAAGCAAATTGGTGCCATCAATTTTGGATTGATGACGTAAAAATGTAATTTTGAGGGCAAATATTTTTGCAGGACTAACTAATAGTAAGACTTAGGGAGGAAATGGCGAATGATGACTAATTCCATTACACTAAGAGGGTCACCAATTATTTGAAGGACGAACAAAGTTCTTTTGTGAAAGAAACATTAACAAGATCTGATAACGTTAATTCTGAAAGCAAATTGGTGTTTTATTTTTTTCATTTTTTTTTGGTTAGGAGACCGTGAATTTTGGATTGTTGATCTAAGATTTGATTTTTGAGGCAAAGATTGGTGAATGATTATCAATTCATTTATTCCAAGAAAACCACCAAGGACAAAAATGATGGACAGGTTCTGAAAGTTTGGGTTAGTTATGCTGTCCAACTGTGGTGTCAGCTGTCGTGAACTGCAAAGGTTTTGGATTGGGAAGTGCAGAAAAGCTTCATCCCATCCTACTGTAGATGCCTTGGCCTATGACATGGCAGAGATGAAAAACGATATTTGCTACAGCTGCACTAGAAACCGGCACAGTAGAGCATCTAAAGGGGGTTTAAAGATGTTTTGGGAAGCTAGAGCAGTCCTCTTTAGATTTACTTGATGCCATGCACAGAGTTATTAGACTAGCAAGTTACTTGGTTTTAATTAACTCTGGGCAAATCATTATTTATGAAAGAAAAAAATCATATTAGCTTATGTATCTGCCTTATGATCAAGACAGTTATCGGTTCTCCTTGTGCAGCGGTTCAGGTGAATAACACTTTCCTAATATATAAACAAAACCTTAGGGTGCACACCGAGGTTCTTCTAAATTTCTAATAGCTGAACTGGTCAGGATCAAGGAATTTATTCAGTGAAATTAGCACAGAAGAAGGAAAAGGTGGAAGATGGTGAAACTCAACATTCAATGTGATCAATACAAATAACAAACAAGCAATGTTATGCATTTATAGAGTATATGTATGTGATTTTACAATCAGCTAAGATAAATTAGATTCAGACACGTGAACTAGCTCATGCTCGTAACTCGTAAGTTTAGGTGCATATACTAACAGGCAAGGGGGAAAATTAGGTATATCTACATTCCGGTATAGAGGACGTGATACCTGGAGTTTAATTCTTTTGTTATCCAGTCAAACATCTGCTTGTCCTAGGTCTTGTAATTGAAACTTGAATTCTACTGACTGTCTATCAATGCCAAGAATCAGTAACTCGTCCATGAATGTTTCACATGATTTTGATTTGTTAATCTTCTAAGGTAAAGAAAATAAATTATGTGACAATTTTATCTGCACATGCTGTTGATATTATTCGTTGTTCTGTTTTTCTTTTGTATTACAGCGGCCAGCTTCTGAAATGATTAGATATATTAACAAGTTCAAATCTGACTTTGGAGGCCAAATTGTTTCTCTCGAGCGAGTGCAACCTTCTTTAGATCATGTACCTCATCGGTCAGTTGGCATTCTTACTGATTATCATAATTTTTGACTTCAAATAGCTGCAAGTTTGCTAATTGACAGTTCTGATTTATGTTGATTTTCTATATATAGTGGCCCATTTAAAAGGTTAACAGTTCAGGATGAAGTCTTCATTGATCTATGTCAGTTAGGCACATTCAGCTAGTATAATAAAGAATATATCTTATATATTTCTAATTAGAGAGATGAATCCTTGGGCACATTTTGTGTAAAAGTTGGTTTCTCTTTTGACCTTGGAACATAAGTTGACCGTAAGCTAGAGGCTAGAGCTAATTGCTAGGTGATTTATGATATTAGGGTTGAGGAAAAGTAGGTATAATTCCACCGAGACCCCCTGAACTATTGCCTATTTTGACATACAGCTATCAATCTTTTCCAACCCTCTAAACTTTTGTAAACTTTTGACCCCCTGGCACTGTTGACCGAAAAGGTGAAAAAACAAGAATGCCCCTCTATGGTAAGGGCAAAAGTTAAATACATTGTTAGGTAGGCTAGGCTTACTTTCTCTGCCACGTAGTTGGATAGAGTGGATAGAGTGCTTTTTAACTACTTAGGTGGCTAGCATTTGGATTTTCAGCCAAAGATATTTATTCTTGAGCATCCAATTTTGCAAGAAAGTAGTTTATCCCACATTGAGAGATCTTTGGCTTGAATAAGCCTCTATATAGTATATACCTCTCCTTTCAAGGAAACTTGCTATCTCCTATGGTATATGGTGTGCAGGTGGTATTGTGGGTGCATGCTTTCATTATCTACATGGTTTGAAGTTTTGAGTTTGGTTGGTTTCAATTTGTTCCTTAGAAGAACTTGAAAATTTGCATTGAAGCGGAACAATTTTAGCTGAAGTTGGTTCAAAACAAAAGTCAACACCAACAATCCTGCTAGTTTCGACCAAGGTTCTCATTTTTAGTAAATCCGGATTGAGATTGGTTGGAACGGATCATGATCAGTCAATTCCACCCCGAAATCAGTCTATTGACTAGTTTCAATCAAGGTTCGAAAAATCGGGATTGAGATTGCGATCGGCTTTCCAAAAAAACAATACGTATGGCCGTATCGATCGCTTGGATCGGATCAGACTTTTTAATTACGTAAAATTTTAAATATTATTAAAAAATGTAGGAAATTTTTTATTAAAAATAAGAAAAATAAAGAAGGAAAAACTATGGTACAATGAAAATTAAAAATAAGTTAGAAAGAGAGTGAGTGAAAGAAAATTAAATAAAAGAAAGAAAATCATGGTGCAGTGAAGAAGAAGAAGAAAAGAGAAGAATAAGGGAGAGAAAGAAATGAAAAAACTGAGAGAAAAATAAAGAAATAAATTAAAAAATTATATATCGGAGTTCGTTGGAGTTTGTTGGAGTTAGATCTGTATTGTCGAAGTTCCTTGAGCTAGATCTTTGTGGAAGAGAAGCAATGGTTATATAGTAAGGAGAGAAAAAGAGAAAGTGAGGAGTAAAAGACAGAAAGAGAGTTCAGATTAGTTGATTTGGCGAACCATGGTTTCAATAGAATATTTGCTAGATCGGCCGATCCCACCCTAAAATTAGTCAATTGACTAGTTTCAGTGGAGTATCAGTCAAGATTAGTTGATCCCGAGCCATATCAGATAGGTTTCGACTAGATCGGCTGAAACTACCTAATATGGCTTAGTGGAAATAGGCTGAAGATTCGGAGAAGAGGTCCACATACCTTCACTCTCTCTCTCCATACTCCTCCCTAATGAAGTCCTCCAACATAGATCCATCAAAGTAGACATCCAGCGGGCTCCTCGGACAAATCCGATAACACAACACTTAGTACATCTCCTTTCCTTCTCCTTTTTGCTCTCCCTCTCTACTATAGCAACAAAGAGAGAGATAGAGAGGGAGGGAGTGGAGTGTGTGAGGGAGAGAGGAGTTTGTTGAAGAAGAAAGGAAGAGAATAAAAGAGTTTTCTCAAGTAAGGCGGAGAGATAAGTTGGAGGATAGTGGGAGAGAGTGAGTGGGAGGGTGGGTGAGACTGAGTGGGAGAGAGACAGATATTGAGAAATTAATATTTTTTTAGTTTTTAAACTTTATATGTAAGCAATTTATATTTTTATATTTTATATTTTTAATTTTTAGGATTTTGTATTTTAAAATAAGTTTTAAGATTTTACATAATTAAAAATAATCTGATATCGAATGATCAATACGATCGATATCATTAATACATAATCATTTTTGAGGTGATCAACCTCGATCCTAATATTCAATATCTTTGTTTCAACTTTCATCTATATGTTTCAACCTTAGTTCTCGATAATTTTTGGCTAGTGCTGTTCTATCCTTGGTGGAATTTCAGATCTCAATTATATATTATCAAAATGAAAAGTAGGTTTTTTTGGGATCTAAGTCGATGAGGCAAGCTCAGTGGAGCTTGAACTTGACTAAACCTATTTCAAGCAGCGAAGCCCTTCCTAGCTCGACTAATTTAGTCATGTTGCTTAGGGAAAGAAACATGTTGATATGAAAAACAGGAGGTACATAGATCTACAGATATGAAAGAGAAAGCAAGGCCTGAAAGAATCTCTTTTCTTTCCGTCTCTAATTACCCATTCTATACTAGCATAGCTAGATAGATAAGAGAGAGAATAACTCACTATGCCGTTAGGGAAAAGATAGCAACTCACCTAACTCTGGGGGAAAGAAAATCAACCCATCTAGTTTGTGGGGGAAAAAAAAATAAAAATAAAAGCTCACCTAGATAGTGGTGGACTAGAGAAAAGAAAACGCGATACTCGCCACAAAAGACGAGAAGAAGGGGACAAGAGGCATGGAAATTCCATAAGAATAATATGATATTCAATATCCATGATAATTTTTCTTCTATTTTTGGAATTTTGGTCAACCTTATATAAAAAGACTAAGACCTCGTTCATGTTAGGAATAAAGGCAATTATAGAATAGGTATTCCTATTTGTTATTCCAAAAATGAGGCTTTTATTTTAAGAATAATTATTCTTATGTTTGTTAGTATTCTGGAATAAGGTATAATAATAATTACTTTTAATATGATAAAAGTGAAGAAAAAGATGGAAAAAATGAATTATATTTTTTATATAATTATAATAAATTTTTTTTGGTTAGATATAAAATAGATTGATGTGATTGATGTCAATAATAAATTGGTAATTATGTTAGTGTATGGTATAATATGTAATGTTAATGAAATGTATTTATATTTTAGAATATGATTGTTATGATGTTTAATTGTTATTTTGGAATAAGAGGTTATATTCCACAATAAAGAAAAAATTATTCCTAAAATAAATGGGGGCTAAGAAGATTACATTTGTGGTCTTGTTTGATAAGATCTTCGGGTTAGAAAAGCCAGGAAAATCATAACCTATAAAGCATGATTTTAAAATCCAAAGCTCAATAATTAATAATACACGAGTAATTTTAAAGGTCTAAAATAAGCAACATCATGTTTCAAGTTAATCAAATTTACTTTGCATGTCAATAGCTTAATATTCCAAGTTCCAACTTACACCAATATGCAGGGCCAAGAACTTCTTGTAGTTAGGCTTTTTCCATTTCCTGCGGTTGTTGCCCCCAATGCCCAAAAAAGAGGAAGAATCTCAGCTATTATGGCTCTGCAAGAAAATCCAGTGGATCATAAGGGAGAGAGATAGCAAGGGGTGAGGGGTGAGGGGTGAGGGAGGATTTTGTTGGTTCATGCAAAAGTGAGCTAATATTTGATTTGATTTTGGCTGAGTTAGGTCGTTTTAGGTTGAGCCTAGTTGTGTTTGAGTCTAGCTCATTTAGATAAGGTTTAATTAGGTTCACTAAGTATGATTTCTGGGTAAATTTTGCCACCTGCAAATTATTAGTTATTGGGGATAATTTTTTTTAGATAAATAATAAACACCTCATTAGTAAGCAAATTTGTTTTGGCCCCTCTCATGCAAAGTTTAGGTCCACATCGTCAGGGATTTTAGCAGATTGACTAAAGAGTTGTAGGCAGTTCCTCCCGAAACAGACAACTTACAGTTTTACTTTTAAAGGAACTTCTGATTACAAGGTTTTCAGTTCCCTTGAACAAATAGACCCTATTGGAGGAACTTGCTATGAACTTTCATCTATTAATTCTGGTGTTGACACAATGTGACATGAGTACAAGTAGATAGTAGACCAGTGATTCTCATCCTGACCGTACTGATCAACATGTGTAGCATGTACCATGTGGAAGCTCCCTATTTTTTGAACTTCGATACTGATGCAGAGGGTATATATGAATATTGTTGATAATTGATACACATGTGTAGCATGTACCATGTGGAAGTTCCCTATTCTTCTAGTGTTGTGAAATAAAAACTGGATTGCTAAAATTCTTCCCAGTTTGAAATATACCATTGTAGCTAAGGAAGAAAAAATTTAAGGTGGGTCAGGAGAAAACCTTTCATTTCAGCCATTTAAGATGGTTTCCTTATCTTTGGTAAGTTTCCTTTTCTGTAGATCTCGACCTTGGATGCTATGTTGGATTTGAACAACACTCAAGCTTGGAGTTCATCCATGATTTACAAATCCCAGCATCTTATTTTGTTGCATCATAAAAGTTAGTAATTAGATATTCGGTTGGGCATTCTCTTTTGGATGTTTAGTTTGTATGGAATGAATGAATCTATATGTCAATCAATGACAATTTTTCACACTATGACACTACTACGACCTGTACTTTTTTTTATTTTTTTTGATATTTATGCTGTATATCCCTTAAACTTTGTAGGTATCTTTTAGCTGAGGCTGGTGACACATTGTATGCTACATTTATTGGAACCAAGCAATACAGGTAAGCATTATCTGGAAACAAACAAGCATCCACTTTACAAACCTGCCGCATTATCTGTTTAAATTTTGTTCCTACTTTTGTAGAGATGTCATTGCTGATGCAAATATACTCCAAGGTGCCATATTCCATGAGGATAACAATGAAGATTTTGATTTGGTTGATGTTTCTGAAAATGACCAAAGCAACATGCAAAGGAAGATTGAAGACAACTTTGCCAATTCTATTCAGGGAAAACCAAAAAGATCGAAGAAATCAAAGCCTGCTGCACACAGGGTATGCTGTATTCCTAATTTACACACTCTAGGGTTGTAGTAATGTTGAAGTCTGGAAGATTGCTTCATGTGTTATCTTATTTTGTTAGAAGAGCACTGAGAATGGTAGTGCTATTTCCTAAATATATGTTCTAGGGATTCTTAGCTCGCGCAAAGGGAATTCCTGCATTGGAGTTGTATAAGCTTGCGCAGAAAAAGAATCGGAAGCTTGTTCTTTGTGGGCATTCGCTTGGTGGTGCGGTAGGTATAATCTACTGTGTCAGATGCAGTTGAGCTGTTATTTATCTGCCTCATGGTGATCCTTGTCTATCTGCTGCTAATGGCAGGTAGCCGCATTGTCTACACTCGCAATCTTGCGACTTCTGGCATCTTCTACTCTATCTAAGGAAAAAGGAGAAGTTCAAGTGAAGTGTATCACTTTTTCCCAGCCACCTGTTGGGAATGCTGCTTTGAGAGAGTAGGTTTCATGTCACCAAGTGAAAATGGAATTATTTTGTCAATTTTTTTCCAGCTGTTAGAAAATTTTATTGAGTAATACTATCTTGTCACTTTTAATGCTAAATATATTAAGCTGCACAGCTAGTTAATGAAAAATAATAAAAGTAAAATCATTTTCTGATGTTCTTTATCTGTGTCTTTAGTTATGTTCATCAGAAAGGATGGCAAAGCTACTTCAAAAGCTACTGCATACCAGAAGATCTGGTGCCACGAATTTTATCTCCTGCCTATTTTCATCACTATAATGCTCAGGCTCTGCAAACATCTACTGCTGCAAAACCTGAAGATACTATGAAGGTGCAGAGTCCTAGAAAGCCAAAAGAAAATGATGGTGAACAACTCGTTCTGGGAGTTGGCCCAGTTCAGACATCATTCTGGAGACTTTCAAGGCTCGTTCCTTTGGAGGGAGTTCGGAAGCATTTAGATAACTTAAGATCTGTTAAAAGGGAAGCATCCTCAGAGACGGACCATAGTTTGCTGTCTAAGGATGATGAGTCAGAAGCAGAGGCCCAGTCTCTTGAAATACAGGAGGGTTCTGAAGGGATCTCTCTAGCTCCTTTTCCTGACACAGATCAAGTGCCTGTTGAACCAAACAGTAGCTACTCAAATAGAAGAAGCAACCTTCGAGTTGAAGATTCTAGGAGATGGCGTAAAGTGCCTTATTTACCTTCATATGTACCATTTGGGCAGGTAGGTAATTTTCTCCTTTTCCTTTTGTTCTTTCTTATGGGCTTATATTATGCTCATGAGGTATAAATATATGAAACTAAACGGTTTCTAAAATCCCTTCATAGTAACTTTTCTATAGTTCATTTTCTTCTTGGTAAATGGTACTTGAAGTTGTTGTATTCATTCCGTGGCTCTTTGGTTTTAACTTGTCATATACACATATTTATACAGGCTGAAGGTCAAACCAACACTTGGATCATTTTTCACTCACTAGAAGCTATTTTGGTCAATTCATATATATAACTATATATGCACATCTATGCATGAAGGTCAATTCATGTTGTTAGTTTGCTCTATCAAGGATCCTCATGCCAGAGGCACATGGGTAATTGTCGACCTGGCATGGCATAGTACATATATCGGCATGTGCCATGTCGAGATGATTTGCTGTTTAGCACATTATATGACCTTAATATGTCCAACAAATAATCTTTAAAATCTCTGTAAGCATGGTTAAAAGTTAGTTGAGACCGATATGTTTTGGGGCGGACCTGATCCAAAAAACACATTGAAACCCAAAAAGCTATAAGGATCAGCCAACTGCAGTAGGTGTTGGTCGAGTTTTGATTTTTTTCATTCAAAGTGTGTCTGAAACCAAAGGAGATGCCCTTCGATGTCGTTCGTTGTGCTTTTCGCTGACTATGGAACAAAGGAGATTCTAGTTAGACAAAAGAAATAAGTACAGCGAAACCTGATCCAAAAAACACATTGAAACCCAAAAAGCTATAAGGATCAACCAACTACAGTAGGTGTTAGTCGAGTTTTGATTTGTTTCATTCAAAGTGTGTCTAAAACCAAAGGAGATGCCCTTCGATGTCGTTCGTTGTGTTTTTCGTTGACTACGGAACAAAGAAGATTCTAGTTAGACAAAAGAAATAAGTACAGGAAAAAATCACTTTAGCCTTTTTATTTTTTTAATTTTTAATTTTTTAATTTTTTAATTTTTATTTTTTGATGAGGTTTAAAAAACTGTAGGCAGTAGATGGGTGGACAAGCGATTATATAGCGCCTAGGTGGTTACTTAGAATTCAAGATGGTTAAAAAATAAACAAATAAAAGAAACAATAGTTAGATAGAAAGTTAAAATTTATACATACAAGCTAAACAATATACTAATACATTCTTGTTAAGAGCTATATAAGCTATTAGAATCATGGATGGCCGTGCCAACCACTAGCCGGCAGGGCACGGCATGGCACGTGCTGCAAGAGAGAGATAAAAAAAGGAGGGATATTAGCGGCGCTTCACTCTTCGACCTCGCCGTCGCCGCTTGCTGTTGTTGTTCACTGCCGGAGATGAAGGCATCGTCACGTCCCACGGGAGAATGCTCTAGCCTTTGGATCCGCAACTTAACCCTTTATTCACCCGCATTGACCCACTCGAGGTCTTCTCCCTCGGGCTAGGGTTGAGGCTAGGACATTCTCGCATGGGACGTGACAATGCTTTCGACGGAGCTCTCTTGCACGACGGGCGATGACGGCGGTGAGGTCGGCGACGACGTAAGCTCGATAACGAGCAGATTGCCGCTAGGAGGGGTGTTGTGCGACACCCCTCATGCCACGTGCCGGTATGCCGCTGGCACGCTCCGTTCTGATTGGCACGGCCATTGTTGATTAGAATCCACTAATTCATCAACATATACAATAACTTTGAATTTTAGAGCCAATTAGACATTAAAATATGATAGGAGATGCTAAGATGGTCACCTAGGCGCTAAATGAGCTTAATTATATTCTATTTAAAGTGGGAATCTAGGAATTAAAGCGGAAGTTTTTTTTTAAATAATGGTTGTCAGACATGCACAATGTCATTAGAGAATAGGACCTTGTGGCATAATTGTAGCCCTAATCAGGGGGCTACAATAGTCCTCCTTAGCTTAGTTTTCCTTTTTTTTTTGGGTGCATTTGTTTATGCGACACAAGGGGAGGGATTAGATTAATAATCCCATAGATCCCATATAAATGAAAAAAATTGGACCGGATATGAAATCTAGAATGAATATCATATCCCATAAAGTGGGGTAAGTAATGAGGATAGTAATGTAATTTGATATAACCATGAGAATAGTAATATAAATTGATATAACAAGTTAAAAACTATTGTTATCCCTCACATAGTCCAATCTAAAGCAAACAAAAGATATAAATGAGGACTGGGTTAGTAGTCCCTAGGGATTAGCCAAGGGATAAGCTAGGCATATGTAATCCTCTCTTATCCCATCCCTTAAAACAAACACACCCTTAATTCCTGGACTGTGTGTGGGATGGAAACATCCAATAAGAGAGAGAGATGGGCATTAATATTATAGCTACAATATTGACCCTACATTTTACTCCTTTTCATTTTTCTTTCTTTATTGGCACTACTTAGGCTATTCGATGATAAATTGATAATTGAGAACTTGAGATCATGGTTTGAAGTTTTGCCCCAAACCGAGATGTTTTGCGTTTTGGTCCAATCTGATTTGAAACTTTCCCAAAAGCTAGCATCTGACCTAAACAACCCTAATAACAATGTTTCTTTAAAGTACATTTTATATACCAAACTTGATTTGACTTGAATCCAAATTGTACCCAACCGAATATCAATCTCATAGCTTATATGCTATTAGATCTTGTGTAATGCATTGAAAATAAGATAAAGAAGCCTATTTGCCAAAAGAAGTCCAAACTGAGACACCGAAATTACAAGCAAACTTAATCGAAACATTTTGTTTAAGGTAACCGAAACCAAAACCGAAATTGAAACTTTAAACTATGGTTATATCTTCTAGACCGCTATACTCTAGATTTCCTGTTTCTTTCAAGTTTCAAGAAACCCCCTCCATCTTTTGATATTTACAATAAAAATCCTAAAATGCTTTATTTATTTTTTAAAGAAATTCTTAGTGTTCCTAATTTTTAGTTTTGAGATAATCAAAATCGAAAGAACTAAAACTCCGATCCAAGATTCTGAAATTGGTTGAAACTTTGAAATCAATTGGAATATTGAAATATTTTGTTATTTTTCTATGGATTGAAATTGAAACCAAAACTTCATACCTTGCTTTGTAGAGTCTTAAAATAGGTTTTAAGGGTTAAATTGAAGTCATTTAACACTAGATATATTTGTAACACATGAAATTGGATTCTAGTTTGATGATTCTCCCTAGTAATTTTAGATCTTTTATATTGGAGAAATTAACTTTGGAAAACTGAAGATTTCCTTTGGTTTTTAAAACTTGTAAGTATAATTTTTACAAGTCAATCACCAAAGGGAAAGGGGAATCAAAAGGATATAAGAAAACCTTAATTTGATTTCTTAAAGTAAATTATGCTCACTATTAAGTGACACGGGCGGTGTGGGTGCCCATTAGGGAGTATTGAGATAATGCTTCTATATTAGTATTTTGATATACACTGGTATGATATATATAGACTTGTGCAGATCGTGCTGATCGACATGTCAATCCAACTTCTCTATTTTAATTGTGAAAGTAAGCAGCTATTCAAGCTTTTGTCTTAGTACTCAGTATATAAAATTTTTAGGTTAATAACTTCTTTTTGTAATAATATCAAAAAAAAAAAAAAGAGGTGTAAGGATAAAAAAATGAAGCAAATTTGTGTGGAGAGAGTTAGTTTTGGCATGGCTTATTGGTTGAAGATCAAACCAACACCTGGATCAGTTTTCAACAAAATTTAAGATGCATCGTTCTTTTGGACTCTATTTTGAAAAATGAAAAATTAGGAGTGGTTCTTTATTATATTTTATAGCATTACATCTATTTATTTATCAGTCAGTTTATGTTGTTATTTTGGTTTATTTTAGGGTTAATTACATGTAAATCTCAGGAACTAGAGCCTATTTTCACATAGATCTCCTTATTTATTTTTTGTGATACTTTGACCCCCTCAACTATCTTATATCTCACTACCCTGACAATGTTAACGAAAAACGATAAACAATCTTCTTACCCTTAATTTTTCTCTCTATCTTTTCTCTAAAATAAGAGTAAAATGGTCCTTATAGGGCCTAAAATAAATCACATAATAGTCATGTAATATTTTTAATGGAAAAATTTAACACTAGTGAAAGAGGCATTTTGGAGTCTTCATAAAATTAAGGTGTCTATGTGTCATGAAAAATAAATGAGAGGGCCTTTATGAAAATAGACAATAATTCAGGGGTTTAAGTGTCATTATTTCTGTATGTTAATTTGTAAGTGTGAAAGTAAGTGGTTATTCAAGATTATCTGTTAGTACTCTTATTACTTTGATTTCTTCAGCTCTACCTCCTGGGAGATTCAATTGTAAAGTCGCTCTCTGATGCAGAATACTCCAAAATGACATCGGTACGAGCATTTGCAATATTTCTAAATATATTCTTCAAGCTCTGCAAATTTTATCTTCTCATCGTAGTGCTTTGCCTGGCAAAGGCACTTACAGGTGAGGTCTGTTATAACAGAATTAAAGGAGCGTTTTCAATCACATTCAATGAAGTCATATAGGTCCCGATTCCAGAAGTAAGAAATTGCCTATTTTTCACATTAACATTTTTACCATGAAAGATTTTTGACTTTTTTCTGCACAAATTTCTACACTTTTTTCTGTATAAGTTTTTAGACAATATTAATAGTATTCTATTCTGTATGTTTGCTTCTATCTTTAACTCACAATTGATTACTTCAAACATGCCAGTTTTGCAAAGAGGGGATCTCCTATTTCTTAGACATAATAACAGTTTGGCTGGGTAGCTCTCATAATCCTGGGAGCGTAATTTTGAATGCCTAAAATATTATTTGCAAACTATCACTCTTGATACATCTCTCATAATCCAAGGATTCTTACATTCAGATCAAACAATTAGTCTTCTAGGCCGTGTTTGGTTTGAGACTAAGCTTTGAACTTGATTAGTTAGTCTCATTTCTTAGTTTTGATTTGGGTACCTTAAACTAGTTTAAGGTAATCTAATGTTTAGTTCTGAACTAGTTTAAGAGTGTATTTATTATTTATATGTGATGCGAAAAAGTGAAAAAGTGTTTGTTTTAGAGAGAAATAGATGAGATGTAAATTTAATGGACACAATTACCCTTCTCATGTAATGATGGTAGTCATTATTATAATTTATAAATAATATGTGGTATCTATAATAGTTATTTGCGGGTTTAAGTGTAATTTTCAAATTATTTACAGGCTTAAATGAATATGGGAGATATATTTGTAGGCTTAAGTTAATTTGCAGGCTTAAATGAATATGGGAAATATATTTACATGCTTAAAATGAATATGTGGTGTCTATAATAGTCATTTGCGGGCTTAAGTATAATTTTTAAATTATTTGCAGGCTTATATAGTGTCTATAATAATAATTTGCTGGCTTAAATGAATATAGGAGATATATTTGTTGTCTTACATCTTATATAAGCCCGCAAATTAAGTCCGCAATTAAACACACTAGGAGCGATTAAGCCCACAAAACAACGTTTGCTGGTTTTTTCTGTAAGTCAGCTAATTAGCCTTTATTGTAAGGTTCCTAGTATCGGGATCGGGATCGGTATCAGTCGTCTAGAAAAACGATACGTATCGGCTGTATTGGCTGTTCGTATCGGATCGAACTATTTTTTAATTATATAAAATTTTAAATATTATTTAAAAATGCAGAAAAATTTAGAAAAAATGACAAAAGAATAAGAAAACAAAAATTACTTACATATGAAGTCTAAAAACTTAAAAAATGTATTAACTTACTCAAAATTTAAAACTTTGATGAATACCGAGCTGGTTCTCGTAAATTTCTATAGTCTTCATCATCATAAGTTTGTAAATATTGATGTCTGAACCTGATGCTCCAAAAAGTGATTCCATCATACTTGTCATATTGTATGGATCTTATTGTGTAACTTGCGTCTGAGGAAGATAATAACCAGCATTTGGATCTTGTGCCTGAGAATACTGAGGACACTAAAGATAATAACTAGTATATAGATCTTGTGATGACTCCAAACAATAAATACTCGATGTACCATAATTATAGGAAGCAATATTCTCATGACGACGTTGCTGATATGTATATACATCCTCAGTTTCTCTGTCTTCAATCTTTATGCCTCATTGATTTTTCTTAACAAATGTAGATGGAACAATCTCACCACCATATGTATCATCAGGACTATAACTAGTACTAGTAGGTATACTATCTCTCGCTGCTGAACGATTCGTACCAGCTTCTATCCTCGTCGTGGTCTCTCCAAATATCTCATCTTTTCATGAGTTATCTTTGTCATCTAATAACCTGTTCTCTATTTTTTTGATTCATGGAGTCAAGGGGTCTTCTTTATCAAAAACATAATTTAAATCAATCAGTTGTTCATTTTCTGCCTTTCTTTTTAAATTTCTCTCCCTTAATCTTATATTATAATGATAAAAAACTAACTTCTCCAATTTTTTCATTATCAATCTGTTGCGTGTTTTTGTGTGGATTAAGGAGAAAGGAGTCCAATTTCTTTCACACTGTGATGGAGACATAGTTTGACTTAAAATCTTTTTTGCTGCTGGCGTCAAATTTGGTACCTCCTCCTATTCATAGATAGACCACCATTCAGCCGGAGTGTTATGAGATATAGCTGCTACAACTTTAGCAGTACTGAATTGCTTAGCTCTCAATTTATATCTCTCCATTTGAAATCAGAAATATATTATTAGCTTATTGCATACTGATTATATTGAAAGTTAAAATTTAAAATAAATAATAATAAAATTATTTAATTGAATCATAACTCACTTCTTTATCGCAAAGGATTTGTTTATGAATATCGGGCTCAAGCTTGTTGATTACCTTCCTAACCCCCAATAAGACTTCACTATCATTATTGACATTTTTAGAGAATTAAAATCTTGGATTAAGAAAATACCCTATAGAAATTTAAAAATTTGTAAGTATTCAAATTTTTAAATATTCATAAATAAAAGTAAATTAGTAAATTAAAACTTAAAACTTAAAAGCATGCCTACCAGCAGCGTGTATATCTCTATGTAGTTGTTTGTTCCATCTAGAATCAATCATCTTCCACCACTTCTTATAACTTTGGCCCACATTTTTTTTATTGATTATTTTGCTATGTCCATTGTCTCATATAAGAAACTTATCTCAGACTTGTCATCACTGTCTACAAGTCTTAATACTTTGATTAGAGGTTCAAATACTATGGTGACAATTGTATATTATCCGAAAATGTATTTCTAAGAGCTATATTTTTCAAAATTTCACCTAAAGATTTATCTTTAAGTTTCATATTTTTAATTTTTATAGATCACTCCTGTGATGTAAACATCCGCATAATATCATCCTTGTAGCGCATGATGCTCTCCAAGGCTAAAAAGTGAGTGGTAAATCTAGTAACGCCGGATCTGATGATCTCTCTACACCAGTCATCTGTCTGAGTAAATTAAAAACCCAATTATGGTTATATATAAAATTTGTTAATCTCTGACCTTCACGTATGACCACGTCAATTTCAGGCTCTTTTGCAATATCCTTTAACATTAGATCAATACAATGTGCAGCATATGAAGTCCAATATAAATAAGGTCTTTTTATCATCAGTAAATTTTCAGCAGCTTTATAATTTGCCCCATTATCAGTAACTATTTGGACTACTCTTTTTTCACCGATTTCTTGTACCACCTCATCTATCAAATGACAAATATAATCTGCATTTTTGAAATGAGCAGTAGAATCCATAGACTTCAAAAATATTGTCCCCATTCCAAAATACACTAAGAAATTAATTATATTTTTTCTGTTTTGTGTACTTCACCCATTACACATCATTGTACAATCAAATTCATCTCAATACCGTTTAAATGTTTCAATGTAAGTATGAAGTTCATTTACCTCTAAGTCAAGATATTTAGTAGCAATATCATTTGAACTAGGAGGCGGAACACCAGGCCCTACTGATTGTATAGCATCCACCATAGTGTGATAGTAAGGACTATCAGCTACATTGAAAGGAATATGGTTGTAAAAGAAAAATTTAGAGATAGCCTTACTAATGTGTTTCTTTACATTTTTAATTCCTTTGAGAGCTGTCTTGATGGAAGTCTGTGAAAGACCTATTTTTTTCTGAAGATATATATCCATTGGTCTAATATTTTCAGACTCTACTGTAACACCAGTTTTATGGGTAGAACTGCTGCCTCCATATTCTCTCTCTTCTCGTATATTAACTGATCTATATCTCTGAAAGTTACCACCAGTGCTTCTTCTCACCTCTTTTTTTTCTCTATGCATATTTTTACTCTCTTTCATTGCCCTCTTCATCCGTCTCTCCTCTTCATCCTTCTCACTTTGCTCACTGCTATTATCATCAATGTGTATAGGATTATGCATCAATTCTTCACAAACCAGTGACTCTTTATTGTGTAGATTGTTTATATCTTTTTTTTTGCCAATTAAATGAGCCAACATCTGCTTTATAACTTTTAAGAACACTTGAGTGTAAGCTAATATATTCGTTGTCTTTCAGTTAAATGTTCTTTCAAACGGCTGACACCATCAATCATTTTCTTTCCATACCAGTTGCATTTAACACGTCTTTTATTTTGTCCAATAGTGTTGTAATGTTGCCACCTAATGTCGGTATCATATGACTTCTCTTTTGGAGCCATTGATATTTTAATTCTGCAACTAAAAAACATAACTAAAAATCAAAATAAAATATAAAATAATTTAAAATTTATGAGGTGGAACACCAGACCCAATAATGCTGCTGCGGCAGGTGCTGAGCAGCATAACTGCATAAGCAGTAGCAGCACCAACAGTGGTGCTGGTGCTACTGCAGCAGCAGAGCAGCACCTGCAGCAGCAGAGTAGCACCTGCAGCAGGTGCAGTTGCTGCACAATAAAAAAAATAAAAATAAAAACTGAAAAAAAAATTTACCCAAGGTCGTTGAATCTTCGTCGGAGAATGTCGTTGGAGGTCGAGGTCACCGGAGATCTACTCAGTCGTCGGTGAGAAAGAGACCCGTGAGAAAGAGAGAAAGAAAAGAGAGAGACAGAAAGAAAGAAAAGAGAGAAAAGGGAGAGAGAGGCAGGTGGGGGTATTGATGTCTCCCGGTCGGATCCGGGTCACATCCGACCTGTTCCCACCTGTTTCGATCGGGATCGGCTGAAACTGAAACCCCAGCTGAAATTAGCAAACCGGCTAGTTTCGACTGGGATCGGGATCGGTCGAAACTGGAAACCATGCTTTTATTGCCTTTAAGGCCCGCAAATTAGCCAATTTAGTTAACCTTAACTCCGCAAATTTATTTTTAAGCTTGTAAAACAATGTTTTACACCTTTTTAAATAATCGACTAGTTACTTTTATTTTATATAATTTTTTATTAAACCTACATTAAAAGATATTATTAGTAAAAATATTTTAAAAATAATTTTTATCCGCTCAAATTATTTACACTATTTTTCTATAATTTTATTTTATTTCTAGAGTTCTCATTACATGAGACATAATATTTACAATATAAATATTTAAGTATTTTGAAAGAGAGAAGAGAGGAGAAAAGAGAGAAGATATAAGATTGATAAGACATTAAAGATAGATGTAAGTAATGTCAAGGGTAAAACTGGAATCAAATTGAAAGAATAATAAAATTTATATATTATTATTTAGTTATTTATTGAGTACTGAACTTAATTAAGGAAAATAAAGTTATTTTAGTGTCTGGTTACTAAACTCGTTTAGGGGTCCCTAGACTAGTTTAGGGACCTTCCCTAAACCCAAAACAAACAGGACCCTAAGTTCTAGCAGCTAATGTTCTGTTCATTGACCATTATTTGCTTGATCATCTTATTCCTAGTGTCAACAAACATTCCTCTAAATGATGTAAGACAATGATACAGAGAAGAACGAACCTGTGGGATCCATCCACGGGGTGTTGGAATCCACCAACAAAAGTAATCCCGTAGAATCCACTAGCAGGCTGTTGGAATCCACCAACAGAAATAAAGGTAATATCAAAAATATTTGTTAATCTCAAATAAGAAGATAATAAGCCTTTATATAAGCAAACCCTAAAAAGACAAATGAACTAAAATACTGATAACAGAAAAAAGATTAAAATATCCTCAACATTCCCTACCTCATGATTTGTCACCCAACTAAAGTGTCACTAGGTGGCCTGAGACTGCACACGTGTCTGATTGATGATCTGGTATGTGTCCGCACTAACTCTTTCGGAGTGGGAGAAACTCGACTTAATTGAATCAAATTGCAGGTGACTCAGGTAGTGCTCCAATATATCCACATCAATCTGCTGTAGTTCATCATGAGTAATCCACATGCTATCTGAATCTGGATAGTCTCTCCATTGGACTAGGAAATAGTGAGCTCTTCCTTTCATAGTAGATATTATCTCTTCATCCAAAATAGCATCTATCTCTTTTGTGTAGATGGAAAAGAGGAAGTGAGAGGGTCAAAAATAGGTTTATTTGGTAGAGCAGGGATATGTTTATTATATTGGTCATCTGGGATAGGCAAAAGATTCTTGTAAGCGACTAAGTCCACAATATTAAAAGTGGAACTAATGCCATAATCATAAGGAATGTCAATGACACAAGTATTTGATCTATCCATTTTAATATTTGGAAAGCTCGAACTCTATGAGCTTGCAATTTCCTTGTGGTTCTAGATGGAAATCACTCATATATGACATGAATGATGACAGTCTCCAATAGAAAATTATTTAATATGCTTACGGCAATAAGCTTGTAGTTTATATTGAAAATTACTAGTTTTGATTCATTTAGTGATCTCTTGATGTAATGAACGGACATGATATGTAAATGATTTTGCAGACTCAGAGATCCTAGCATGTGATGACATAAGAAACAAGTCTAAAGGTTTAAGAGCTCTACATCTATAAACAAACACAATAAAATTCAGGGTTAGGTTTGTAAACTTGCTTGTCATCAAGGTTTGGTTCGTAAACTTGCTTGTCAATATTGTACTCTTCCATTGTCTTCATCTGTTCCCCAAGGCTTTGTTTGCTCTCCTCTTAAACTGGTTCAGAGATCCCTAACTTAGTTTAGTAAATAAAAATCTTGTTATCCTTTTCATATCTAACCAAGTTCACTCTCCAAAAAATTAAGACTAAGAAATAAGACTAACTAATCGAGTTCGGGGCTTAACCTCAAACTAAAGAAGACTCAAAATATATGGCCTTAGTAGGACAATTCATGGCCACATGACCCACTTTTTTACATTTGTAATATTGACCGGGATAGTTTGATGGCATAATGTCATTTAGCGGACCTTTGCCTCTGTCTCGACTAGTGGGCAATGTGCTTTGATTATATTTGTGAGGTATCAATATTTTTTTGTGATCCAGCTCCAAGTAGATCAATGGTGAAAAGAATTCAACAATTAGGTTGCCTAGCCAGCTGTTGTTTTTGTGACTGTCATTTTTTCAGTGCAAAATTGTATGCCTGATTTAACAAATTTATCTCGCAGAACACTAATTTCTGCCTAATATCCTCACTAAGGCCATGCCTGAAACAACTCAAAGTCATTCTCTCGTCTTTGATGACATTGCACCTCATCATGTATTCCTTAAGTTGAGAGACGTAGTCACTAGCAGACTTTAGTCTTTGTCTTAGGTTATTCCATTGATCCATTAGGTCACTATAATACATTTAATACTATAATCTTGTGTCATTAATCTGGTATGGAAATTTGATGGCTCTTTAGCATAGAGAAGGGCCAACAAGATTTGGCTGGGTTTATGGTGTGAATGGCTAATCTATTAGCAAATTATGCTTTGTATCATTATTGTTCCTATTTCTGAAGCAATGATTACTGTCAATGAGCTTGCTGACAACCATTGCTACTGACAAACTAGCACCTTGTACCAAATTCACCTCTCTATTGTGGTTTGTGTCAAAACCATCACGTTCGATCATATGCTTCTTTTACTTGTTTAGAAAACTCGACATCTCAGATAGCAAACTTAATTTCTCATTCAGCTGGTGCTCATGTATTGTTAACCGTGAAAGATAACTAAAGAACTTCTCAACCTTTCTTGTTTTATCACTAATTCTGCATTTCTTTTGTCAGTATCTCTTAGGAAGAAAATGCAAACTAATTATTTCTCTTTTTGCAGAATATATGACCTATGTATGTCTGCTAACGTAGGCCCCTTTATGGGAATAGAACAATTGCCACAATTTCCACATCTTCAACAGTTGCTTGGACTGGCAGCTTCTGATTCTGTAGAACTTGGCAATATTGTGGAGCCTCCTGTTATTCGAACAGCGACTTCTGTTGTTCCTCTTGGATGGGCTGGTGTTCCTGGTGATAAAAATTCAGAGCCATTAAAAGTTGATATTATTGGGCATGGTTTACACTTGTGTACCCTTGTTCAGGCTCAAGTGAATGGAAGCTGGTACATGCTCCTTGTTTCTGAAGATTTAATTAGCTTCAAATGTCAAATCTGTGATTGTTTGCATCTTGCCAAAAATCATGTCATACACTCCTGTGTCAGTATGTGTTCATGGGTCACATAGTCCTTTAAAATGTAAATGCTGTTAACAGTACGATAATGTCCTCAATTTATTAGTTGATCGTTCACATATAAAGAGGGAATAATACTAATCATTTAATTTATATTGCCCTGATAAATCCCTCATTTGTCTCATTGTGATTCACTGGAAAGCAGGCATAAATAATTACCCTCTTATAAGTTCCCTATATGCATAAACATGTCCCTAGACAATATACTCAACATGATTGTCTACTTCATTACAAACTCGATATTCTGCACCATGTCTTCATCTTAAACTTAATCAGCTATTCTTATTCTATTAAATGGGTCAATTAGAATTTATCATGAATGAATATTACAGTAGTAGATCTAGCATTATGCAGAATCTATGTTCTCTATTGAACCTGTTTGGTTCAGTTCATACTTCAGAACTTTCTAGCAGAAAACTGAATGCTCCTCTTCCATGTCTTGGTTATCATTGTTTAGATGTGTAACATTTTATGGCATGTATAGGTGCTCAACTGCTGTCGAGTCCCTACCTCCACCACCTCCATACTCATCAAATCCTGAAGTACAACCTCTTTTGCAGAAAATGCGGATTTTAGTTGGTGCTCCATTAAAATCGCCACCAAAGTATCCTATTGTCCAAGATAATTTGCTTCCTATATACACTTCCCCAGTGACAGAGTGTTCCATTTCCATTTCAGAGTGTAAAAAAGGGTCTCCTTTTGATGATAGAAAAGGCTGTTCTGATGGTTTGGATCGTTTTATCATATACTGTACTAGTGATTTCATTACTGCAAGTAAAGAGGTTCATTTGAGAACAAGGAGGGTGCGGCTACTTGGATTTGAGGTAATTTTTGTTTTGCCATAGACCATTTGGTATCTGTCAAAATATTAATTCTATCTCATTGGTTGCAGGGTTCTGGAAAAACTTCCTTATTTAGATCAATTTTAGGTCAATCTAGCAAAAGAGAAAATGCCTATCCTGAAATTATTCATCCACATGTGGATATTAAAGAAGGGGTAACAGGTGGAGTGTGCTATCTGGATTCAACAGGTGTAAACTTGCAGGTACTATTAGTTTACCTCATTTTTATATGATTGGCATAATTTCCTTTGGTACATTCAGAACAGTACAGAAAGCAAGTACCTTTATGGATCAGTTTTTGGCAGCGATTTGAATTCTTATATTTTTCAAATTACTCAAGTCTTGGTCTTCATTTTTATACTTTCTAGTATCATTGGAAAACATTTTCATTAAATTAATTTTCTTTGGCATCTGGGTATTTACTTAGATACCTTCCAGCTGCTGAAGCGCCAAACAGTTTCTTGATCACTCCTTTACTTAAATTATTCTTAAAGTTGCTAGAAATGACATGTCAACTTTTGTCCTTTACTGCTTGAGAATGAACAGTTGACTAATTTATTAACAAAACTGAAGTTCTAGCTTTTGCTTTATATAATTGTTTATTGTTTATTACATTAAGTAGAGTGATGCGTTAGGAAGTTCCGAAAAGTTGTAAGAAGCATGGTCAGAAATATACAGAATTGTCTTGAAATTTAACGCAGATGTCAATCAATGAAAAGTAAACTTCCAGCATGGAATTTAGTGGCTGAGGGAATTCAACTTCAACATACAAGTTATGTGAAACAAATCATGCTATATCGAGCCAAACACAAGCGAGCTGGGCCTTACTCCTTTTTGGCTAGTTTATATTTCGAGCTTAAAACTTTGGCTCATGTTTAACTCACCTATTAGTAAGTTGATGTCTGCAAAAGTTCTAGCTGAACAGAATATGATCTGTTCCCGACCAATGAGCTCAATTGACGACCCTAGAATTTTTAAATCTTATTATTTTGAATTTTTCTTTAGTTATTGAAGCTGTCCCAGGACTAAGAAGCTCCTTATAAATTACGATAGCTCTATGGGATCATCAAGGAATTTTAATGACTTTGACGGACTGTTACAGATCCCTCTGGTATTGCAAAACATTCTTCTCATATGTACCTCCAGTATGTGGTTTAATCTGAAAAAGTTTAAACAATGCAGCATGTTAACTTCAAAAGCAGAGAACTAGGAAGTAGGAAATCTTCTCTTGTTTCTCATACATTTATTTAGAAACATCGACTTGTGCGCTAGTTTGCTACTCTATATTTTGCATTGATCTAACTTCTACATTCTAGATAGTAACCCCATGTCTATAAGATATGGATTGTGTAAATCATAGATGGCCATACTGGCGGGGTACAAGTACGTGGCACGAGGGGTGCCGCACGGCCCCCCTCCTAGTAGTTTCGCTGCTCGCCATTGAGCTTGTCGTCAATAATCGCTTGCTGAGTCGTCGTTGCCTAAGCTGACACCTCAACGGGTGCCTAGCTTGAGCTTAAGGGAGGAAAAAAGGGAGAGAGGGAGAGAGAGAGAGATTAAAAACTTAAATTTGCGGATCTGGACTATCGGGGGTGTGAGCTTGGGTGAGCGGCGAGCGGTGATGGCGACTGTGACGCAAAGGTGAGTAGTCCCTTATTTTTTTCTCCCTCTTTTATGGCATGGCTAGCAAGTGCCGTGACACTTGTCATGCCGTGCCATGCAGGTCGACAAGTGCCGTTGTACTTGCCATATCGTGCCGTGTTGGCCAGTGGTTTGTTGTTGGTTTAAATTAAATGCTATAAGTAAAATATTTACTGGAAGTGTAGAGAGTAGTATTTTTAAATTAGCAGCTCCAATACTTACATGTTTATGGTATACTTGAAGTTAGGGGTGAAAATGGGTCTGATTTAGTCCAAATTGACCCGATTCCATGTCCGGGTCGTGCCAATATCATATGCCCCTGCGTGTTAGTGGCATGCCTCTAATATAATTTTTAGGTCTTTATGTGTTTTTGGTTTGAATATATGTATTAAAGTCTACATTAGAGTCTTTTATGATTAGATAATTATAAAGGGTATTTTACAAATCAGACCCTAAATTTTATCTATTTTATGATTCACACCCCGTCTTTAATACTTTTGTAATCTGCCCTCTCCTTTTTTTCTATAATTTTTTTTTAACACTCTGATGTTATTTTAACTAATTGATATCAGCCAAATTACTAAAATATCTTTACTATTATTTTTCCTCCTTTTTGCCCCTCCTCTAAGGAAGATATGGATAATTTAGATTTTTTAAAAATAATTTTATATATTATAATGGAATATTACTTTACTAGTACCGTTTAAATTAATGGAGAGGGTTAAATGAGAATTATAAGGAAAAAGTAGGGATCAAATTATAAAAACCTCAAAGACAGGGTGAATCATAAAATAGATAAAATGTAGGGTGTGATTTATTAAATTCCCTATTATAAATGATTTATTTTATTAAAAAATAAAACAATAGTCAAGTAAAAACATAATTCAACACATAATATGATTGAATATATTTATTAATTGGTAATAGTTTAATAATTAATCTAACATGTTCCTATTTCAATTTTGGCCCAATTTGAATAAATTTGACATTTTAATTTTAGATTTTCTTTTTTTTAAACTAATACTAAAATCTGAGCTAAAAATTATAAAATGTGGGTTCAAATCAACTCATATGGAGCTAATTTAATATGTTCATATACTAATTTTAACTCAATTTGAATGAATTTGACATATTAATATTCTTTTTAAAGTTTGGGGGAAGTTTTGGAGGAAATCAAATTTTCCTTTGATTCTTACATTTTAAAGAATATAATTTATAGATCTAGCACCAAAATGCTAGATCTACGTAGAAAGACCCTTATAAATAATAGCTAGCAAATTTAAGCTAGATGTATCATATTAGTGCTCCCAAAATTAGTCTTTATACTGTGAAATAAAAAACTTAAAGGACCAGCATAGACTTTAAGCTGATGTGGATGGGAACTTTTCTGACTTATTGGGAAGATGAGATTACTGTCCTTTGGTGGCTTGGGGATTTCTGTGCCAAGATCAGCTCTTTGTCAGCGCAATGATGCCATTGCCGAATTTGTCCATAGCACTTCTGTCCTTGAGAAGTACACAGCCAATGCTGCCCAGGAAATGAGCATGGGAAAGGTGCCCTCTAAGCCCCATGAGGGCTGTTTCGACTTTGAAGAAGGTATCCGCTTCTTTTGGCAATGCCAGTGCTCAGAGTGATGAAAACAATAGCGATGAGAGTAATGGTAGGTCAGATGCCTGATAGAATGCCAAGGTGGAGAATAACAGGGGCTCGAATAGGTTTAAATTATAGCTCAGTCTTTGGTTTCTTGTATTGACTTGGATTTATATGCCTTGAGGAGTTGGTATCAAGCAATTGAAGTATCAACCATGTAGGTCACTGGCACTTGCAAGATATCTGGGGCATTTTGCTAGTTGATATGTAACTGGGGTTTGAATACGTTTGAATTATTGCTCATATTTGTTTCCCAGTTCTAGCCAAACAGATGACAGTTGCTTATCTAAACTTCAAAACTACTATATTACCTTTGAAGCAGCTTCAGAAGAGAATTTAAATCTTTGGTGCTAATAACTACAACAGGTGTTTGTATACTAGTAATCTGATCTAGCAGCTAGCTGCTCAACAATTTTTTTCTTTTTTATTCCTTGAATCCATGTTTACCTTTCAGCAAATGGTTCAGTGAGGCTAAGAATGCTTTTAGTGCAGGGTTTACGGTTTCTTCTCGTTTTGATTTGGATTTATACGCTTGAGAGGAGTTGGTATTGCAAATTTTCTAGTGTTCTGTTTGATTGCAGTTGATGTTATTTTCCTTTTTAGTATCACACTTTCATAATCCTCCAGTAGACTAGTATTTATTGTATCACTTTGGTATATTTTATGCTTTTTAACCTTAAAATTTATTTAACTAGCATGGTCTTTTCAAAGGGATGCAATATGTAGAGGTTTTTTCATGCATACAAAATATGTACTTGGTTGACTTATTTTTATCTTTCCAGAATACGAGTATGTCTCTTTTGTTTCAATCAATATCCGTTTTGCTATTCTTCTAATATCTCTATCCAGAGCAAAGATATAGATCAGGATGTGGGTTGACAGCTGTCTGATCCGATTTTACTCGTACTTTGATGTACAGTGGACATCCATCTGTCTATATTACTTTGAATATAATCTATGATGTTCATTCTACAGGATTTACATCTAGAGGCCACTCGATTCAAAGAAGAACTGCAGATGGGTTTACGTGATCTCAGCAGGAAGACGGACCTAATTATTCTTGTGCATAACTTATCACAGAAGATACCACGCCATCACCAGTCTAACACTTCACCGCCACAGCCAGCCCTTTCACTACTTTTAAATGAGGCCAAGGCTCTTGGTATCCCTTGGATTTTTGCCATGACCAATAAATTTTCAGTCAGTGCACATCAACAGAACATGTTGATCTCATCTGCTATGGAAGCATATCAAGCATCTCCCAATATGACCAAAGTTTTAAATTCCAGCCCATTTTTTATGCCAACAACTGGTAGTGATCTGCAGTCGCTGATTTCATCTGATGAAATCTTGGGCAAGAAGGAGGCTGTGTCAAAATTTAATTTTTCTCCTATCAATCTTGTTCTAATGCCTTTCCAGCGAAAGGCTGTTGTTATGCCCGTTGAGGGTGTTACAGCTCTTCGTGAACTTGTACATCAAGTGCTCCGGAGTAATGAAGAAGTGGCTTTCCAGGTAGTTCTCTATTTGGTTGAACTTAAGAAAAGTAAAAACAACTATGAAATTTCTATTCCAGATTGATTATGAGAATATCAATGGTTGCTGGGCTTATTAACTTTTGGCACCTCTAATATAATCCTTTAGCTATTGTCATTTAATACTTTTGCTAAAGCTTATTTTCACCTGACTGTGACCTTTGCCTTGCATACGTCAACAGGAACTTGCAGGTGAGAGATTGTCAATCGAATTGGCAAGAGAAAAGGAGATCTCTGAGGATGCAAACCAAAAACCTCAGAAAAAGGGAAGCTCTACTACAGCTGCAGCAGTTGGTGCTTCTCTTGGAGCTGGCCTTGGCCTTGTGATGGCTGTGGTCATGGGAGCAGCATCTGCACTGCGAAAGCCTTGAATGCTATGGTATTTCATACACGCTACTATTTTTTCATTCATCTGATCTGGTGCTGGCAATTGAAAAACAAGTTTGCACGCAAAGGCAACGAACATCAGAAACCAAATGAGCAAAAGGACTTCAAGTTCCACTTCATGCTGTATATCCACATTCTTACTGGGATTATCTTTGCACAGGCAGGGATGTCGATAGGCCCCCTCTCAAACCCATGTAATGAATCTCATGTTAATTAGTTCCTCGGGCTTGTGATTGCAGTGACTGATGTGGTGTTCACAATGATGTAGTGACGTACCACATTTACAATAGAATCTTGTTGGAATTATTTTTACATGATTGAGAAATATATGAGAGTGAGAGCTGCATGGTTTACATGATTATGTTTGCATGACTGTAGTCCAATGAATTAAGCTGAAAACGATTCAGAAATAGAATTCTGATTCCAATGAATTCTAGGATTTAGGGTTTTCAAACCCTACATGGCTTTTCAAAAATGGCACTAGCACATCAGCAAAATCCTTGAATTGTTGCAATTCTATTCTAGTTTAATCTGAGTACTTTACCTATGAAATTGAGAATGAATTATCTTGTGTTAAACTAAGTTGAATTGACTGGAATTCCACTATGTTCTTTTGTTCGGAAAATTATATTGGACTTTCCAAACTTGAGCCTTGGCTGAATAAAATTTGCACTTCCATTTGAACAAAATTTTTCTTTTCACAATAAGATCCAGGGGAGCCGTTCCATCCCACGTAGCGACCTTCCCATCCCACACATAGCGACCTTCCCCGCGTTCGAATGCGACATCTAGAATTTTTATTTTTTCTAAAGAAAATAACTAAAATAAAATAAGAACTAGATCCTATAGGTTGTATCCATACACGAGATGACTCAGTGTGATCCAAATCAAATCATATCATTCTACTATGTTTCTACTCACTTTGTCCTCAAAGTGCAAATTCAGGATAACGGTCCATCAATGCTGTCTCATATTCCCATGTGGCTTGCTTCTGTATTTGATCGACCTAACTCACCAACACCTCTATGACTATTCGTCCTTCACGTTTGACCCTCCATGCTAGGACCTTCTCTAGAGTGAGCTCAATTGCCTCCGATTTGAGCTCAGGTAGTTTTGCTACAACTTGCTCAACTAGTCCAATCTCGGGCTTTCAAGCTAGATACATGGAAGATCGGGTGAACTAGGGACGACTCAGGTAAGTCCAGCTTGCAACTACTCCGACCTTTCCTAGAATCTGAAATGGATCAAAGAAGCGATGTGCTAGCTTTTGGTTTTGAATAGTTCGTATCGAGATTTGTCAATACAATTGCCAACTTCATAGCTTCTTTCTTGGTGTTTGCGATCATACATTTGCTTCATTAGGTTCTGTGCCACTACTAGGTGAAGCTTGAGCCACTTGAGTACTTCATCCCATTCCACTAGCATTTCATCTATGTCGGTATGATTAGGTGCGCGTGGTCGGTCATAAGATCGCAATGTTGGAGGCACGCGCCCATAGACAGCCTCGAAGAGGGTTATCCTAATAATGGTGTGCTAAGCCATGTTGTATGAGTACTCCGCCTAATGTAGGTAAGTTAGCCATCTCTTTGATTGCTCCTCACTGAAGCATCGCAAATATTGCTCAGAGCAGCAATTAACGACTTCGGATTGCCCATCGGTTGGCGAATGATATGCCGAGCTCATTTTCAGTTCAGTACCTTACTGCTTGAAGTACTCTTGCCAAAAGTGACTCATAAAAATTAGATTATGGTTTGAAACTATTGACCTCGGCATTCTATGCAACTGGGCTATTTCCTTCACAAAAATTTATGCCACCTTCTTTGCGGTGTACGGGTGTGCTAGAGCTGAAAAGTGTGCACTCATTGTCAACCGGTCAACCACCACCATTATCACCGTATGTCCTCTAACCTGGGGAAGTCCTTCAATGAATTCCATCACCACATCTTCCCAAATTTGCTCTGGAATGGGTAGGGGTTGCAGTAGCCCCATTGGTTTCGTCGAGTTTGCCTTGACGCGTTGATAGATTTCACTGGCTCGAACATAGGACAACACTTCTTTTCTCACTCTTGCCCATACACAATTTTGTGTTAAGCTCTTACAGGTTCTGAAGGTTCTCTCATGCCCCGCCATAAGAGTGTCGTGGAAGTGGTGAATCAAAGTCACTTGTAGTTCGGGTCTAGTCGGTATTCGTACTCGCCCTCGGTCTAATAGTAAACTGTCCTTCACTTCTAAACCAGGATAGCTAGCTGATTCTTCCTTTACCTTCTTCATGAGTTCCATCATCTATGGATCTTCTACACATGTAGCTCTAATCTCTAAAAGAAAAGGAAAGACCGAGATAGAAATCATGGCTAGGTCGATCGGTTCGGGTTGTCGTGACAGTGCATCAGCGACCCGATTCTCCATTCCCTTCTTATACGCCAATTCGTAGTCATAACCCAACAACTTTTTCAGCCACGGCTGCTGTAATGGAGTGTGAATCCGTTGTCCAAGAAAGTAAGGAAGACTTTGTTGGTCAATACACACTACGAATCACCGCCCAATGAGATATGGTCTCCATTTGGTGACAACATGGATAATATCTAGCATCTCTCGCTCATATGTATACATTATCCGGTTCTTCATCGACAACACCTTGCTCATGTATGCCACTGGCCTCCCTTCTTGCATGAGGATAGCCTAAATTCCAGTCTCTAACACGTCGCATTCCACCACAAAAGGTTTGGTAAAATCGAGTAACACTAAGACTAGTGCTGTGGTCATTGACTTCTTCAATTCTTCAAATCCCTTCTTTGTTGCCTCGGTCCACTAAAACTCCCGCTTCTTCAGTAGTGATGTCAAGGGGGCGGTGATCTTGCCATAGTTGGCAACAAATCCATGATAATAGTTCGTTAATCTAAAGAAGCCTCGCAATTCTTTTGGTGTCTTTAGGATCTGCCATTGCATCATGTTCTGCACCTTGGAGGGATCGACTTCCACTCTCGCCACTGATATGATGTGGCCGAGGTACTCCACTCTCGGCTGCCCCATAAATATTTGGACTCTTTCACTTTTAGCTTATTGTCTTTCAGAATCTGCAATACTTCACAAAAGTGAACAAGATGCTATTTCTAGGAATGGTTGTTCATAAGGTTGTCATCGAAGAAGACAAGCACAAACCGCCTCAATAGCACCCTAAAGACGTTGTTCATTAACCCTTAAAAGGTGGAGGGGGCATTAGTGAGTCCAAAAGGCATGACCTTGAACTCATAATGCCCATCATGTGTGCAAAATACGGTCTTATGCACATCCTCAAGTCTTACTCGAATTTGGTGGTAGCCAGCTCGCAAGTCTAACTTGTTGAAGTAAGAGGTCCCCGAGAGCTCATTCAAGAGTTCTTCAATGATAGGGATATGATACCTATTCTTTACCATGCTGGCATTGAGTGCACAATAGTCCACGCAAAATTACCATGTTCCATCCTTCTTCCGCACTAGGAGCATCGGTGATGAGTACGAGCTCCGACTTGGTTGGATGATTTCATTGTCCAGTATCTCCTTGACAAGCCTTATAATCTACTCCTTTTGCACAAATGGGTATCGGTAAAGCCATATATTAGCCGGCTCAGCTCTAGGAGAAATCTCAATGTGGTGGTTTTGGGGTCGAGCCGGCGACGTGCCGCATAGTTCTTCAAACACCTCGCTGAATTATTTTAGTAAGACGGATGAGTTAGCGAGTACTTCTTCTTCCTTTGTATGGTTTACTTGACTCTGAATTAATTACATTAGAAGTCCATGGCACGCAGCCCTTGGTAGTCCCCCCATAGGCTGAAGTTGGGCTCCAAGTCGCGGTCGAATTCCATCTAACTACACTTGTTTGTCACTTTGTTTGAAATCCATTAACATTTCTGAAAAGTCAAAAGTCACTGGGCCCAAACTTTGCATCCATTAAATCTCCAATATAATGTCAGCCCCTCACAAGACCAAGGGGTGAAGATTCAAGGTGAAAGAATTGCCTTGAATCTTCAAAAGAACCCCTTGGCATACGCCATTCGCCTGGAGCGTCGTGCCGTCTCCCAACACTACATCAAATCTAGAGGTAGCGTCTATGGTCATTCCTTTCTTCTTGACACACATTCATTCATGAAATTGTGGGTGCTCCCGGTGTCGATGAGGATTCTCACTGTTTGATTCTTCACGGTGATGTTGACCCGAAGTGTCCTTAGTGTATTAGTGCCAGTGTAGGCATGCATGGAGATCCTGGCGTGGACCTCTTCGCTGCTCTCCAAGGCTTCCTGGTCTTCCACCAAGTCCTCTAGTTCATCTTCCACCACTTCCTCTTCTTCCACATTCTCTGCTTCATCCAACACCCACGGCTGTTGATTGGGCACATTTGTGTCCGGTAGTGAATCGTTTATAATAAAAGCACAGCCCTTTAGCTCTTCTTTCTTCAACTTGAGCTGGGGTAAGTCTTCTCATGATAGCTTGGGGAGGTCCCCTCACCTCTAGTTGTGGCCGTGGAAGCAATCTTGCACCTGTTATCCTTGGTGGAGCTACTGACATATGATGTATGGCTGCATTTGCTGAGACACTCCTCTAAACTCTGTGGTGCTCCAGCCCCCTTTTGTTGTAACTAAAGCTCTCAAAGCTTCTTTTTCATCAATTAAGCTATTGCAAAAGCCTCAAGCAATGTGGTTGATTGAGCAGCCTTCACTTCGGCTTGAATGTCTCACCTAAGGCCACTAATGAATGTGCTTTTGAGTTGGGAATCCGACCAGCCCCACATTTGATTGCTAACACGCTCGAACTCATCTTGATATGCTCTCACTGTAGTCCTTTGGGTTGGCTTGGTGAGAGAAGCTTGGAAATCTTCATAACTGAAGGGTCCAAATCAGACACAAATAGCATTAGCGAACTCCTCCCACGTTCGATAGGGCTGAGCTCGACCCAGGGCCTAGTACTATCAGATGGCAGTGTCTTTAAGATGAAAAGATGCTAACAACACCTTTTGTGCATTAGGTGCTCGCTGGTACTCGAAGAATTGCTCCGCTCGATAAATCTAATCGAGCAAATCTCTTCTATTGAAGGGTGTGAAGTTGAGGCAAACAGTCCCTGCACAAATGTCGCGTTCTTCTTCTTCATGTTGATTGGGCCTTCTTTCCCTTGGGTTCAATCCAGCATCCCTAGGATGATATCGAGGAGTTGTTGGTTCTTTATAATCTACCCACTCGTCATCGTCACTGTGGTGAGCTAGATCCGATGCTCGATCGCGGTGAAAAGCTGACGATGGTACGATTCGCTTTTCGGGTGGTATAGGCAGCAAGGGCCTCTTGGTATGACCACCCATGAGGTCTTCATGATCTTCCTCCCGTCTAGTACGGAATAGTGGAGGCGGTGTTCCTTAGCGAAAAGGTGGTTCCATTAGTGGTGCAGCCCGAGCTCAAGTAGGGAACTTGATCACCGTCATACCCCTTAGTGCGCCTAAGAGGACTCGAGTCATTGCTTCCATCGACGCTTGCATCTCTATCATGTTTGCTGACCATCTTGATCAGATATGAGTTAACTGTAGAAGTCGTTGGAGAAGTCCTGATCAGTGAGTTTGGGTTTGCCTCCAATTTGATAATATTCATGGCCTCCTCCTCAATAGAGATGCCTTCATTAGGTCTCAATGCCATAGATCTAGTTGTTGGCATGGTGTCTGAGGAACGGTGGCTCTAATACCACTCGTTATAGATCATGCGTCCGTTCCCGACCAATCTCGGATGCAGGGAAGCAATCTATATAGTCAGAGGAGAATAATTTTAAAATATTCTTCCGTAGTAAAAAAATTATGAAACTATTGGTGATCGTTCCATATCTTCCTAATCTACGTTTTTTATATTCACACCCTTTGCAGATTTTGACTGTACCTAGGGCAAAAATATGCAATTTTGTAGTGAAGGTGGAGATGATGGGTGATGTTGATGATAGTGGTAAAGGTTGTGATAATGGTGATGGATTTGGTGGCATGTGGTGTTGAAGGGACAAGGATGAGGGGGGAGAAGTTGGTCGACATGACTCGGTGTAGCCTGAATCACATCACAGCCAGAGTGTGCCTGAGCTTTGACTAGGTGGTGTCAACTTGAGTGCGTGGGATCGAGCTAGGCCTGGCCTAGCCTAACAGCCATGTCTTAGGCTAGGTTTAGCTCCACCCATCAACCCAAGCCTTTTTGGGTTTTTATTTTATCATTATTGGGTTATGCAAGGCTTGAGCCCAATTCTTGTATCTTCTTCTTCTTATTTTTATTATATTATTTGTCTCCTTTTTCACTACCACTTAAATTTAGAAATAGGTACCGACCTAGTGATTCTATCGTAGAGCACCCTAGGACTAGTGCTCACCCTGGAGTCAGTCATGATTATAGTGGGGACTACTTATCGTTAGGAATTTTAGCGCATCCAAGCAAGTGGCCTATCAACTCTTGTATTATTGCCTGATGTGATGGGTGACAATATGAGCATCTATGACATGCTAATTCATTTATCGTTGTGAAACTCGTTTGATTAATAGGCTGCTTGACATAACTTTTATTAATTTAATTGTGATGTGCATTCAACTGCTTACTTAGATACGATTACCTTTCTTACAATTATGTTATGCTAGTTATGTTTACCATATCATGCCATTAGCACTAGAGCACAACCATAAAGAGAATGATCTCTTCACCTCGACTGTATTTGATACCTCCCTAGGGATATTTATATTATTATATAGTAGGGCCCAAGCCTAGACAATTAGGTAGCCGTTTCGTCGGGCGATATATAATTTACTATCGATTAGCAAGAGTCAACTCTTTTAAAGTGTTTAAGCTAGAGAGTAAGGGTAGAATGACGTAGACCTAATGATACCCGATGACGCAGGGTAAGGGCTTTCATGAGCGACGTCTCATGAGTTTCAGCACGGTGGTGCAATGATGTGGAGCTGCGGGCTTAGATGGTCATATCAATATGTGATACTGACTTATATGATGGGCATATGACTAGAATACCTAGTCTGTAGTGGCAGACGATCGATTATGATGTTTGCTGGGTGACGGGCTAGCGATTCTATCGCTATGGTCTACCCTCCCTTGAGGGCCACTATGATTTTTACGCAAGAGTTGGAGGTCGAGGGCCTATGTGGAAGGCGTGCCATGTATAAGCGTTAAATGAAATAGCTGTAGTTTTGTCAGACCAAGCTAGCCATTTACATGACATGTATATTTTAATTTATGTTATGTTTAGTTGTATAATTGCTTATGCATTTTTTCATGCTGAATGTATTATTATCCATGATGCTAAACTAGTGATAGTGTCACTTGTTGAGCATTAGGCTCATTCCATGTTGATACTTGATGTAGATTGATTAGTATCCCAACGGGATGCTTATCAATAGTTTATCTCATAGGGCGATAGGCCTTTCCTTTTATGCTTTATTTTATACTTATGTTTAAGGAATTTATATTCCCTTGTTGTATCTTACTTTGAACGTGTACTTTTGTAAGGGTTATCATCTTTTTATTATATTTGGATAGATTTGTTATGGCTTATCGGCTCCTTTTTTGCTTCTGTTTAATTTTTGGGTCTCTTCATTATTGGTGGTATGTTGTTAAGCTCCTAAACCCCCACGTGACGCTCATAGGGAGGGGTAAGCCTTTGTGAGAGTCACATGGCGAAGTCGGGTTATTACAAATAGCCAATAGAAATGTAGAATAATACCATGTGGATAAGGATAAAAGAATAACCGGTTATTTTCTATTAACACCATCCACTCCGTTACACCCCATGTTAGTTTAAGGGGGCCTAGTTGTAGCGTTTTAAATATTAGACAATAACTGCAATATTATCCTATAGTTTAGGGGATGTAACTATAGTTAAACCTAAAATTTATACAAACATTTTGCCCAAATTAATGTGATGTCCACATATTATTATTAATGGATTAATGGTGTAATTGAAAGAGTTTAAAAAGTACTTTAATGTTATGTATTCACTTATTCATATCTATAAAGAGAAATAAATATGAATTAGAAGTGAATTTTGTGCCACATATTGGTAGGGTTTACTAAGTTGCACTTGAGCTTTGGGCCTTAATGATTACCCATTATTATGGGTAAAGAAATCTATGAAACTTAACTCACGCACGTCACTTTGTCCAGTTTGGTTTAGTTCACGCATAGTCAAGTTTAAATTACTTTTGGCTCTGATAAGATTTTTGTGTTAATAATTTAATTACTGGACTCATATGTTTAATAAAATGTATATGGGTCTGCCATTTATGTTAAACCTACTTAAGTAATCTATAAGTTTAAATTTATTTTGAGCTTTAGAAATATAATTAAGTTGATATGGTTCCAAATGTATAGAAGCCCATGTCACAATTAATAGGCTTGTGATGATAAAGCTTATTGGGTTGTGATCCCTGATGGTGGTTTTAATAAATATCGATTCAGTTTCTATTCCCCATTACGTGTGTGAAAGTGAAAGGTGTGAAAACCCATCCCTTAGAAGTTCTCAACCATCTCCTTCATCTTCCTTTTTCTTTCTGGCATCAATAGCAATGACTATCGATTCAAGTTAGTTTTTATATTATTTTAATATCTCTAGAATTATATCTACATGGTTCAACTGATCCTATTTTTGGATTTGTGAAAGTCTTTTAATTGGTATCAGAGTGGTGTAGAATTATGTTTGATATAATTTTTGAGAATAAAGGTTGCCATCATTTTCTTATGAAATTTTGGAAATTACAGTTCATGATTCAGGATATATGAAAATGAACATTTTTTTTTAATTTTGGAAGACTAAAGCAATTTATTAGATCGATTCCTTTGTTCATCGAAAGGAGATGTTTTTTTTATTTTATATGGATATATGCAATTGATAAAAGATTATATAAATCTTTTCATGTTTCAAAGGAATGCTTTACTAAATTTTTTAATCGAGATTCAAATTCAGAGTAGGGTCACGTGAATCCAGTTTTTAGTGAATTCATGTTTCAAGTATTTTTTTCACTGCATGGATCATGTGATCTCTCTGTGAGAAAAGTTGCTTAGCAGTCACGTTCTTTGCGATATCTGCGATTGTCTATTTCTTGGACTCATGCTGCGGCGGCAATTGTAGTTTAGTTTGCAGTGATTATTTAAGTTAATTCTTTCAATTATGAAAATTAAAAATTTTGTCCATAATTCTTTTGGATTTTAAAAATTAACTTATAATCATTCTAGAAATATAATTCAAAATGGATTAGTTGAAACAATATGTCGCCAAAATGACTGCTATTATGTAGATTGGTCTATTGTGAATAATTAACTAGTTATATGTGTATGCAAATTCATGTGGATATTAATTGGCCCAAAGGAAAATTAACATTTGGCCGAATTGCATATATAGATGTGGTGATAAACATGTGACAATTATGAGGTTTCCATGTAATTAGTAAATTTATCCAAAGATAGAGTTATTAATTGACATGATTTATTATCAAAGTTTGATCACTATGACAAGAATACCATTTACAGTTAATATTATTGTTTAAAGACGATATATTAATGTTGTGCTAGGAATTTTTTGGAATTAATTGTTTAGCAATTGTGAGTTTTCTTTATTTTATGCAGCAAACTCAATATCTGCTAATGTTAACAACATCCCTGTACTTAATGGTATAAATTTTAAGAAATGGAAAGAACTCGTTATGATCGTGTTAGGCTGCATGGATCTTGACTATGCATTCAGGCATGATCGCCCTACAGATCTGACTAGTGAAAATACTGCTGAGCAGAAAACTATATTTGAGAAATGGGAGCGATCAAATCGTATGAGTCTTATGATCATGAAGCTGTCCATTTCAGAATCCATCAAAAGCTCAATTCCTAAAGAGAAAAATGTCAAATCTTTTCTCAAATATATAGTAGATCGATTCACTATAAATGAAAAGGCCGAGACAAGCACTATTCTGACTAAGCTTGTCTCAATACGGTATCAAGGAAAGGAAAGTATCTATGAGTACATTATAGAGATGTCCAATCTCGTGACAAGACTTAAAGCACTAATGTTAGAGATGTCTGATGACATACTCATGCACTTAATCTTGATATCTCTTTCTACACAGTTCAGTCAATTTAAAATCAGTTATAACATACAAAATGAAAAGTAGACTTTGAATGAGCTTATAACTCAGTGTGTGTAAGAGGAAGAGAGACTAAAGCATGAGACATTTGAGAGTGCTCATTTGGGATTCATCTTAGAGGACTCGAGCAAGAAAAGAAAGAGAACAAACAATAAAGATAAAAGTAAAAAAAATATAGAAATTAAGACTTCAGACCATAAAAAGCAAAAGATACAGAATCAAAAATTCAACTATTTCTTCTGTAAGAAAGTGGGCCATATGAAGAAAGATTGCCTCAAGTATGCCAAATGGCATATAAATAAAGGTATGCTTCTCGACTTTGTCAGTTCAGAAATTAATTTAGCAATTATGCCTAACGACACTTGGTGGTTGGATATTAGTGCTACCACTCACATAAGTGTTACTATGTTGGGTTGTCTTAGGAGCTGACAGCTAACTAGTAGTGAAAGATACATCTTTACAGGAAATGGCAAAAGGGCCATATTAAAATTTTCATTTCCAAATGAACAAGTGAAACCGAAATTATCCAAACATGAAATAGAAACCAAATTTCGTCAAAAAGATGGTACAACGAAAGTATCTTTGACGAAATTTGGTTTCTATTTCATGTTTGGACAATTTCGGTTACACTTGTTCATTTGGAAATGAAAATTTTAATATTTTTCAAAATTCAGTTCTGGTTGGTACAGGTTCCTTGATTGATAAGCTTTACATATTAAACACCTTGACTTCTAGTGACAACAAAATTATGCATACAAGTAACAAAGGTATAAAGCGAAAATTGACAAATAAGAATTCTTCTATTTTGTGGCATAGGCACTTAGGCATATATCAAAACAACGCCTAGAAAGATTGATGTCACAAGGAATTCTTCAATATCTTGATATGTCAGACTTTGATATTTGCATAGAGTGTATTAAAGGGAAAACAAGTGATAAACGAAATAAAGGTGCAAACAGGTGCAATGACGTCTTAGAACTAATATATACAGATATATGTGGACCATTTCCTAAAGCTTCACAGAATGGTTAAGCATACTTATTACATTTATAGACGATTATTCGTGCTATGGTTATTTGTACCTAATTTATGAGAAGTTGCAATCTGTAGACATGTTCAAGCTCTTCAAAGCTGAAGTTGAGAACCAACTAGGCAAAAAGATTAAAGTCGTGAAATCTAACCGTGGTGGCAAATACTATGGTTGATATGACGGATTAGGAGAACAATGTCCTAGGCTTTTGCACAATACTTTGTCGAATGTGGTATCGTTCCTCAATATACCATGCCGAGAAAACTAAATCAAAACGTTGTAGTTGAACGACGAAATAGAACCTTGAATGACATGGTAAGAAGCATAATGAGTCATTCTTCTTTGCCAAAGTCATTGTGGAGTGAAGCAATAAAGACTATACTTTACTTACTAAATAGAGTACCCAGTAAAGTAGTGACGAAAACCCCTTATGAGTTATGGACAGGCAAAAGTCCTAGTATTAGGCATTTACATGTTTGGAGATGTCCAACTGAGACTAGGCCTTATAAGTCAAATGAAAGAAAGTTGGACTTAAGAATTGTCAGCTACTATTTTGTGGGTTATTCTAAAAGATCGAGAAGTTTCAAGTTTTATGACTCCCAAACAGGTATTTTTTTCAAAACGGGCAATGCCAAATTTATTGAGGATAGTGGGAGCACTAAAATAAGGAATATAGTCTTTAAGGGAAGTATCAACTTTCCTATTACAGACACTACTATTGCTATAGAAGGTGATCGGGTAACCATTCCTGACACTGTCATTGTAGCAAATACAGATAATGTAGTGAACCTAGACACTATTGTGCTACCTTCAACCTAGTTGGAGAAAACATCCACTCAGGTTGAGGAATAACCTTCAGTGATAGCAGAAACGTCTCAACCGCCATAAATATGAGTGCCTTTAAGGAGATCTACTAGAGAAAAAAGATCAATAATTTCTGATGATTATATTGTCTATCTCCAAGAGCATGAGTTTAATACAAAATTGGAAGATGATCCTACATATTTCAATCAAGTCAAACTATGTGCTAACTCTAAAAAGTGGATCAAAGCCATGAAAGAAGAGATGAAATCTATGAAAGACAATAGCGTTTGGGATCTTATAGAATTGCCTGAAGGTACGAAAGTGATTGGTTGTAAATGGGTTTTTAAAACCAAATGGGATTCGAAAGGCAATATCGAAAGGTATAAAACACATTTTGTTGCCAAAGGTTTCACTCAAAAGGAAGGCATTGATTATAGAGAAACTTTATCACCTATTTCAACGAAAAATTCTTTTAGAGTAATCATGGCACTTATAGCTCATTATGACTTAGAGCTACATCAAATGGACATAAAGACTATGTTTTTCAATGGAGATATTGACAAGATAATTTATATGGTGCAACCAGAGAACTGTGAATCTAAGGATTCAAAGCACCTAGTATGTAAACTAAAGAAGTCCATTTATAATTTAAAGCAAGCATCCCATTGGTACTGAAATTTTGATCAAGTGATTACTTTTTTCAGTTTTTCGGAGAACACTGTTGATCAATATATATATCTCAAGTTTAGTGGGAGAGAGTTTATCCTGGTACTTTATGTAGATGACATACTACTGGCAAGCAATGATAAAGCCTTATTGCATGACACTAAGAAATTTATATTTGGTCACTTTGATATGAAGGATCTTGGTGATGCATCTTTTGTGCTGGATATACAAATCCATTGTGATCGTTCAAGGTGTATTCTTGGGTTATTACAAAAAGCCTATATTCAAAAGGTTCTTAATAGGTATGGCATGTAAAACTGTGCACCTGGGGATACACTAGTTACAAAGGGTGATAAATTTAGTTTACAATAGTGCCCTAAAATTAAACTTGAGATAAAGAAAATGGAGAAATTCTCTTATGTTTATGTTATAGAGAGTCTCATATGCTCAAGTATGTACACGTCCGAATATAACGTAAATAATAGGAATGTTGGGTAAATATCTAAGTAACCCTAGATTGGATCACTAGAAAACAGCAAAACGGGTTATGCGATATTTGCAAAGAACGAAAGATTTTATACTCACATATAGGAGATCTAATCATTTGGAGGTTGTTGGTTATTCGGACTCTGACTTTGCTAAGTGCTTGGATAGTAGAAGATCTACTTTAGGCTATGTTTTTATTGCTAGCAGGAGGGGCTATTATAAAAGTGTCAAACAAACACTTATAGCCACTTCTACTATGGAAGCAGAATTTATAGCTTGCTATGAAGCATCCAATCATGAGATATGGCTACGAAATTTTATCACCACGCTGCAAATTATTGATGGTACTGAGAAACTATTGAGGATCAATTGTGATAATAAAGCTGTTGAGTTATATTCCAAGAACAATCGTAGCTCGTTAAAGTCTAAGCACAATAACATCAAGTTCTTAGCTATGAAAGAAAATGTTCGGAGTCTTCAGGTGTCAATTGAGCATATCAGCACAAACTTTATGATAGCTGACCCACTCACGAAGGGTTTTGCCACCCAAAGTATTTCATAAGCATGTGGGTCATATGGGAGTTCTTTTTTTGAAAGATATTCCAAATTAGTGGAAGCTTGTATTGCTTTTATGTTTTGATTATTTGACACATATCGAATATTAATATATTTTTTATTTATTATACGTACTAAGGTTCAAGAATAATCTATATGTTTGTTTTGACAACTATGATATGAAAATCATGATTTACTATTATTGTTTAGAATATGGTACATATAAATATGATCGTTAGACCTTTTGGGTCATAAAGATGATCAATTGGAAATAAGTATGTACAGATCATTTTTTTAATGTAATTTCTATGCTACACATCTATATTTGATCTATGTCATTAATTGCATTAGTATTGTGATTATTGATTTGGACTTGTTACAGATATAGTAGCAAAGACCATTTTAGTCCTATACTTGTCCAGTTAATGGACCAGATTTGTTTAAAGGATATTTCTATAGTTGAATGGCATTTTTTAGCATAATATAGTTATTTTTATCATGTACGTTATCTAATAACATATGTAGTCAAAGTGGGAGATTATTAATAATTTGATTAGTGGGCTCATATGTTTAATAAATTTATTTTGGACTTTAGAAATATAATTAAGTTGGTATGGTTCCAAATGTGTAGAAGCCCGTGTCACAATTAATATGCTTGTAACGGTAAAGCTTATTAGGTTGTGATCCCTGAGGGTGGTTTTAATAAATATCAATTCAGTTCCTATTCTTCACTATGTGTGTGAAACTGAAAGGTGTGAAAATCCATTCCTTGGAAGTTCTCAACTATCTCCTTTATCTTCCTTTTTTTCCTTCTGACATCAATGGCAATAACTATAGATTCAGATTAGTTTTTATATTATTTAGTATCTCTAGAATTATATCTACATGATTTAACTAATCCTGTTTTTGGATTTGTGAAAGTCTTTCGTTCGGTTCAGTCCCAATAGGTGTGTCCTTTTGAGCGATCTTTTAACTAGAATAGTAGCATGAGAAATCTAGATCGTCCATCGCATCTGCTATTTAAAATGGAAATGGTCAATTTCGAGCCATTCAAGCTTCTTTTTAATTAGCTCAAGCCTTTTTCAATTGGCTGGACCATCTCTTTTCCTTTGGCTCAAGCCAATTCAACTAGTAGTTTTTCGCTCGACATTTAAATTTTCGCTCGAGCAATTATGGCAAGACTCCTATGTTGAAGAAAGGATGCTTCCTTTCAACTAATCTGATTTTTGCACCCATTTATCGGTGGTTGTTCATCTATTTATCGGCTATCGATCTGTATTAGGGGAAAAAAATTAATCATCCAATGGAAGAATTGATTCATTCAACCATGCACCCATATATTATCATATCTTTTATTACTCCATTGAGAGAGTACTATACTATTCTGGTTCGACAATGTACTAAGATTTGTTGCTACTTTTCGTGTATAAGACATTCGCTGTATTTTGAGAGAGACTGGCATCCACGATTCGAAATACAATTAGTCGAAGACAAATTAATTTTAAGAAGATAATATTAAGGCATTTCATACTATGTAATTTGCAAGTGCTAAAGTTAATTTCATTACTAAGTTTGGCTTGAATTTTAGGAATACTCAATCACACTCCCATATAGTTGCCAAAGCTGATTGAACTCGGTACTTACCTACTCCTAGAATAACTCTGCAAGTTCGATATCTTACCTACTCCTGAGGATATATGCACATCAAGCATTGCAGGCCCTAGCTAGCCAAATAAAAACGAGCCAACGAGACTGTGCTTAGATGGTTAAAGAAGCTTCTATTGTACGAGTAACTTTAGGTTTGAATCCTAGCAATCCCATATTAATTAGGACATCATTAAGTTCCCATCACTCTTAAATTACATGGAATTAGGCTACTTAGCCGATATTGGCACAAAGTTTTTCGAGCCAAAGATCGATCGGCCAGAACCCTAATCGGGCCTAGCCTGATCTCGCGTCTAGTTATAAAGCTTGTATAGAGGTGTAATTATTACACTTGATGTAACATAAAGTGTGAATATAATTTAGAAAATGGTCAAAATACTATTTATATTAGATGGATAAGAAGATGAGAGAGAAGAGAAAGAAGAAAGAAAGATAATGATTGAAATGATATATTTATCAAAGGTAAAACAATATTCAATAGATATAGAAATATGAGATGAAAGTGAAGAGGAGAGAGAAAGGTGAGTATTAGTAAAGTAGTTTTGAGATAAGTTATTATTTAATTATTAAACTAGTATAAAGAGACTTATACTAGAGTAAGCTTATTAATCTGGTGGTAGGAAATTCCTGCAATTAATGTCATACTCGCGTAACTGCAATTTTCTCCCGTCTACATAACCGATTCAAGTAGCTCCAAAACGCACTGCGTTTAAACCTACCGAACGTTTCTAGCTTTAATCACCATCAGCTTCTGCAATTCTTAGTTCATTATAAAACACGAAGGTAAACAAACAAAAGAGATCACAAACGAATGCAATGGAGTCCTTTGGGAAGGTATCCATGGTGATCATGCTGGTGTTGCTCGTGGTTGGCCATGGCATTAGCCGAGCCACGGCGATCAACATCTGCAACGTTTCGTCGGGCGATCTGTTGAGCAAGTGCAAGCCTGCAATCTCTGGGTTTTTACCGAGCGGCGAGCCGTCGAAGGATTGTTGCAAGGTGCTAGCGAAGAGCGACCTCCGATGCTTGTGCTCCTTCAAGGACTCATGGTGGCTCGTTATCTTGCGCATCAACGTCAAGGCTGCAATGGGGCTCCCTCACAAATGCAACCTTACCCAACAAACGGAGTGTTAGATGCTTGCCTTGCCGAAACCCTAGCTAGGGTTCTCTTTGTTTTCTTTGTTATGTTCTTTATAAGAAGAATGCATGCTTTACGTACTTTAGATGATCAACTACAGAGGTACGTGCATGCATGTCTTGTGCTTGGCCTCAACCATTTGTTGGTTACTGGGTAACTTACACCTGCCAAATGTTTGAGTGGAAAAGAGTTAATTTTGAGTGAATTGGGTTAAGCATCAACAAAATAATTCGCTCTAGCTAGCTACAAAAATTGAATCTATAATATTATATGGAGATATGGCATACAGTAAAAATTTGAAGAATATTAGGAATCCATTATTACAAAATTTAATTGCCCAAGCTGATTGAACTCCATACTTGGTAAACAGCCACCTGAGATACTTCCAAAGTTCAAGGCATATGTGATATGAGTAATCCTAGCTTTGAATCACAATGATACTGAAAATGATTAAGTTATCATTACTACAAAAAAAAAGGGGGTTACATGGAATTAGGCTAGTCAATTGATGTTGGTAGGGGTGAAAACTGGTCGGAGTTAACCTGCTATCCCATCCGACTCGGATCGGATTCGAATAAAAAATTTCTATCCGATTCGGATACGGATAGAATTTTTGAAAAAATTCGAATACGGATTCGGATACGGGTCGGATATATTTTTCGGATTCGGATACGGATATCGGATATCCGTTTAGCTGCATATTTTTTTAAATGATTTACAGTTTTTAGTTTGCTTATTTAAATAGTAAATATTAATATTATTACTGATAATACGTTATATATTATTTATAGAGATTAATTTCTCTAATTTTTATATATTTGACATATAAAAAAATTATTTGTTGTAAAACTCTTAATAATTTTATATTAATTATATTTAAATAAAGTATTATGATTATTTTAAATTCAATCAATATCCGTTTAAGATCCGATTCTTTATCCGAAAATTATCCGTATCCGTTTAGTTAGGATATGGTTTTAAATTTTGTTATCCGTCCAATATCCGTATCCGAATCCGTATCCGAACTAAAAATACGGATCCGGATATAGGTTGAGCACAATCCGATCCATATCCAATCCGTTTTCACCCCTAGATGTTGGCCCAAAGCCAGCTTGGAGCTTGCCCGTGTTTACCGAGTCAAAGACCGGCCAAAACCCAAACTAGGTCCAACACAGGTTTGCCCATCCAAACTCGAGATCCATAGCTAGGGCTGCTCAAAAAGCCCATGGGCTTGAATCACGTTCATGTCCAACCCAACATCATATCAAAATCTAGCTCGAGCCTCCTCAAGGCCTAACTCAATCCTACCCTAATATATTGGACCCATCCATTTAGGGCCAAGTTTAGCACGGATATATTGGACTGTCTGCCCCCAACAAGGAAACACACGAAGGTTTAAAATTATGAATTTATAAATGTTTATATAGATAGAAGATATCAACACACGAAAAGAAAGCTAAGTATTAGGAAGTTCAATAATAGGAATCTTTATTAGGTACTTTTGGCTTCTTGATTTATATACCTTTTGCATAGAGGTAATCATCAGGCGGGCCAAGCTAAGTTTGGGTCAGGCCTACCGGGCTAACTGGGCTGAGCAGTCTGTTCTCCAGCCCGCCTATGAGTGGGTCGAGTCATGTTGAGTCGAGTTCAGAGTCGGGCTAGAATAATTTAGCCCATTACCGCCCACCAGCCCATGAAAGAGTGGACTCTAGCTTCATGGGGTGGTTGGGCGAGATGTTGAACAATAGAATGAGCAGATCAACAGGGCTTAGTCCAATCCAAGGCGCTCCACTGCACTAAACATCAAAGGTTTATCGCAATCCTCAAGCATCTGAAAGAGCTCAAGCTTGAACTGCACACAGAAAGATCCTTTGCCCTCAGTTTAGCATCCAACATCCTCAATCTTCGTTAGTTCTTTTTCATCTCCACGACAAGAGTAATTGATACATTTAGTTAGGGTCTTTTCTTATTTTTGTTTATTTTTATTAAAATAAAATTTTGGTAGGTTGCGTTTGAACGCCTTTGTGAATGCCTGCATCAGGTTTGCAAATACAGAAAACGCGAAATACACGTTCGAACATGGTCGAGTGCGTTCGAACGTCTGCATCGCGTTTGCACATACAGAGAACGCCTTTTGTATGCTCGAACGCAATCGCGTTCGCATATATAGAGAACGCCTACACGGGCGAATGTGAGACCATATCAATAGCCATATATGCAAAAGGAAGTTATCTCCAAGATAGTAGTCGAGATGTTGGAGCAAGGCCTCATACAACCAAGTTATAGCTCATACTCATCGCCCATGCTATTAGTGCGAAAAAATGATGAGACATGGTATTTTTGTGTCGACTATCAAGCACTAAATGCTATTACCGTCAAGGACCGGTACCCCATTCCGATTATAGAGGAGATATTGGATGAGCTTGCAGGGGCGACTATATTCAGCAAGCTTGATTTGAGAGCCGGGTATTATCAATAGCTTGCAGGGGCGAGCGATTATACCTTATCCCGAAGCTTCATGCCGTCTCCAATAACAATATCATACCCTACGGTCGGTTCAGCATCTAAGCCCAACCTCCTCACTAGTCTCTCATCTAGAAAGTTGTGTGTATTCCTAAAATCGATAAGGATGTGCACACAATACTTTCTAACGAGTCTGTCCACCCACAATGTCCTCAACACAGAAGTACCTGAATATGCATGCATTGATATTTTAGTTTGGATATCCTCATCCACGCCCCCTCCATGGCCTTCTCATGGACCTCCTTTGAACACTCTTCATCACCAACAACCTCATCATCCCCTTCGAGACCATCGATGAGCATCACACTCCCAATCGGTTTGGAACACCGATGATTGGGGGTAAAACGTTTATCGTATCGAAAGCAAAAGCCCTTCGCTCTTCGCTCCTCCACCTAGGCAGGCATGAGAGTTCGAATAGGGGGTCTTGTGCCTCTTCTAACATCAGAAGAGGGTCTCAAGGGTGGTCATGCTCTAGTACTAGCAGCTACTGTCTTTGAACCCGCAGAATTGCCAGTCGACGTTTTAGACGCAAACCACCCATTTCGATTGCCCCAATGTGCTTTTGCTGCCATCTTAAGAGCCTTGTGCTTTTGCTCTATCCTCACGGCCTTCTCAATGGCCTCCTCAAGAGTGGTAGGATAAAGAGCATGAACACCCGCTTGGATCTCCTCCCGTAGCCCTAAAACGAATGTGCTCATCAATGTCGATTCGGGCTAAGGTGGCTAGCAACAACTACTAACTCTTTTAAATTCTACTTTGTACTCTAATACGGTTATCCTTTAAACTATCTTGCTTAATGTGGCAACAAAATCTTCATATGCCACTGTCCCAAATCTGTATGTAATTCTCCTACAAAAGTTAGCCCAACTAATAAATCCTCCATCACGAATAGCCGATCGATACCAATGCAATGCTGTTCTTTGGAGGTGAAAGCTTGCCATCTAGATCTTTGCGTCCTCCGTTGTCCCTTGATAATCAAAGTATTACTCTACTTGAAACACCCAATCCGTCGGATCACCACCATAAAATTTTGGAAAGTCCAAACGTGTGGTTCTCCCTCGGATAGCATTGTCGGGCTCGCAAAAGATCCTTGGTTCAGATCTGAACCTTTGTGCTTGTTAATCTCCTTCTCTAAATCCTCAAGCACACGCCCATCACCATCTCCAACGGGATCAACATTATCCTCTAAGTGTCAATCCTCTTCATCAACAAAGCGTGCCAGTGTCGCATGCCTCTCATCTCGGGTTCCTCCATCGCCGGGCTTGGGTTATGTATTGGAGGTGGGGGATAATGTGTAGGAATAGATAAACGAGGATCATTGATATTAACATATCGTACCTAGACCTGTGGGATATCAATTCGGTTTGGTCCCACCGCTGGTATTTCTTAAGGCATTGATCTTTGTCGAAGAGATGACGAAGCCAATCGGTTCATAACATATTTCTTTAAGGCATTATGATCATTCTGCATTGCGTTCACCCTATGTAGAAATATTTGGAAAATGCCCCTAAGTACATCAGCTAAGATTATATTCACACCTATGGACATTGGTTGACTCGATCCTACCGTGGTAGCCCCAAAGGAATCAGCCTCTCAGTTAGGATTATTATGGATTGAATCTTCCCTTGTTGGTGTGCTCTCGATTGATCTCTTTGTTGATACTATCTTCCATGTCTCCACCATTGATGGAGGTTCGAGGTTAACCAGGCTCTGATACCAATTACTACAAATGATACATTTAGTTAAGGTATTTTCTTATTGCATTAGTTGTTTATTTTTATTAAAAATAAATTTTTGTAGGTCACGTCCGAACGCAGAAAGGGTCGCGTTCGAATGCCCCTATGAACATCTACATTAAGTTTGCAAAAATAGAAAATGCAAAATGTGCATTTGAACGAGGTCGGGCGCATTCGAATGCCTGTATCGCGTTCGCACGTACAGAGAATGTCTTTTGTGCGTTCGAACGTAATCGGCATTCGAATACGCATTCGAAGGGTCAATTACGATCGAGCCTCTATAAAGGTGTAGATTCCACTAGGATTATTGGTTTCTTGGTCAATTATTGTTATTACCGTTGGCAAGGCTTATCTAGGCTGTCAAGTCCTCCCACTCTTTATCTCGACCACTTCTTCTCCTTCGTCTTTATCACTTAAACAACATCAATAATCCACCTTCATCTCCATTATCATCCATAACCTTAACATCCACTCCACCCACCTTCATCTCCATTATCATCCATAACCTTATCATATTTTTGTCCTAGTTTCAGTTCGAATCTGCTAAGGGCATAAATATAAAAAATATAGATTAGCAAGTTATGGATCTGTTCCATTTAGTTTTGTAATTTTATGAATACAATAGAATATTTTATGAATATTTTACCTCAGTTGCGCAGACTGTTTCCTACAATAAATCCAGATCTTGAAGGAATTGTTTCGTAGCTTTATCATTGGTATCAGAGCCTATCTATTGGTATCGTAGAACATATCATTTGGTATCAGAGCCAAGTGAACCTCAGACCTCTATTAATGATTAAAACAAAAAAGATGACGTCGACAAGGAGACCAATGGAAAACACACCAACAAGGGAAGACTTAACCCACAATAACCCTAACCGAGTCAACCAACTTCCATGGGTGTGAATATGGGCTTGGCGGATGAACTTAGGGGCATGTTCCAAATATTACTGCATATAGTTGACACAATGCAAAACGATTATAATACTTTAAAGGGAATATGTTATGAACCGATCGGCTTCGTCATCTCCACGACGATGATCGGTGCCTCAAAAAGGACCAGCGGTGGGACCACACCAAACCACCCCCACAGGTCCAGGTGCGATATGTTAGTGTCAATGGTCCTCTTTTACCTTCATACGATTCGGGCTTCACCGATATCATCTCGAGCATGGATACACTTTAGGGATATCTTTATTTCTTGTTTTAGTGTTTAATTCTTAAAAAAATAAGTTTTCTGTATTTCGCGTTCGAACGCGGGTAGAGTGCGTTCGAACACGCTTGTGAAGGCCTGCATCAATTTCACACATCCAGAGAGTGCGAAATTTGCGTTCGAACGCGCCTGCGAATGCCTGCATCGCATTCGCACATACAAAGAACGCAAAATGTGCATTCGAACATGGTCGATGAAAATCTACGATTTTAGGGTTAATAATTGCCAATTTTGAATTGTTTGGTTAGCCTCTAAAGGTGTGGATGGCAACCATGGAATCATTATTGAATGAATTGAGTTTTGCCTTATCTCCGTCGTCTTCTTCTCTCCCATTCTCTCGTTCCTCGACGTCGCCAATTCTAGCCTCCCTCGACCGGCCAATCACCCTAGTCCTTTAGGGATGGCCCACTCCTCCCCTTTCTTCCAATCTATCCATCACTTTGCCCTAACCCTTCCATCACCCATAACCCTTCCACTACCACTTATTCACTGGTGCCACCCTGCTAACGCCAGTCCACCAACCTCCACCATCACCAAGGATTCTATGCCTCCATCCACGGATCCTAAGATAGATTCCCCGATGTTCGTCTACTAATCAGACGATATCGCGAGATCTAAACATCTGATTCGCCTAAAACTTGATTTGTTGGAAAGCTATTTTCTGGATCTACAATATATCAAAATATCATGTCAATCGAACAACGGAATATTTTGGGATCTATTTCTAAAGTTCCGTGTCAGATCCTATCCAAATCTGAAAATCGGAATTGATTGAGCCTTGGCCAACAAGGGAGATCGTATCATACCTATGTTTACACATCATCCCCCACCTCTATTACAAAACCCAAGACCGGCAGTAGTGGAACCCGAGAGGCGAGCAGCACTAGTGCGCTTCATCGAAGAGGAGGATTAGTACTTTGAGGATGAGGTTGATCCCTTCGGAGATAGTGATGAACGTGCTCAAGGATTTAGAAAAGGAGATCAACATGCACAAAGGTTCATACCTGAACTAAGGATTTTTTGCGAATCCGACAATGCTATTCGGGGGAGAACCGCACGCTTGGACTTTTCAAAATTTTAAGTCGGTGATCCAACGGATTGGGTATTTCAAGTTGAACAATACTTTAATTATCAAAGGACAGCGGATGACGCAAACGTCCAGATGGCAAGCTTTCACCTCCAAGGAACGACATTGCATTGGTATAGATCGGTTATTCATGGTGAAGGATTTACCAATTTGGCTAACTTTTGTAGGAGGATTACACGCAAATTTGGGACAATGGCATATGAAGATTTTGCTGCCACATTAAGCAAGATGGTTCAAAGGACGACCGTATTGGAGTACCAAGCTGAATTTGAAAGAGTTAGTAATCATTGTGAGCCACCTTAGCCCAAATAGATATTGATGAGCACATTCATTTCAGGGCTACGAGATATGATATAAGCTGAAGTTCGTGCTCTTTGTCCTACCACTTTTGAAGAGGCCTTTGAAAAGGCCCTAAGGATGGAGCAAAAATATAAGTCTTTCAAGATGGCAGCAAAAATAAGTTGGGGCAACCAAGATGGGCGGTTTCCGCCTAGAACGCCGGCTAAAAATTCTGCAAGTTCAAAGACAGCGGCTGTGAGTACTCTCCCTCCTCCCTCTTCACCATCCTTTTACCTCTACCATTGACAAGGTTTCTTCTAACTTCTAATCTCCCTTATCTATCGAGTCACCCCTCTTCTTTGGGATCTCGACCACTTCATTCCCTTCATCTATATCCCTTAATCACATCCACCATTCACCTTCATCTCCATACCCATCTATAACCCTAACATTCACTCCACCCGTCACCACCACCATCATCATGTTATTCCGTGTTTTCGTCCTAGCTGCATTTCGAATCTGCGAAGGGCGTAAATATGAAAGTTGTAGATCAAGAAGTTACGAATCTAATTCACTTAGTTTCATAATTTTTTGACTACTAAAAAATATTTGATGAATATTTTCCTATGATTGCACGGACTGATTTCTATAATACATCCAGATCTTGAATGAATCGTTGCGTAGCCTATCTTTGGTATGAGAACTCATCAATTTGGTACCAAAGATTATCAGTTTTCCCTACTTTTCACCTTGAGGACAAGGTGGAGAAAGCATGGTGGGCTGATACATTTAGTTAGGGTCTTTTCTTATTGCGTTAGTTATTTATTTTCATTAAAATAGAATTTCTATAGGTCGCATTCGAACGCAGAAAGGGTCGCATTCGAATGCCCTTACAAACGCCTGCATTAGGTTTGCAAAAATAGAGAACACAAAATATGCATTCGAATGCGGTCGAGCACATTCGAATGCCTGAATTGTGTTTGCACATATAAAGATCGCCTTTTGTGCGTTCGAACGTAATCAGGCGTGTTCGAACACGATCGGCGAGATTCTACTAGAATTAGGGTTAAGTATTATTATTAGGGCTTATTGGCTAGCCTATATGAAGGTGTGGATGGCAGCCAAAATTATTATGCTATTGGATTATTGGTTTCTTGGCTCCTATCTTCTCTCTAGTCTCTCTACCCTAATCTCCATCCTCCCTCTTCACCAACCTATCACCTCTATCATTGGCAAGGTCTCTCCTAACTTCTAATCTCCCTCGTCTGTCGAGTCCTCCCTCTTCTTTGGGATCTCAACCACTTTTTTCCCTTCGTCTTTATCACTTAAACAACATCAACCATCCACCTTCATCTCTCTTATCATCTATAACCCTAACATCCACTCCACCCGTCATCACCACCATCATCCACAATATATTATATTTTTATCCAAGTTGTAGTTCGAATCTGTGAAGGGCATAAATACAAAAAACGTAGATCTAGGAGTTACGGATCGATTCCAGTTGATTTCGTAATTTTTTGACTACGGGAGAATATGTGGTGAATATGTTTTATCGGCTGCGCGAACTGCTTTCTAGAATAAATCCAAATCTTGAAGGAACCGTTCCGTAGCCTTATCATTGGTATCAGATCCTATCTTTTGGTACCGTAGAACCTATCAACAAACCGGTTCGATTCGTAGCGGTTAAGATTCAGATTACGAGATTTGGGATCCATGGGTGGAGGTGCGGATTCTTAGGTATAGGAGAGTGGAGGCCGAGTAGTCGATGGAAGTGGCTCGACAATAGATTATGGTGGTGGTGGTTTGCGGATGAGATTGTGATAGGTGGTTAAAGGCTATGATTGGTCTGCCTTACGGGACTAGGGGGATCGACGGTAGAGGGAGATTAGAAACTAGACGAGACCTTGCCAATGGAAGAGGTGGCACTAGTTGGTGAAGAGGGAGAAGGGAGATTAGGGTAGAAAGGCTAGAGAGATGATAGAGGAGAAAAGAAACCAATATTTATTAAGCATAATAGTTTTGGCTACCATCCACACCTTTATAAAGGCTAGCCAACAAGCCAAAATAATAATTATTAACCCTAATGCTAGTGGACTCCCGTCGATCACGTTCAAACAGGCCCAACCGCATTCGAACACACATTTCGTGTTCTCTGTTTTGCAAACTGATTTAAGCGTTCGCAAAGGCGTTCGAACCCGACCCCTTCCGCATTCAAACGCGGCCTACAGAAAATTTATTTTAATAAAAATAAATAACTAACGCAATAAGAAAAGACTCTAACAAGGTGTATCACCATTCCCTCCCTTAGTCTCTCGGGTCGTCGCCACCGGTGACGAGCTCCCCTCTTCAACAAACTCCATCCATCTTCCCCTCTTCAAGCCAGAGACATAAATCCCTCTAGTCCTCTCGATCTCCCCATGTGAAAGGATTTCGGGAAGAGGGTCGACCTCACGAGGCAAAGTCGTGATTAGCGAGGTCTTGGTAAACCACCGTCCTCAAGGAGCCAATCCAGAATGCCAACGGTGCCGACAGTAATAGGGTCTAACTCTGCCTCGATCATCACACACATGTTTGTTGATTCCTTGATCTCGCCCAATCTTGTCCAATGGCAAGGCTTCGCTCTCGTCACTTACAATGACTAAGTCTCCACCGAGGCACTGGTGATGGATTCAACACTGGATTTGATGTTGGATCTAGCACTGGATTCGGTGATGGATTCAACATTGGATCCGGTGCTGGTGATGGGTGGTGGGCGTTGAACGAGGGAGATAATCAAACTCTAAGGCCCTAGGGTCTATGAGCTGCTGGTGATGAGTGTTGCCATGTTGGTGATTAGGGGTGTAAATAAGCCAAGCCTGAGCGAGCCGACTCCGACTCAGGCTTGGCTCAAAATTAATTTTGAGCCTTAAGCTTGAGCCCAAGCCAAGCTCGAGCTTGAAATGAGCCTATCATCAAGCCGAGCTAGATCGAGCTGGACCGAGCCAAATTGAGCCCAAGCTGAGCCATAAGAAGAAGAAGAACGAGGCCCACGGGATGGTGCTGGGGGACCTACTAGAGAGATGCTGGCAGAGGTGTGATCCACCTTTATCCATAAGAGATTTACTAGCATTGTGGCAGCTTGCCATTGTCGAAGGAGGACAAGGCAGCACTGCAACGACGGCTTGGTAAAGGAGGACGAGCACTTGAGGAGGAGGGCAAGGTAGCAGCACGGCGGCGGTTGCCACCTCTCTGCACGGCTTGGATCACTAGAAACAAATGCCATGGCCCTCCGCTCCCTACTAGTGGACACATCCTCAAACTCCCACCACATCTAGAGGATAGACGACGCCCTAGTAACAATTGGCCGCTCCACCGATTGTGGCAGCCATCACAATTCCCTAAAGAGGAATCCAGCACCAAAGTTGTGTGCAAATCGGCAAGAGCCATCAACTCCGACTCACGATTCTACTGCTCCATCGCCCTTGAGGTCCGATTGCCGCCGTCGACCATCGGCGGATCCTTGGCAGGTGGGTGGCACACCAAGCTAAGAAGGAGGTGGAGAAAAAGGAAATGAGGAGAGAGTGTTGGGTTTGTTAGAGAGCTTTTTATTAGATATACGGTTTGGATTTGATAGGGATAGGATAATAATATCCATTAGATCTTTGATCTAATGGTTGTAAATATATTTATATATAATATAAATTAATATATATATATATATATAATTTTAATCAATATTATATTTAAACGAGCCGATCAAGTCGAGCCTATGCGAATCAGCTCCAGCTTAGGCTCGGCTTGAAATACAAATCGAGCCTTAAAATAAGGCTCAGGCGCAGCTCGGCTCAAGCCAAATCGAGCCGAGCTCAAGCTTCAGCCGAGCCAAAGCTGCTTGTTTATATTGACACCCCTACTGGTGATAGATCCGGCATTGGTGAACAACGATGATCTCGTTTTTAAAATTATTTTGTTATTTTGTATAGGAATTATTTTGTTGTGAGTTCATCTTGTTATTTTGTATGCCAATGTTATTTTGTATTTTGAAACAGAAATAATATTTTTGTGTTGTAAATTGTTAATCGGGTTGACGTGTTAATCTGTTGCGTCCCGTTTATTAAACGGGTTACACAAGTCATATTCGGGTCTACTAAATGCAATTCATTTAATAATCCTATCGTGTTCGTGTTAAAACATAGTTGACTTGACCCAAATCTAACCCGACCCAAACCTGCTTAATGCAACCAAATTGCTACCCCTACATCGAATAGCTAACAAGCTTCAAGAAAACACTACAGTGGAAGAATTTGCTCTAGAATCTCCCCATGCCATCCGTCAATTATGCAACGTATGGCGCTAATAGATTTTGCTAGAATTTAGCTTACAACTAAAAAAATTTGGAGTATTTTGGAGTTGGGACTTTGAGCTTCCATTAAATACTAATAGATACATTAACTATAGTAGGAACTTAAATTATAGTTTTTATTTATTTCTATTTTAATCTAAAATTTTTAATTCAAGGGTATTAAGGTTATGTTGCATCTATAATAATTATTTTCTTATTTATATGGTAATCGATGACATTTTTTGGATATTTTAAGTAAAATACTGAGTCTAAGATAAATAATCATATGATAGGATTTATTTTTCTTTTATTTCTTTGTTCATTTTCTAAACACTTTTCTTGTGTATCGAAGGCACCGACAAATCGGCCTTTCCCTATGTCCGGAAATCCCGGTTCCTGACGACCCACGGAAAAAGGAAACAGAGAAGCATACGTAGCGCCGGCGATCGTGCGATAATTCGATCCTGACCGTCCAATATGTGCTCTAAGATCCGAGCCCTTTGACTACGTTACGAATCTAATCTCTAGATTCGCGTGAGCGTCAGATGACGTGAGAGATTTTTCCTTGAGAAGGAACGAGAGCGGGGGTGGCTCCAATTTTAATGGTTATTTATTTAAGTCCTAAAGTTAAAGTTTTAAAATATGAGAAATTTTATAATAAATTTTGTAACCCAACATTTTTTTTTTATCTATTGATTATAGGATTAAATAAGAGGGAATAAGTTATAATCTATTGATTATAGGATTATACCTAAGCTTATTTCAAAGGATAACATATCTCTCAGGAATACTAATCTCATATTACAATTTTAATATAATATTTAGTTTACACAAAGGTAATATAGTAATAATGTTCTTATCCTCTACTTACTATATATCATCCCACCTCCTAGACGGATGCTACGGCATTCTCTCTAAATTTGTAATTACATCTATGTCAAACATGAGATCATATGGGGTTTTTGGGGTTAACGGGATAACTAATCAAATCACAAAGGCTTGGATGGTAATAGTAAAATAATATTTTGTTATAATATATAGAATAATTTATATATACATAAACTATTCTATCTTCTATTTCTCTTCCATCTTCCTCCCTTTAATAATCATCTAATAAATTAAATCGAAATTAATTATTTGATTATTAAATGGAGGTAGAGGAGGACTTAAAAGTTTGGACGAACCTTAAATCGAAGCAAGAATAGGGAGAAGAGGAGGAGGAGGAGAAGGGAGAAGGTGCCGGCAATAGCGAAGACCAAAGGCAGTTGGGGAAGATAAAGAAAAATTGATAAATAAAAGATCATCAGCCTGGTAGTTCAAATGGCAAATCATGCAACTCGGATAGATTTTTATCAACCGAGTGGTTTTCTTATTTTTTTCAAAATTATCAGGTTCTTAATTTTTAATTATTTTATTATTCACTGTGTGGATAATTTTATCCTAAGATTAAAATAATTATGTTTTAATTAACTGAAAGTGTAAATTAAAGATATGATTTTCTACATTTATATGATTTGATGTATTTAAACCTAAAAGTTAGTTAAAATTGACTAAATAATAAATAAATAAATAAATAAATTGTATTGCTTTACGGATATGTTTTTAATTTTTAGAATATTTGGAACTATAATATTTTAAATATTCCTTAATTAGCTACTAGTCTAACCGAGTGATACATCGGTTGAACTAATAACCCAGTAACCCAGTAACCTGGTCTCTAACCAAATAAAGATGATTATGATTATTTAGAATCCATTGTCTTTTAATTGATATTTTATGATCCATTTTAAATCTTCGGTAATTGCTAAATATTATACATTATTTTGAAAGGAAATATATAATTTATATTTTGTTTTGGTTAGGCAAAATTCAGATTGTCTTGAAGAAATTTGATTTATGTCATTTAATGTTTTTATAGTTCTAAATTATATAAAAATTGCTCCACAAACATTAATTTTATGATTAAATACATTTTGTGTCTTTGTACTTTGGCATAAAGTAATTTTATCTTTCAGTATTTTATTTTGTATCACTTAATCACCTTCTACTTATGAATAATGTGAGATTAAAGATGCTGCAAACAGTATACTTAAAGTTACTGAAATACTATGTTATTTTCATTAGACAAAAATTAATTTGGGGAAAAAAAAGATTTTACCTTGGGAAATTATCATGGGAATGTTTTCTAACTAGGCTAACATTAAGGGTGTGGAACAATTGAACACTAACAAGTTGGGCCTTAGGCCTTCCTTATGTTCGGCTTGGAATTAAATTTATCGAATTCGCTCTAACATGAGGAAAGATGAGGAAGCAAGCTGAAACCCTAGCTCGTGCTCCGCTCAAAAATTCGATCTAGCTCATTTGGCTTAGTTACCTGAGTCAAGTTTAGTCAAAGTTCAACTCTACTAGCTAGGATTTAACTAATAAATTATGGAACTAAAGATCTAACCGGTAAATCTCAATCTAATAATTATAGAATACCTATTAACTTGTAGTTAATATTCAACGTTTAGATTTAGTACAAAGGTTAAAATAGACGAATTTAAAATTCCAATCTCCAGAATAATTAACTTTTCACAATCAAATTGTGTGTATAATAAAGTTATATTTGTTCTAGAAACAAATAAAATACCATTGAGAACCTGTTTTTATATATAAAAGTGCTATTAAGCACAGCTATAGATTAAGCGTGTAGCCCCAAGGCATCAAACAAAATGATACAATTAAGATCAAGGCCATAATCCAAAAAAAAAAAAGGATGATTTATCAAAATGGGCAACACAGTGTGCTAGACTACATTCATAGAAGGTGTTTGAAAAGCTAACATAGCGAAGGGTGGTCAATAACTAAGAGCATTAGAATTATATACTCTGGACATTAAGAGGGGGCGAATATGCACCGCCGATAGTTGTTATTGACAAAGGATGAATTTGCTTCAATGATGACCTTGTGTTAGCCATGTGAGGCAATCAAGATTGATAAAAGTAGAGGGCTAAGGCTTCTTCTGCCTGAAAAGGGGACGAGGTCGATACGATTTTTCTGATCGCAATAATAACTCTACTTAAGTTGGTTGGCTGGCCAATCCATTTGAGGGGTCAAAAGACCTAGCCATCCAATGACACCGACACTTCCACAAACTTCTATTTTCTTACGCTACGAGAAGGGTAGAGATCTTAATATTCTATCACCATCTACATGCTTACCCAAAACAGTGGTATCTGATTAAGGTTTTCAACACATCTCTAATTTTTAGCTTTCTAGATTATCTATATCGTGGTAGCAATGACATTGTTAAACTTTGTCAAAATTACCATTAATATGGGACGAGTCATTGCCCAAGCATCGATACTAAAGGATACATTCAAGTGCTAGACAATCACAGCCAAGACCTCTAGCGCATAGAAACATCCATAGAACAGGTATTCTAAAGTCTCTTCCCATATGCCACATCAAATTTGGCCCAATGTGTAGGCTACGAGAGGACTTACACAAGCTTCTCTTTGGCAGTCAAACAAACCGTACAAATGCAGCATTGAAAGAGCCTTCATTTACTCCTCCTTGTCTACCCTCCGTACGCTAAATACTTATAACTCTACCTCTGTCTCTCTCGCTATAGCATGCAAAGTACTCTAATCAAAACAAAAACAAAAAAAAAAAGGCATACAACGTAGTAGCAGGATTGAATCGATCGTGGCCGTTGGTGGGTGCTCCGGGATCCACGCACACTGCCGTACAAATTAAAGCATAGGGTGACTGTAGTTAATTTATCCTACACGTAGTTCCATTCGTAGAATTTGAACTCTAGTTTCTGTGTCAGGAGCATTCGATTACTCTGCGGAAAAAAAATAAAAGCATGATTGGGAATTTTCTTTTGTTTTTTTCTTATCAAGCTTGCACTCCCAAATATTTATTTAAGTGTTTATATAGTTTAAAAAATTTCAATCTAGTCAACAATTTGTATAGAAAATTTAATGTTCTAGAAAAACTATAAGTTGGAAAGAAAATTAATTTAAAATTTATATTTGAAGCTGATAAACCTAAGTTGCTAACTCGAGTAGCTACTACATAACATAGTTGAAAGTCCTGACCAACTCAGTCAATCATTTTTAAACACATTTAGTCTTAAAAAAAATTAGGGGCAAATTTAAAAGAGTTAAAAACTCTATAATTAGACTCTTTTTTTTTTTTTTTACATTTATTACTTTTTTAAAGATATTTTATACACAGATTTTATTAATTTTCTAAATATTGTACTTGCCTCTCAAGTATTAGGCTCTTTCAAATGTCATTCGGTCTTTGCAACCATAATTACCCTCGATGCCTACAAGCTATATGTGTATATTTTGGAATCTCCGTGTGACCCTTTATTCTGGAAGTATTAACCTAATTCTATAATATATATATATTGCTATCCTTATGTAATTAGCCTACTTGCTCGATATGATATAATCCACGGGATGTATTTATGTGATAGAAAGATAATGGTGATGATAATGATGTAATTAGTGATGATAGCATAAGTAGATCTATAATTTAGAAGGGAAAAGAAGAGAGAACGAGGCTGACCTTACGACACTAGGAGTATGATAATCGAGGAGGGAGGAGGGAGGAGGGTGCGGCTTGAGTGGCGGGTGACAACTAGGTTGAAGAACTTGAGAAACACAAGAAGAATGTGAGGAAAATAGAGAGGAGAGGAAGAAGCAAATCTATCTATAGATACAATAGATTAGGTTGTACTCTACGTATATATGGAGACTAATTCTTAGTTGACTTAAAGAAAATTAAAACCTAAACCAAGTAAAAATATTTCCTACGAGCGGCTTATTGGGCATTCTAATGTGTCATTGAGGAGTCTCACAGTTAGTAGCGTTAGGAAGCTATTCAGTCATTGCTCAAGTTCGAAACCGCAGTCCTCAAAAAATGATAAACGATGATTAAACCTAGTAAGATAGTTTGATCTAGTGAAACCCAATGCCCGTGACTGATTTAGTATGAATCACATCACTTATGCTCATAGAGATTTTTCCGCATGCGATTAATTCTTATCATAGAGATTGATATGGTTTATTAGGGTTTTCAAAAAATATCACTATTTTTTATATACACTCCCTAAACTTTATATATATGTACCTCCTAAACTAATAAATATCCATAAATATCTCTTAAACCAAGATAAAAAGTAATTATAAGAAGCTTTAAACTAAAAAAAAAGTAGTGTACGATATGAATGTAATAAAAAAAGTTTTAGAAAGTGTATATAAAAAATAATAATAGCTTAAGAGTACAAGTGAAATTATCTTTTATTTAACCCTACTTTATAAGATCATTTTCAAGTTCAATGATTCTATATAAACATTTATTAGAAAAGTAATTTATACGAGAAAAGTTCCCCTTGAACTTGGAATTTTCAGAGTGATTTTAAAAATTAAATTCATATCAATTTTTTGAGTAATTTATGTAAACATCGCTGAAAGGAACAGTGATTTCAAAACTCATCTAGTTTTATATATAAGTTTTGATTAAAAAACAAAAACCAAAACACAATAAGGGATGGTCAACTCCTATCCTAAACGAAACACCCAATCACAAGGTAATAAGCATATATCATTTAACTCTCCACCAACCCTTCGTCCTGGAGCTGAGTAAACTCGTGTTGGTGATGCTTCATAACAAACAAACAATACTAAACAATTGCTGTAGCTTGGCAGAGGCCCCGGCACAGGCACAGGCACAGGAGCAGGCACAGGTGAGTTATAGTTACCAACAAAAAGTTGGTTAGTTAATGGCGCCATTAATGGAGGTGTCAGATAGAGCTTGCCAGGATGAGACCTCAGGAAGCTTCCTCCTAAAGGGGTACTTCCTGTTCCTGGAAGAAGAGGAAGAAGAAGAAGAAGAAGAAGAAATTGGAGAGCAGAACATAGTCTCGTATGCTACCACAAGGAAGAATCCATCAAGAGTAGTACAGTTTCCCAAAGCAAAAACTGCACCCATGTTTCTCTATCTTTAACTGCACTGGATCTTTACATTAGATAAAGAAGACCAATTAACCTTTTTAGGAAAATTTATATATAATACTATACTTTTTAACAAAATTATAGTTTAATTTTATATTTTATTATTTATAAATCGAGATCTATAATTTAGTAAATATATGTAGAAAATATTTTGAGTCAGATTTAAACTAATGCAGTAAGAATATTTCGTTAAATAAAGATATTTAATTTTTAAGATGACGACCAAAATATTATTAGTATAATTTAGTTAAGAATATTTTTATAATTCTTTTAATATTGTTAACTTAATTAAAATATTTTATTAAATTTAACTAGCAAATTATTTAATATTAGAATATTTTTTAAATACTTTCGTTAAATTATAAGACTTAATTTATAAATAATAAAAATATGGGATGTAAATTTCCTTTTTAACTTTATCTATCCACAATGTTTTAGGTGGTCTATCGAGGACCCACAATGATCTTCTTCTCTGGGTTGTGAGAGCTTACCTAAAGGTTGATGATGTTTTACTTTGCCTAGTTATTACGGGAATAAAATAAATTCTTAAATAATTTTTTTTGTTATTATTAAAATTAGATTTTTTTTATTTCAGGAATAATTTATATTTTAGAATAAGGATGTAATAATTATTTTTTATTAATATTAAATAAAGGGGAAAAAAAGGAAAATATGTTTGTTTTTATGAAATTACTATGCGCTTGATTTGATATGAATTAGTTTGATGGGATAAATATCAGAAGTAAATTAGCAATTGAGTTAGTGTATAATATAAAATATAATTTTAATAAATAATATTTTTATTATAGAATAGAGTTATTATAATGTTTAGCTTATAAAGAGCTGTATTACAGAATAAAAGAAAAAAGTGATTCATAAAGTAAACGAGAGCCTTTTTTCGCAACTAATTCGCTTCGATTTCTTGGCACGTAATACTATTCTGTAATACTACTCCATAAATATTTATGTCTTGATTATACATTATAAATACTTTTACGTTAACGGTCTCAAAAAATTTGCGATTATAAACTTTTGTGCTAATAATCTCTGTGGTGGTAATTTAGCCAAAAACATTTAGTTTTACTTTCACTTTAAGGCATTGTCCTTGTTTCTTCCAACTTTGTCTTTTTTATCATTTAGTGCCTTATTAAATATTGACGGGACACCATAAGAGAAAGAAGTGGCTCCATACTCATTTTTTTTTTCATTTTCTTCGTATTCTACTTCATATGCTACTGTTAATTTTTATTATTATTATTATTATTATTATTATTATTATTATTATTATTATTATTATTATTCATCTTAATTATCATCTTCTTTTTTTGCTCATTTTTCTATCTCTTACTCTTTTTTCTATACACATTTCTCTAATCACTTTTTAATTAATAAAATAAGAAAATTAATTGAAGATAGTTATGATATAATTAGGATTAATTAAATAACCAAGAATATAACTCTGTATGAGTATTATTTGTTTCTATGTAAATTCAATTGTTAAATATGTAAAAGATTATTTTTTTCAAAACTACATAGAATTAGAATTTCAGAGTTTAAGTATGAAATTTGTAGTTTAAGTATAAATTTCATACTTAAACTACGAAATTTTATTTCCCCATAGTTTTGTAAACATATTTAAAAGATAATTATGTGATGTCTAAAAATTATGAAATTAATTGAATAAAATCTGTGACATCATTATATAAATTTTTTGTATTTAATTTTTTTTTAATTTGAAATATATCTATATGGTAACAAAGAATTCATAGTTTAACTACGAAATTTATAGCTTAAGTATGAACTTCTAACAATATTTCATAATTTTTTAAGTAGATTAATTCATTTATAATATAGATTAAGTTTATATTTGAAATGTTGTATAAAAGAAGAGGAAAAACTAGCGGCAACATAATATTCACTATGTTGTTATGGTCCAAGAAGACTACCGGCAGGTGATATATGTTTGATTTGAATAGTTTATGCCACCCGATAATTCGCTTATGAATTATATAATCCGTTTAATAAATAGATTATATTAGTGTTTAAAAATTTAATAGACTATTCACGTTTATATTTACATAATTATGAGCTAACTCGAAGCCATCCTACTTATTAACCTCACGGTACACATGATGAGTACATTCAAAATAGCGACGCAAAGAACTCAAATACATCCGGTAATGGTGAGGGGGAGCGGGAAGCTCCCATCAACAAGATAAAGAGTTGAGCTTACTTAAAAGAACCGATCTAAATCGTCAGCCAAGCTTAAGAAATAAGGCCAAGAATTCACGTGAGTGGGCATGGGGAACCGAAGGGGTTCGGGTGGACTTTGGAGCCCAAGCCCCAGGCCACACCAATCAATGCTCGAGAGTCGAGACCGAAAACTTTTCAACTCCAACCTCGACCCGACTCCCCATGCGTGGAAACGAGAAAAGCCAAACCCCATCTGGTATCCTCGGGATGAGCTCCCTAAAGCTAGAGCCTATGTTGGTCTTCCCCTTTCTACGATACTTTGCATGAATAGTCCTCATTTTCTCTTGTAGCCCCAAACCACCGTTTGCCCCCTCTATTCTCTAACTACCCCTCTCTCTCTCTCTCTAGTTTTGTCTTCTCCTCTATAAATACTTCCTAGTATACCTCTATATATCCACTTGTCTCTGCTCTCTGCCTTTGTGGGGCTCATGGAGGTATGTTAGCAACGCTTTTGCTGTGGTTTGGTGTTTGTTTTGGCTATGTTAACTGGAAATGAGAGGTGGGTCTCTGTTCTTGTAGGACTTGAAGAGGCCCCAGATTCCGAAGTTCGGGAACTGGGACTGCTACGAGGAGCTACCGATCACCCAGTACTTCGATTCGGCAATGCAAGCTGGTTTTATCCACGGGCATTACTTTGGGGAAGATGGTGATCTTTTCAAAGTTCCTGTGCCAGTAGTGAAGCCATCTCAGATTCATCACCATAGAAAGGTTCCAGTTTTAATCTTTCCTTTCTAGTGTTATTGTTGGTGTTTATAGAAGTGGATCTTGTTTTGAATCAGGCGAGGAAAGGAGGAAGGGAGAGGGAGTACAGCTCCAGGAAGGAGCAGCAGAGGAAGCAAGAAAGGCCCCGAGAACCCAAGGCTGTCGATGAGGACTTGTACAAGATTCCACCAGAGCTACTCTACCAGAAGCCCAAACGGGTACCCATTAGTTTAATCTCTTTTTAAGTACTATTTCACTCACAAGAAATCTACCAAGGCTAGCACATTTATTGGGTTTATTGTGAACTTTTGGTGCAGAAGAGATTGCTCAGGAATTTGTGGGCAGGATGCCTTGGAATCAACTGCGTTGCTTGAGATATTGGAGTTTTTGTTACATAGTAGAGAGTTCCTGTAATCAATCGCTACTACCTGTTTAATTCTGTTTCACTTTTTTTAGGTTTCTTTCGATCAATGCAGTAGGAACGGAGAGAAGGAACTTAATGCTTGCTTGTTTGGACTTTGTAGTACTTCTTGTTCTCGGAAAGTTTTCCATATCACCGAAATCTCCTCTATGTTAGTATATTAGATATATTTACAAATTCAAAGGTTCTCGTTATTAATTAATGGGAGCGTCTTAAATAAGACCATTCGGTGGTGGTATGATGAGAATTAGTCCTTTTCTTAGTCCTTCGGACTATGACATGAGCAAGAAAACGTTAAGCTTGAAATGATCAATTCGGAAATATTTTGTCTAGACTAAGACCTAAATATAATGTATAGTACTTATTGGTATCAGAGATTTATTGGCTTGAGATTTGACTCATAGATTCTACTAGTCAGCATCGTTCTAAATTCTTTATTACTAATTATTTTTAAATACAGAGTCACTGTAGCTTTTACAAAACTTAACCAATATAAGTCATACTAATTCAGAGCTGTGTGCCACGTTAAATTATTTAATAATTTAGCTCAAAGAGGCTTGCACTAAATTTAAATACCTATACTGCTGAGATTTCAAAGCAAATATTTTGTATCTGCCAGAGTGTTTTTTGTCATCTCATTCTAGTCTGCTCACATGGTCTGTCACCATCTCATTCACTCTCTAGTTCAAATTCCACTCCTTACCGTGGTTGTAGTTATTGTGTCTCAAATCCCTCACCACTCTCCTCACTCTTTCTCTGCCAATTAATGGCTGCTCACTGCCCTTATTTACTTGGAGTTCATGGGTCCTGGAATTGGCCAGGGCCAGATTAGTAACTAACCTTTTTTTTTTTCTTTTTTTTATTAACGAAATTTACTCTTTATTAGATAAAAAAATAAAGGAAATGTTGTACTATAAATTTAAATTGATTTCAGTTTTATCTTTGATGTGATTTAAATTTATTAATTTCATGTCTTATTAATATTCTTTTATCTTTCTCATCTCTTTCAAAAAAAAAAAAACAGATTTCTTCACATGGCCCACAAAAAAGCTTTAGGAAAAAATTATTTGTAATAAATAAAAAATTATTATTTACTATCATTGTGTTCAGCTCTGTGACACCCAACTCTAAACACATGCACGGCACGAGCCCACACGGCACGTGCGTGGCACCTGACCATTTGGTTAGATACTAACAATCTCATAAACCTGTAGCAACATCATAATTTTATCCACAATATATAAACTAAGAATAACTCAAGTCTCACTGTCAATAGCATACAGATAACCCTACTTGGGCCCCATACAGGCCACAACACATCATCAAGAGCTTTTCACAACTACATATACACAACAGAGGTATATACATAATTATACAAGTACAAAGTCACCTGCTAAAATATAAGACAAGGATACAGATACACTTTGGAGGAGGTCTACTGATACATTAGATAAGATAACTCATCTGGCATATAACACTAACCACACTCTACTCCTCACTCACCGGCAAGACCTCTAAGGGAGAATCCTGCTCCTCTCGTTCACCTGGTTTTTGGAAAGGAGAAAATAAAGAGAGTCATGAGCTAAAGGCTCAGTGAATAGACCTTACCCCGAATCAGTGATGACAAATAGAGAGTAAATCAAGTACTGGATAATATGAATCAGAAAGAGTATCATGTCATGAATGAGTAAATGAATGTGTCCTTAATACTACATAAATGAAATATAGATAACATGCCATAACTGATAAGAATACATAATCCTCGACAATGAATAAACAGATCATCACGTCATAAGATCATCATAACTCCCTCTCAAATATGACACATGATGCATGCCGACCATGACAATACTATGACATCAAATACAACATGCAATCATATATGATTAATATCGACTACTCGATAATCAGGTAACCGAATGATAATGAAATCATATGTATTTCTCAACATCATAATCATCACCGACATCTCGGTATAATATCATCATACTAGACCACTGTGCACAGTCAACACCCGGTACCCGGTCTTAACATCATGCCCGAAGGCTCCGAGCATACTCTGCCATCCGCAAGGAGTATCTCAAATATAACCATACCCTGCCATCCGCTAAGGGTATCAACATCCATCCAGACCGGGCACCCCACATAGTTGATATAAACCTCGTGAGGATAACTCGCCACATATGCCCTGGCGAACGGCATGTGTCCGATTGTCTGTGCGCACAGACTCAACTGACCTCGGACATGGGCCACGAGATATCGCATATCAGCGACCATAATCATCAATCCAGGCACCCCTAACCCTGGCGCCTACTCGGGTATCCCCACGCTTTCTATCAACTATCCTATCAATCATATTTCATGCTTTCTTTTTAAATGACAGATCATATGCATATATCCAGTACAATAACGAGTCAATGCATAATAGGAATTTAGGTGGAACAGGAATCAAGAGAAAAATGCTGCAATGTAGTCTCCAACCATGTATCTAGCACATGCATACTCTCGCTAGTTTATCACATGCACACTCATACTAGAAATCATCTCGACATAAAACCATAACAGTATAATCATCTCCAACCATCCTTATTTATCATTATCATACTTATATCAAAGATCAGCCTAATTAATAAAAATATGCTCGACGGTAATCATCTCTAGATAAAATCATATAATCATGCTGGAGGCCAAAACATGCATGTACATAATATATAATATAACCTAATTTGAGAAAGGGATCTAGGGGATAAGACTACTCACACCACGACAAATACCATACCACCACTCGTTCACGCTGTTACGATAACGATCAAGCCTCGATAGCTAAGTCCACAGGGTCTTGAACAGGGGGGTCGGGATCTGAAATTATTTGTAACAAATATGTCAGTCTTTTTATTAATTAAAATTAACCCGACAAAAAGACAGTTTCTTGTTGTAAGTATGTACTCTTCATTTCTATATTTGGTTCGTTATTTATTAACCATAATTATATTATTTAATAGTGTATTTAAAATATATTTTATCTGTCTATTATTCTCTTTGATAATTAAGAAAATAAGAATTAAGTTGCTGCAAATAATTATGTAAGAATATACGTATATAACCCTAATAATTACTATTACCTACTTAGGATTAAAATAATAATTTATATTGCAGGTATTTTACTAAACATGATATAATTAGAATGATATACTAACTATGATATGATTGTATTTAATTTGTACAACTTAAATACATTAAATTAACTAAGCTAAACTAATTGTGCACATATATATATATATATATATATATTTATATAGTGCTGGGCTCAGCCCAGCACCATGCACAGCAAGGCGCTGGGCCGAGCCCAGCGCCTGGGGCTGCAAGGGCGCTGGGCCGAGCCCAGCGCCTGGCGCTGCAAGGGCGCTGGGCCGAGCCCAGCACCACTTGCAGGGTGCAGCCAGAGGAGAGAAGGGAAGAAGGAGGAGGAGGAGAGGAAGAAGAAAGAGAAGAAGAAGAAGAAGAAGAAGAAGAAGAAGAAAGAAAAAGGAAGAAGAGGGTTGGGCCATGGGGGAGGGGTGCGGCCGCTGGTGGCCACTCAGCGGCCGGCCTCTCGCCGACGGCTCAATCCTCCGGTGGTTCCGAGAGGAAGCCGACAAGGAGGAAAAGAGAAATAGAGAGAGAGAGGTGGAGAGAGAGAGAGGGAGAGAGAGAGAGGGAGGGAGGGAGGCTCACCAGAGCTAGGGGAGGTGGCGGCGGCAGTGGGTAGAGAGAGAGAGTGTTTGAGAGAGAGAGAAGTAGAGAAAGGTCAAAGAGAGCTCGAAAGAGAAAAAGAGAGAGAGAGGAAGAAAAGGGAGAGAGAGGCGGTGGGGAGGAAGGCGGGGGCCCACCGCGCCAGCTGGCTCGGCCAGGTTGGCCGGGCCAGCGCTTGGGGCGCGTGGCGCCCATCCCCGTTGCCACTGCATGGCACGACAGCTCGTGCCATGCAGTGCAGAAATCTTGATTTTTTTTTTTTTTTTTTAAACCTTGGGTTATTACAAGCTCGCCTATAAGTGGGTCGGGTTGGGTATGAGTTCTACTAGAATAGTCTAGCCCAATACTGCATATCGACCTGTGAGAGAGTGAGCTAGGTGGTCCGAGCCGGACCGTGTATAATGGGGGACCGAGTTTAATGGAATATTCAGAATATTTTAAGCTATTTTTAGAATTCCTTTTCACTATCAGGCTTATTTTTTGGAAAATATTTCTATTCGGGCTAGGTCGGGCTTCCTAATCGGTCTTTAAGCTGGGTTTTTGAGTCGAGCTGATGGACAGGCTTTCGGGCTAGGCCAGGTGGACAAATGGTTGGCCTATGCCACCCATTGGCAATTCAAGCTTCGGGCCAAGCATGGGCAGTTGGACCATATGATCACCTCTAGATTATACCCTAGAAATTAAAGTTTTTTTATGGAAAGTTGTTAGGACGTATCTCTACGGGGGATTATTTGCATCGTCTAAATCTGAGTCAGCCCTTTACTTGCTTTTAGGGGTGTAAAAATAAATGAGTGGCTCGAGCTTAGCTTAGCTTAGCTTAACTAAACTGCGAGCTCAGCTTAGCTCGACTTGAGTTGGGCAAGCCTAAATAATGTTTTTTAGTTCGAATTGAATTTCGAGTTGACCCAGAGCCAAAGGAGTCAACTCTAGCTTAGGCTCAGCTTGAAAAAACTTATTTATTAATATATATTATATATAAGTATATTCATAGATTTTTGATCCAATGGTTTGGATAGACTTGATAGGTCCAGCTTAGCTTAAAATTAGCCTAATTTTGGCTTGAGCTCAGCTCAAGCTCGATCCGACTTAGACTAGCTCAGCTTGAAAATATGTACGACTCAAGCTCGGGCTCGACTCAGGACTCAATTTGGCTTGGCTAGAGCTTTACACCCTACATGCCCTGTATGTATGTCTTTAAGTAAGGAATTCAGTAACCACCTTTTATGGAGCAAAGGTTTTCCTTAAGCTCCTCCAGAAAAGACTTTGTATCAAGTGGTTCCGGCTGTCTATCATTGGGAAATCTGGAAGAACAGAAACGAGATAGTCCTTACTGTCAGAAAGAGTCCCCTACTAAGGTGTGAGAACGTTCTTTAAGTCTGTCTCTACAATACTATGAACAAAAGCTACCTAAGCTATAAAGCCCCAGACATAGGGCTCCCTAATGGAGGCCTTTACTTGCAGGCACCATATCAGTCAAATTTGCATCTATTTTGGCTTCTGAAAGAGTTGTAGTCTTGGAAGCACTCAAAGCCTTGGAAGCACTCAAAGCCTTGGAAGAGTTGTAGTCTTGGAAGCACTCAAAACCGACCACCTTCTGGTCGCAAACTTGATCACTAGCTTTGCTCTAATTTCGTGGGCCCTTAGGCTTGCGTAGATAATATTCCAACTTCTTTTGCACAAATAATAGACCTTCAAAGTTACCCATATATTCGCGGAAGCCAATAAACAAGAAGATTGATTTGCAAACTTAGGAAGACGTGAAGGACGCATTTGTTTAAGGGATATAAAGATAGAATTATATTAGCTATTTTGTGTGCTCCACATAATAAATTAATGGATGAGATTAGATATTCAGATTGGATGTCACATCTAAAAGGGGATATAGCATCCCATCCTACTCTTATATAAGAAATAATAAATTTAGATTTGTAAATAACAAAATTAACAATCTTAATTACCCAAATTTTATTTTTATTTTTTATTATTAGTATTTTATATTTTATATTTATTTTAAATATTGCTATATTAAAAAATTACTATTATATTTTTCTTATTAAACACTTTATATAACTTATTCTATTATTTTATATTACTTTTGATTATTTTGAATTGAACATGATTAATTTTTATAATTAATATAGTCTAATTTAATGATATTTAGTGATATAATCTAAATTTGAGATAATCAATAATAATTTAAAAAAGTGATTATTGTTACTATTTTTTTTTATTAAGAATAATATTGTAATTTTGTTTAGTTATCCAATATATAAACCAAACAGTAGATTAAAATTATAATATGAGATTAGTAATCCCAAGGATATGTTATCCCTGAAAATAAGCCTAGATATGACTTAGTCCTCTTATTTAATTCTACAACCCACACACCGTAAGAATACGAATGTACTTGGGACGAGGGTTTCCTCAGCAATAGTACTTTAGATTTTGAGCTTCGGTCTCGATAGGGTTTTTTTTGTAACCATGGTGGTTAATTTTTCAATACATTTATTTTCTAAAAAAGAAAGATATGAGTTCACATTAAGGGGTTATGTGATTGATATTATTCATCATGGAGATATTAAGTCTCACATTATATTTATAGACACTATGGTTAGCTCTGGTTAGGGGTGTAATCGAGCTAAGTTTATATTTTTAGATGCTATGTTTAGCTCTGGTTAGGGGTGTAAATGAGCTGAGTTTGAGTGAGCCAATTAGCTCGGCTCAAAATGGTGAATACTCTCGAGCTTGAGATGAGCTGGCTAATAGGGGCTCGACTCGGCTCACATAAGTATCAAGCTGGCTTGTATTAAAATGTTAAATATTATTTTATTTTGATAGAGCACATTTTGAGAGTGTAAGAGCTTAACTATAAATGCAATTTCAAGATGGGGAACTAAAGTGAACTTCATGTCAAAAACCGTAATACACTATGTGGATAAGAATAAATGTACTCTAGCCAACTATGCTAGAATAATTTTAGATAAATAAGCAGAACTAGATATATTTAATATTTGAGCTAATTTGAGCCAGCTTGAGTGAGCTTACTCTAGCTCAGTTCAACTCAATTAAGTTTTCGAGCTACAAACCTCAGCTTGAAATAAGTTGAGCCGAGCTCAAGTCAAGCTCTAAACAAGTCTTACAAGCCGGTGAGCTTTTTTGACGGGCGTGATGTCGTACTCTTGGAGCAAATTGCTAGGAAGCACAATTTATAGAGATGGCTCTAACGAAAAAGAAGCCTCGCTTTGAGCTTTTGTCTAACCAATGAATCAAGACAGGCTTTGTGATATCTTAGATGTTCAGATTAAAGCGGAAGGCGTGACGAAGGTGCTCCAAGAGGTGCTTCAAGAAGTCGCGAAGCTTGCCTTGGGTTGTCGAAGCCTCAAACAGAGGAGAAGAGAGGCCCACCGTAAATGAAGCTGCAGATGGACTACAGGTGTTGGCAACGTTCAAGCATAACCCATGACCAAAAAAATCCTGAATAGATTCAGAGCTTTTTTGGTTCGATGTCGATGTATATGCTGCATCAGATACTAGTTTTGTGTCAACTCTAGAGTTAGTAGATTCTAAAGTCAAAGTACTCTTCTTATTATCAGTGAACTTATTTATAGGATTATCTTTGTTATGTATATATATTGTTGGTATGTTTGATTGCACTATATATACTTAATTTTCATATAATTATAGCGCCACATCATATCCCGTCAACGCAACAAATGGAGGAAGTGACGAAGTTGGGAGTGGCAATATAAAATGTAATCCCTGGAGAAAGGACAAGAAGATGAGTGCCAGGAGAGATCCTATATGGATTCGTATAATGGATATACCTCTACAATGCTAGAATTACATATATTTTTTTAAAAATTATTGAATTCTTTAGTTTTCTCACTGGCTGTGGATGAACAAACTTAAAAAATAATCAATCTAAAATATGCTCGTGTGAGAGATCTGGTGAAAGATGTAGGAGATATCCTGTTAGGGTGAAAATAATAATCGAAGGAATGATATTTGAGGTATGGAAGGAAGAGTGAACAAGGGAGAAACTGAAAAGGTGATGCACTGGGTTAGAAGAGGCTATATGCCAAGTTCAAACTACAGTAGTAACAAAAGCTGGGGTAGCTCGGGGGAAAGGCCAACCCCAGGTAAATGCTCTACTGAGAAAGGGCAGGGAAAGGAAGACAGGGCAAAAGTTGCTCGACAAAATGTTTATGAAAGCGAGACCTACATGCACTGGGAAGATGAAAATACTTCAGATACTAAAAGATCTCTAGAAAGACAGGAAAACAAACTAGGATTCTTGGTAAGATGGGAGCCTCCACCCCCGAATTGGATCAAAATCAATTCCGATGGATCCTTTGTGGATCGAGCAGAACTTGGGTGTAGAATTTGTGATCCGACAAACTAATTGCCGTCTTATATTTGCAGGGGTCAGATGCGAGAGATATAGTTCAGTGCTGATAGCTGAAGCTGTCAGTATGAGGGAGGCCATACTCTTTCCGAAGGACACAAAATTTACTAATATTTGCTTGGAATCAGACTCCCTGCTGCTAATTAACATTATCAAAGGAATCTCCCTCGCTCGTTGGTTAGTGGATTCTGTTACGGACAAAATTATTAACTTAACTAATAATTATCATAATTGTATAGTTAATCACATCTATCGTAAGGTTAATTCTATAATTGATTGGCTCGCTAATTTGGGTAGAACTTTAAGATACGGGTGTACATGGGATGGAGGCTTTCCTTCTTATCTTATGTCTATTTTGCTCTCCGACTCTAATGTAGCTTTTCGTAATCGTGGTGCTAATCTATAAAAGATTTCCTATTTTTAAAAAAAATATCAATGAAAAAGGGTTGTGGTTTGTTAAAAAGCCATCTATTGATATATAAATTCGATGTGGTTTGTGAATTATGATTTGAAAATGTGTCTTTTAATTTGGACTAAAGTATTCCCATTTTGGTCAATTGGGTGTAAATATGAAGTCGGCAGCTCACGGTTCCTCGAGCCATTGATTTCGGTGAAATCCAAGAAGGCAAAGAACTAGAGGCATACTTTTGAAGCATCACCGAGTTCAATTACGTCTATTCAAAAGTAGCTTGAATTAATGTTGGATTTATATTTCCTATAAAGAAAAAAGATAAGGTTAATTACGTTGACACCCCTTAAAGTATATTCGGTTTCATGGGGATCCCCTAAACGTTTTTAGGTTACAATATCAGCCTTAAACTTTAGGATAAAGTAAAACGGGTAACGATGATGACGGAAAATACATAATGACCAACTATACCCCTAATAAGTTAATGAGTTCATCAATTTATCGAATAGCAAATTATCCAAATAATCTCAAATCATGTGTCTTCTCCACCAACCCACGCCGATCACCTCATTGGAGTACTTTGGAGGAGGCGGCAATTGGTGTGTAACCTCCTTCTCAAAGCCTCCCCATTAGAGCTCTTTGAAAACCCGACCGGCTTGGACGCAGCATTGCTAATGCTTCCACCGCAGCTGAGCGTCTTCACGAGCCACAAGACGGCGAGTTTGGCTCGTCAGAAAGGCGAACTCGGGGAGATCAAAAGGGATCGCCATGAGTGATGGCGAACATTGGTGGAGATCTTGTGGGAGAGCTCGGTGGATCGGGCTAAGAGGATGAAGGCTTTGATCAAGAAGTTGGCGAAGAAGCTGAACCCAAACAACTTGGCCAACTCAATCCTTGCCCTCGCCCTTACCACAAGCAGAAGCTCCTCCTCAAGGTCAGTGGATGGATCCAACGGTGAGATGGGGGAAGGGGGAGGTGGGCAAGGTAGGGGATCGACTGTCTTGGCCGGCTGGTGCCTAGTTGTCGCAAGCTGATGATGGGAAGGCGATGTCCGTTATTAGAAGGGGCGGTCTACGACGGTGAAGGGTGGTCAACGATGGTGAATAGGAGAAGTTTGTGATGGTGGATAAGGGAGGAAGACGATAAATTTTGATAATAAGTTAAATTTACTTATAATAATATATTTTTTTATTCTAATTTAATTAAAGGGTTTATGAGGGCATCTAAGTTATTTTGGGATTAATTAACTATCATGTAAGCTAACTCGCCTAATTTTTTTGACGGTAGACTAACAGAAAGGTTACATTAAGATTTTTTAAAAGTTTAGGAGTGATATTATAATCTAAAAAAGTTTAGTGGGCCTCCGTAAAAATTATGAAAATCGAGTATAGTTTAGAGAGTGTTAGCATAATTAACCCAAAAAGATACCATGTGAATTTATGAATAAATCTTTTTTTCCTTTGAAGAAGAACAGTCCTATTGCCTATAAATCATGATAGTTATCATAATAATTGACGCCCTTCATATATTTATTCATTTATTTTTTTTTATATTCAAGTGGCAATTAGATCTTATTCTTGTTGCTACTGATGACATTCAATTTTTTCTTAGGGGAGAAAAGTTGTCAACTCAGTTGTAATGAATTGTAAGGTATACTAATAACTAGGAATGCCAAAAAAACTGGAGCTGGTTAGAACAATCTCGCCTCGCTAAGATTTAAACAAGATCGAGTCGAAAATGAATTGATTCAAACTTTGATCTGCAAAATAGGCTCCAAATTGACGGAGAGCTCTAGGATTTGCTGTATAGACTGATCAAATAGACGTAGAAAAGAGGGAATAAATTAAACGTTCAGACAAAAAATAGGGAGGAATGAATTAATATGTAGACTATTGAACCTTATTGCCAGTGTCCACCTCTCAATTCCTATTCCCAAAATATGAACGTCTAATATTCTCTAGTAGACTATTATCTAGTCTTATGGAAATTGACCCAACGCAAGTCTCCTCTGGGGTAGGCCAAGTCTTTGTATAAGTTCCTAGATTGAGGAGGGCTTGACCATTTGACTAACTTAGCTTGAGTTCACTAGTGGGGTCATCTTGGGATCGAAATTTCAGACTTAGCTTATTGAAGTAATTGGATAGCTTAAATTAAGGTTTGGGTCTAGAGGCTTTTGGAATCATAGATATATTTGTTTGAGAAAAAAATGTTATTGCCATTTGGTTCATATGATCTAAAGTAAATAAAATAAGGAGCCTACAACTTTCATGTTAATTACATGTCAGTGAAGGCATTGATAATTTATCCTTGAAATCTATAATGCTTGAATTACTGCTCTAAATTATTGTGGGAATAGAGATCTGTCTAGGCATTGATAATTTATGAAATTATATGTAGATTATTCTTCTCTATATAAGTACCAAGTTCATAAATTTTTATTGAGTTCCGGCTTGCAGATTAAAAGTTATAAACCTCCAAATGTGCTACTCCAAAAATTCTACCACAAATTTATTATCAGAAGACCCTAACATACGGATCAACCTAGGCATTGATAATTTATGAGATTCTCAAGAAGTAGTTCTACTCTATGTCAAGAGCATGTTTGCAAAGATTCATTGAATTTGGACTTGTAAATTAAAAGTTATAAATCTCCAAAGATGCTACTCTAAAAATTCTAACGCAGATTTATCATCAGACAGAAAAATATCCTAATGTACAGATCGATCTAGCCACTGATAACTTCTGCCGCAGGTTTTCTATAAATGATTGTTTACAAGGATTGCATGACATGCATGATCCATGGTTTTCAGGATGACTTGCTAACTTCCTGAAGTATCTAAAAAAAATAAAAAAATGAATAAAAGCTAAGATAAGAGGACTTCATATGAGATGCATTTATTATCATAAATCAAATTTTTCTAAAAGTATTTTTATGAATAATCATAAGTTGAATTTGAGATTTGATCATCTACTATTGGATTACTTCCGCTAAGGGGTATTTTGAAAATTATTTATTGAGCCATTTTAATTATTATTTACAAATTTTGCTGATTTTATTTGATAATATTTTATTGATATATTCATTTGTTTGGGGATTATTTCGATTTTCTTATTTTATTTTATTTTATCCTCTTTATCTTATTTTCAAAGATAAAAAAAATTAAAAATTTGAAATATACAAAAGATATATTTGAGACAAAAACTTGCACATTGATTACTTATTACTTTTCTTAAATAAATTATATTATTATCATAGGTATCATAGGTAAAGATTGTCATATTTGATATTCCATATCGTATTGCAGCACATGGTATAAAGCGTAAATGCTTTGATAATGAGAATCTATATGTTTCTATTTTTCTTAAAGTGTCTTTAATTGAATTTAGAAAATTTGAAACGTTTTAAATCAGGTATATGACTTTACTAGACATATTTTGATTTTTATAATTTTTGTGATCACTAGCTTTGTGATTGACTAAGAAACGTTTTCGAGACTTTGAGATTGATTGGTTTTTCAAATTTAGAATTTTGGACAGAAAGTTAGTGATTCATTGGTTTCCATTTCAAATTTTCTTCCAGTGATGGTTGCATTTGCGTCGTTAGTTTTCTTTGTCAATTTTTAATAAAAAGGGGAAGTAAATTTCGTATCTCTAACTAGGATTTAGGGATAGTAATTTACATATTCATATTCATGATGATTACTTCCGCATGCTTATTCCTAGATGATTACTTCCCCAAGCATTTGACATGTTTGGCTTACTTGCTCTATTTACATAGCCTTGTCATGATACAGTTGTTTTACCTGATTAAGTTTTGAAAAAATATTTATAACATATATGTGTCAGGATGTTGTTGTATATTTTTAATTTAACCATAAATTGATTACGAACATATTGATTTGCCGAAATTCTATGATGTAAGGAATTATTTTTAAATTGATGTATCAAATTATTTTCATATAAATTACATGCTTTTCAAGAGGCTTTTCTAGTGTTTGTGATCTTCTCAAGATTTATTGTAGAAATCTAAAGTAAGCTCATGTGTATTGACGTTGGAAAATTTTGTAAAATCTAGATAATTACTTAAGAATTGTATTTTGTTACCAAATTGCCAAGGGGGAGATTATAAGTTCGATATTTATGTAATGACAAATTTGTGGATAAATTCACTTAGTTGAGATGTATAAACTAGAGTCATGAGTATGATCAAGTCATATAGTTTATGGAAAATCAGGTCAATCTATGAAGAAATCAAAATCCTACATAATATTTCAGGACCTCATCTGAACGAGGCCAAGAGCGTCTCGATAGCTAGAACACACCACTTAAGAAGATTTAAGTGGCGCCTTGACGGCATTAGTGGCATCTAGAAGGCGAATGCAAAACAAGAAGAAAGTTTAGAATTAGAAACACTTCTGGAGATTCCTTTGGAAGTTTGTCCTAGTGTGAATTAGTGACGTTCCACACCTCTATTTAAATAATTAAGAGCTAAAAATTGAGAAATCTATTAAGGGAAAACTTAGCATGTGCTCACTTGTGGATTAAGGGTGGAATAGACGTAACTATTCACTTCTTAATACTAGAAGAAGAGAGTTAATATTAGTATAAGTTATTCTAATATTTAGTTTAATACTAATATAAGGAGTATTAAGTATATTTGATGTGACATATAGTTGATATTAAAGTATTAAAAAATAATAAAATTGTATGAAGAATTGGTGATATTTTAAATTAAATAATGAAAATACCTTTGAGTCTATAAAGTAATAGTAGTAAGTAGTATTTTTATGAAATAATAATATTTTTATTACAAATACGGGCTTAAATGCTCCATTTATCCGCATTAAGAACAAATATGAATTTGTAAATGTATGATAGTGTATAGTAGTGCATGATGTTGTATAGCAATATAGTGGATACGCATTAATCATGCAATGAAAATGCAGTGCATGACAATGCGCGGCAATGAAGTGGTTATATAGTACGTGGTAATGTGTTGAACTGTGTAACAATGCTCAACTATGCAGTAGCTATGCAGTGCGTGGTAGCATTGTAATACATGATGATGGATGGCTATACAGTGTATGGTAATATGTTGCAGTAAATAGTAATGCGTTGTAGTGCATAATAATGTGTGGCTATACATTGGGTGGTAATGCATTGCAATGCATGGCTGTGCAGTGCGTTGTAATATGTTGCAATGTGTGGTAATGCGTTATAGTATGTGGTTATGTGTTGTAGTGTATGATAATGTGATGCAAAACGTGATGGAGAGAGAGATAGGGGAGGAAACTAAGGAAGAAACGAATGGGGTTTCACACATCCACTCAAAAAATGGTTTCACACCAAGATTCTCTATAGAGCAAAATTTGATAATCTTTCATTAACCTCCAAAGAAAATATAATGGGTCTATATATAAACCTACAATGGAATTAAACAAAAGACACCCTACATAGGTAATAAAAAAAGACACCCAAAATAAATAAAAATCATAGCCAAATCTCTATATGGGGAATCATCAACTGTCAGCGGCTTCAACACTAGTACAAACGCCATCGAGTCCTATTAGTGATGCCTGCATCATTCTCTTTGGGCAGGAGAGAACTCGACCCTATCGAGTGTATTGCTCTGTTGCTCTTATACTGCTCTAAGATATCCAGGTGATGCACCTCTAAATCATTGCGATCAAGCCATGTGTCATCCGATGTAGGTCATCCTTTCTAACGTACTAGATACTATTAGATTCCACATTCTCTAGTTGAAATAATCTCATCATCTAAAATTTTATCAATTTTATCTACTGTGTTAGGTACGATGTTAGGAAGTGGAGGTAAAAAGGGTCTCTGATAAATAGGCTCAGTAGCTAGTGGGTTATCTAGGATAAAATCTGGACCTTTATAAGCAGATCCTCAATATTAAAAGTAGAACTGATGCCAAAATCATTGGAAAGATCTAGAACAGAAGTATTATCATTAATTTTCTTGAGAATTTTAAAAGGTCCGGCACTTCATGAATGCAACTTTTTGACAGTTCCAAGTGAGAACCATTTAAATTCTTTGAATCTCCTTTTTAGATTAGCTCAAATTTTACAATTAGTATTATTTTGAGCAATTCTGTTACTGATTTCTTTATGCAAGTTATAAATATGTGATGCGAATGCAGATGCAGACTCAAACAACTTATGATAATAGGTCATAGGAATGAAATCTATAAGTTGTCTAGGTTTCTAACTATATACTATCTCTGTTGGGCTTAGACCTATCGACCTATTAACAGAATTATTATATGCAAATTTAGCAATTGGCAGTTTTTGATCCCAGTCTCTTAGATTTTCGCCAACAAGAGTCCTCAGTAGATTATCTAAACTCTTATTGACTACTTCAATCTCCCCGTTAGTTTGTGGGTGGAAAGCGGTTGAATATTAAAGCTTGGTTCCCATCTTATGCCATAGGGTTTTTAAAAAATAGCTAGTGAATTTCACATCCCTATCTGATACAATAATTTTTGGTAGCCCGTGTAGTCTAACGATTTTATCAAAATAGAGTTTCACAACTCGAGAGGCGTCAAAAGTTTGAGAATAGGGTATAAAGTGGGTCATTTTTGAAAATCGATCCACCACCACAAGAATAAAATCGTGCTTTCGAGTGGTCTTTGGAAGTCCAAGTACGAAGTCCATACTAACATCTTGCCAAGGACAGTTAGAAATAGGTAAAGGCATGTATGATCTCGTATTTTGCTTTCGCTGCTTAGTGAGTTGACATGCGTGACATCGACCAACAAGTTTAATAACATCTCTCTTAAGGGTTGGCCAGAAAAATTGATGTTCCGTAGCTTCAATAGTTTTCGCATGCCCAAAATGTCCTGCTAAACCCCCAACATGCAATTCCCAAATTAAAAATTCTCTTAACAAGGTGCTGGGGATGCATAACTTTCTAGATTTAAATAGATAGCCATTTTGCAGGATGAAACCATCTATTTCTTGAGTCACTCCGTCACTTAATAGATTGTAAACTTTATGAAAATCCAGACATGATTCATATTCAGTTTTAATTTTATCAAAACCTATTACTTCCGCATTCATCTTTGAAAGAAGAATCATGTGACGACTCAATGCCTTAGCAGCTTCGTTGTTTGCTCCAAATTTGTGTCACAAGGTGTACGTATAGTCCTAGAAAAATTCAACCCACCTGTCACGTCTAGCATTAAGTTTCTTCTAAGAGTTGATGTAACGAAGAGCTTCATGGTCATAGAAGATTACAAATTCTTGTGGGAGCAAATAATGCCTCCGGTGGTGAACAGATTGAACCACACCATAGAATTCCTTATCGTAAGTGGTATACCATTGTCTAGTTTCATTCAGCTTCTCACTAAAGTAAGCAATCAAATGACCTTCTTGGCTCAAGATTCCTCCGATACTAATTCCAGAAGCATCACCTGCGACCTCAAAAACTTTAGTAAAATCAAGAAGTTGCATGATAGGAGCTTCCACCATTTTTCTCTTGATTTTGATGAAAGCTTTGGTGGCACTTACTGACCACTCAAATTCACCCTTCTTGAGACATTTAGTTATCGGAGCCATAATGGTACTAAACCCTCTGACGACGATAGATGGTAGCGATCTCATGAAAACTTCTCATATCTCTTATAGTACGGGATTCAAGCCATTCATTAATAGCTTTGACCTTATCAGAGTCAGCAGGCACTTTTTCGGATGAAATAATAAAACAACTTTGTCAAAAAAGTACATTTCTTAGTGTTTGCATACAGTTTCTCTTTCCTCAAGACAGCGCAGACTTGACGAAGATGATCTATTTGTTACTCCCGAGATTGACTGTAGATAAGGATGTCATCAAAGTATACGACTAAAAATTATCCTATAAAGGGTAGTAATATTTGAGTCATCACTCTCATAAAATTACTCAAAGCATTAGCCAAGCCAAGAAGCATGACCAGCCATTCATATAACCCATCTTTCATTTTAAACGCAGTCTTCCATTTATTGCTACGGCGTATATGAATTTGGTGATAGTCACTTTTTAAATCTATCTTTGAAAAGATCGTAACCCCTACCTGATTCCTACATGTCATCCAAATGAGAAATAGGAAAATAGTATTTTACCGTTATTCGGTTAATGGTGCGGCTGTCGACGCACATGCGCTAAGTTTCATCTTTCTTTAGTGTTAACAATATAGAAACTACGCAAGGACTTAGGCTTTCCTTCAAAAAGCCTTTTTTCAATAACTCGTCAACTTGCCATTTAAGTTCAGTGTGCTCAATTGGGTTAAGTTGGTAATGAGGCAAGTTAGGAAGAGATGCACTCAGGACGAGATCGATAGCATGTTGAATATCTCGCATTAGCGGCAATTTATCCAAAAGATCATCTAGAAAGATATCCGAGAATTCCTCAATCATGGCAGTGGCTTCAAAAGGAATCAATTCATTGGGCTCATTTAGAATTTCTCAAGTAGTAAGAATTAGAATAGGAGTTCCTTTACTCATCTCACGTTTAATACTTTGAGCACTAATCAAGCTGATTTTACTATCAGATTGGATGGGATTAGACTTCTTTTCAGCCTTATCATTTCTAAGCTGCGATAGAAGAATTTTGATCTTTTTACCTCGTGTTCAAACATGCAAATATTTGAACGACCATAAATATGAACATCATTATCAAAATAGCCACGGCTTTCAAAGGATAATGTGATGCAAAACATGGTGGAGAGAGAGATGGGGGAGAAAACTAAGGAAGAAAGGAATAGGGTTTCACATCTCCACCCTAAAAATGGTTTCACACTAAGATTCTCAAAAGTGCAAAATCCAATAATCTTTCATTAACCTCCAAAGAAAATATAACGGGTCTATATATAGACCTATAATGGAATTAAATAAAAGACACCCTACATAGAAAATAAATAAAAAACACCTCAAATAAATAAAAATCATAACCAAATCCCTATATGAACATGTATTTCTTGAGGCTTATTGATGCTTGTGTTACTAGTATTTTTTGCATTATTTTCTTGGATTGTTATGATATTTTAGATCTATTTTAAATACTTTGTGAGAATATTACATTGACAGGTTATGTGAGAGTCATGTGGAATTTTTCATATTAAAAACATGTGATTTTTGGAGGTGTGTCTTTCAACTTTGTATCGGAGCATATGTTCACTATAATCTGCAAGTTCTCTAGTATATTTATGAGAAATTTTAGAGACCACGATATATTGGACATAAGAGATATTAATGACATGTAGGTATAATTTTGAATTATAAATCGAATTACTCTTAACTTAACAGGATTGCTGCCTAGATACACTATATCGATACATGTGACTACTTCTAAGGGTGCCTCTACTCTAATTGATGAGCTGGTTGTGGTTGTTGTAGCTAATAGCATAGAGGCACTTGGGTATATGGTTAGTTAGCAAGAGAGATTTATTGAGGAACTAGTTCATGAGCATTGGGTGGATAGTCTGAGTATCTTACTTCAGTCGAGCAAGTCGGAGGTGGATCCTCGTGGCCACTAAACTATTTAATGCCACTTAATCTTCTAGTATTTAGTGGCATGACTGATCCTATGGAGGCGAACCTAGAGTGGTGCCAGATAAAAACGTTTGATTAGAAGGAGGTGATTTAAGTTGGAAGGAGGTGAGTGGGCAAATGTCCAAGTAGCTTTGATGGGCATCCACAAGGAGGTGATTTAAGTTGGAGTGGACAAGGGTCTTATCTACCGAGGTTTCACCCCCTATGTTAGTGGTGCCAGTTTTAGTGCAGCTTTGAGTAGATTTGACTTATAGAGTTCGGACAGACCTAGTAAAGTATTACCTTTTGTTAGTGGTGGAAGATCAACAACAATTTTAGGTAGCACTAATAGTGGAGGATCTACATGACAGCCTGCATTAGAGGAGAGGACTTGCTATACTAGTGGTCAAAGAGGACATTTATCTCGTGATTGTCTTGATACTCAGGGTGTGACTTGTCACCATTGTGGATAGAGTGGACATATCTAACCACTTTGTCCTTTGTTAGCTAGTGGGCTAGTCACTTCGACTATGCTAGCTATTTGTGGAGCCTTAAGAGCTAATACTGTTGTGAGTAGAGGATATGATTGTGCACGATCAAGGCCTTCTAGTAGAGGAAGAGGCAGACGTATTGGTCGAGTATTTGCCAAGATGGAGTAGGACGATGAGGGATCTAATGATGTGGCAACATGCAACAATTAAATATGCTTCTTTTAGAATTTAAGAATCTTTCTTAAATAGAATCAAATAGACTCTTCCTTCTTAGAGAAAATTAGAATAATAAAAGATTTTTTAATAAATTTAATTATGCAATGACAAGTATTATGACCTCATTCTCTCAAACTACTAGGATTCTGTTTGACCCTCGGGCTACACATTCTTTCATTCCCCCATATTTCTTAGGCATATTGATATGACCATAGAGCTTCTTCATGAACATTTGCTCATACCTACCCCAATGGGCAATTCTTTGAAAATTTGCCGAGTTTACTTTTGGTGAATGAGATTTTAGGGTAGACCTTTTACCCTTTGAGATATAGAATTTTGATTTGATTTTGGGTATGGATTAGTTAGTTGCTTATCATGCTAGCATTAACTATTACAACAAGGAAGTTATTTTGTAGCTTAATGATGGCATAGAGTATCGATTGTTTAATGATCGACAGGTAGACCACCCAAAGTTGGTAGCAATCATGTTGACGAGTCTAGTGGGGCCCAAGTCTTAACTGACTTGTTTGTTGTTCGAGAGTTTTCGAAAGATTTTCCTGAGGACATTCGAGGGCTTCCTTTGGACAAGGGAGTTGAATTGACTATTGACCTAATTCTAGAAGCATGACTAATCTTCAAGACACCTTATCACATGGCTCTAAAGGAAATGGAGGAACTTAGATGACAGATTGATGATTTGCTAGATAGAGGTTTTATTAGGCCTAGCTTATCACCTTGAGGAGCTTCGGTCCTTTTTATTAAGAAGAAAAACGGTACTCTTCGTCTTTGTATTTATTGGCAATTGGACTAGGATACTGTAGACAACAAATATCCCCTATCTCATATTGAGGATCTTTATGATCATTGCATGGAGCTCGAGTCTTCTTGAAGATTGATCTGAGTCTGATTATCATCAGCTGAGCATTAGGGAAGTAGATGTCTCCAAAACCATTTTCCTCATTCATTATGGTTTGTACGAGTTCTTTGTTATGCCTTTTAAGTTAACTAATGCACTAACTATTTTTATGGATAAAATGAACTGAGTCTTTTGTCTTTTCTTGGATTTGTTCATTGTGGTCACCTTAGAGCAGAAACATGAAGAGCATCTTCGGTTGGTACTATAGACCTTGAGGAGAGAAAAACTGCTTGCCTATGCCAAGTTTTTAAAGTGTGAGTTTTGGCTGAACAAGGTGGTGTTCCTAGGGCATGTGGTGTCAAGAGAGATATCCAGGTTGACCAATCCAAGAAAACAACAATCTTGGGTTGGAACTAACTGAGCATCATGGCAGAGGTTCACAGTTTTATTGGACCGGTTGGATGTTGTTGGCATTTTGTGGAGGGGTTTTCAATAATCCCAAGCCCTCTTACCAAGTTGACTTGAAAGAATCAGCATTTTGTGTGGACAGATGGTTGTGAGGAAAGCTTTCAAGAACTGAAGCGGAGACTTACTTTTACGCCTATTTTTATAGTGCCTCGTAGTGGAGTGGGCTACTAGGTCTATTGTGATGTGTCACACTTAGGCCTAGGTTCTGTTTTAATGCAAGTGGGTAGAGTCGTCACTTATGCATCGCAACAACTCAAAAATTATGAATGTAATTATCCCACTTATGATTTGGGGCAGCAGCAGTGGTCTTTGCATTGAAGATTTAGAGGCACTATTTTTATGAGGGAGAAGGGTGAAATCTTCACTGACCACAAGAGCTTGAAATATCTTCTTACTCAGAAGGAGCTGAACTTGAGGTAGCACAGATAGCTTGAATTGGTAAATGACTATGACTACACTATTAGCTATCACAATGGAAAGACAAATGTAGTAGCTGATGCCTTGAGTTGGAAGTTTATGGGCAGCTTGGCTTGTATGATCATCCAATAGGAGGGCATCTTGAAAGATCTAGAGAGAATTGATATTCCTATTATTTCTAGCTATGTGAGCTTAGGGCTATTTTGATGATATCGGGATCTTGAGGTTTTCGTATTGAGCAAACTCTAAAAGAAAATTTTGGAGAAAGCTCATCATACCTCTTACGACGTTTACCCTAGGGAGACTAAGATGTATCATAATGTTCACATGTCTTTCTAGTGGCCAATATTGAAGAGGAGCATTGTAGTGTTTGTATCTCGGTGCTTAGCTTGTCAGTAGGTAAAGATTGAGCACCAAAGGACCATAGGGACCCTCAGACCTCTACCCATGCTTGAGTGGAAATGGGAGCATGTCACTATGGATTTTATAGTTGGGTTGCCGAAGTCTGTGAAAAAGAAAGATTCGATATGGGTAGTCGTGGATCGAGTGACCAACTTTGCTCATTTTCTTCCAATTAACACCACAAATTCCATGGAGAAGTAGGCTACCTTATTTCGGGATAAGATCTTTGCTCGCCATGGGGCACTAATCTCTATCACCTCAGATCGGAACCCTAGATCTACATTTAGATTATGACAACATTTTGTTAGATTTTTTGGTACCAAATTACAGTTCAGCACTGCCAATCATCTTCATACTGATGATTAGTCAAAGTGAACAATCTAGACATTGAAGGACATGATATGTGCTTTAGTTGCTAATTTTGGACTTAGTTGGGATCGACATCTTCCTTTGATTGAAGTTTCTTATAATAATAGTCATCATTTTAGCATTGGGATGCCCCATTTACGAGGCTTTATATGGTCGGAGATGCTGAACACCTATCAGATGGAATGAAGCGGGAGAGCAGAAGATAGAGAGCTCAAAGTTGATCCATGAGACCATTAATAAGGTTTGAAAAGTTTGAAAGCATTTACTGGCTGCCCAAAGTTGACAAAAGAGTTATGTTGATCATCAATGTCGAGACCTAGAGTTCTAGGTTGGGGATAAAGTTTTCCTCAAGGTCTCACCCTAAAAAGGAGTAGTCCGATTTGGGAGGAAGGCAAATTGAGCCCTTAATACATTGGTCCTTATGAGATATTGGAGTGGATGGGTTCAGTTGTATATTGTGTGGATCTGCTTTCAAAGTTGTCTTAAATTGATAATGTTTTCCATGTGTTAGTATTAAAAAAAAATTTGCATGATCCCTCCCATGTGTTAAAGATAAATCTATTCAGCTAAAGAAAAAATTGTCCTATGAAGAGCAGCTAGTTTCAAATTATTAGTAGATGTGTGAAGATGCTTTGGAGGAGGAGTGTACCATTAGTCAAAGTTCTTTAGCAGAACCATAGTGTAGAGGAAGTTACTTGGGAGCTTGAACAGGAGGTCCGGTTCACTTATTTACAATTACTTAGTAACTTAGGTATGTAATTTCGAGGACAAAATTTTTATTTTGTTGGGAGTAATGTAACAACCCTAAAAAAATTCAGTGCACAGGCTAAGCACGTGCACTCTTCCCCACATGCAGCGTGCACGCCAATCACGTGCGCTATCTCCCCTCAACCCTCTCTCAATCTCTCGCAATCTGTTACAAGAGGTGGATCGAATCCCACCTCACTGGAGTGGAGTTTGGACTCCACTCCTTCCACGATCTCCCCTATTACAATAGGGACTCCACTCCTTCCACGATCTCCCCTAGCCTTCCCTCACATAAGGAATTTTTTATTCTAGCCACCTCCTCCCTATTGCCTCTCTCTCTCTTTTGTGCTACTGAAGAACCCAACAAGGGCCATGGACCATCGGAGCACCAATGGACCAAACTAAACCCCCTAATCCAGTCCGTAGGTTAGTCCCCTATCCCTTCTTATAATTAATTTAATTTTCATCTAGTAAATCATAGTTAAATTGTAGCCTTATTATTTTTGTCCTCACTAGAGGAATTCATTGGCCGACGACTTCAGGTCGATAGCCTATCAATCCAAGAAGCTCCCCCACATCACCCTTTTGTTGTGGGTACCATATTTTAGTAACTATGGGTTACGTAGGAGGCGACAAGCATGGAGTTCTGGAATTAATGGGCTTCGAGCCCTTTTGACCCAAAGAGAGAACCTCCGTGGCCATCGAGCATGGAGTTCCTTGCTTCTCACCGTCAACCACTATAGCTGATGGTTCAGCTGCTACTTTAACCCAAGTTGACCTCATCAAGTTTGGGAAGAAGGCAAAGCTACGGTGATCGCTGCTAGCATCTTCATCTCTCTCCGTTTGTCTTCTTCTCTAAGAAGAAGGTAAAGCTGGGTAGGGGTTTGATACCCTCACTAGCTTGTGTGGGGTACAAGGTGAGACGTAGCCCACACTCGTAGCTAGCTCAGTCACTTTCTTGTATTTAGTGGGTTGTGGATAGGCATGCAACCCACTTCCACAGCTAAGTAATGCAAGGCTGGTTCTTGAGCCTAGCCTAACTCGTGGACCATAGGCTAGCCTGATATCAGTCTATTTTCTTTTATTAGCTATCATTCTATAATTTTTCCCAATCATTTTTATTAGGATAATACATAACTAAAGTTAGGTAGTTTAAATTTATTAATCCTTGCATTTTTATTATTAATGCCTTTGACATTTATAACTAGGAATAATTCTAATTTTACCAATAGCCAATTTAATTAATATAAAATAATGTTATTAATAGGGAAGAATAAATGCAAGACCAAGTCAAACTTAGCCGGGCTTAGAGAGTCAAACTAAAGTTATTGAATAACGTAGTTAGTTCTATAAGTTCATCTTTCTTATGTATTATTTTATTTTAGAAATTATTAGACCTATTACCGTGCGAAGAGAATCTCGAGACTCAGGAGGAGCCTGATTGTTGAGAAGAGTTAGTCAGATTCTAGAGATATTTCAGGCAAGTTAGATCCTATATTAGTTTACGAGTAATATAGTTGTTGTGATGATAATTATTTTGTCATTATTGCTTACTTTTACATGCATGAGCAACTACTACTTAATTATTAATTATTTACTACTTATTGCTCTATTCATAATAGACTCCATGCTTAGTTAGTTATGACAGATGTTAACTTGATGATCAATTATAAGGTAATAGAAGACATGATACCACATGCACGTTATTAATCTAGTCTTGGCTAGATAATGCCCTTTACTATCTCAACTCAGGGTTAAGGGTGGAGTGTATTGTATAGTATTATTATATTAGTAATCTACACCTAAAGTCGTTAGCTTGTAGAGCATTTAGGTGATTACATTGTTTTATTTGGAGACTAGTTTAGGATGATAGTAAAAAAATATTTGAGAGGTAGGGTTATACCTCTAGCGTTACTCGATGATGCAGAGTTAGGGCGTTGATTGAGTTGTGAGCTTTTTCTTGCTATATGCGATGATTCTATTGTGTGCGATGATTCTATTGTGTGCGATGATTCAGTTACAAGTAATGATTATGTTATGTGCAATGATTTACTAGAGCGGTGATGATGTTGATGATGTCAGTATATAGGGCTACGATTGAGATTCTTAATCTGATGGCCATAGATAACTAATCATATGAAGCGTCGTTAGGCATGTACGTGCAATATTACCATTAGATGACTATGACTATTTCTCTTCATTATTATGTTTGTTATGTGGATTATGACATCATTGATATATTTGTTATGTGTATTATGACATCATTGATATGTGGATTATAACACATTGTGAGTTATCCTGATGATATGAGAAGTTGTTTCAAGTTATGATGATATTATGCACTCTTATGTCTTATGATTAAATGAAAGTTTATTGAAAATTACATTGTACATATTTACCTCGATATGATGATAATTATCAGCATGCATTAGTATTTATTATGCGTCACATTATTTATAGTCTATTATTAGATTATATTTGCTGGGTCGTGTGCTCACCGCCATTTTAGTGGATATATTTCAAAGTTAAATATGGAGGATACAGATTTCACGGAATAGTAGATTTATTTTTCTTAAAGTTGCTTGTTTTATTTCTTCCTAGTTCGAATTTAGCCATTGCGAGAGCTTTTATGTTTTAAGTTTGTATAAGGACATGTATTTCTAAAAGCTTATTAAGGCATGTGTACTAGTATTTTTTGGATTATTGTGGTATTTTAGATCTATCTTAGATATTTTGTAAGAATATTACACTAGTAAGTCAAAAAGGGTGTTCCAAGAAGAAGCCAAAAAAGGGTGTTTTATGAAAATACTAGTTTTCCACGTTTCACCACCAAGTCACTTTCTAGTCACTCTTGCCCTTCATTTTTTCATGCTTCCTTGTTCCTTAAACACATAGGATGGTCTTGGCCTTTTTACCCTTTTTATGTTGATTATAAAGTAATACATGTCTATAGACAATATAATATGGTAGCCAATTGGGCTGCCATTATAGGCTAAAGGCTAAACAATGCTTGAATAGAGGATTAGGGAAATGACTTTACCTCTTAGCCAGTTCATTTTAGACATAATTTCTTTTTATTCTAAAATACAAGCCTTGTTTCAAAATAACAACTAAATATCATAATAGTGCTATTCTAAAATACAAATACTATTCATCAAATTATATCTTATATCATACACTAATCCAACTACTAATTTACTTTTGATATCTGTCCTATCAATTTATTTTATATCAAATCAAAGAGTATTTATCGTAATTTCATAAAATACAATATATTTTTACTATCTTTTTCTTTACTTTATATCATATCAAAAATAATTATTATATTTTTTTATTTTTGAATTAAGTACTTATTTTTAGAATAACAAATATGAATACTTATTTTAGAATTACCTTTATTTCTAAAATGAACGTGCCTAGTGATTTTATTTTGTACGACAACTCTAGATCTCCGGTGCTTGTATAGCCCGGATTCTATAAGCATATTTTCTGCCCTTTTTTACTTAAAAGAAGGGTGAAAATTTTGGTCGTTATTTGGTAAACAGCCTCGAAGAAACCATACAGTGAGAGCAATTGGGTCTACAAACTATTAGCATTTTTCTTTAGACTTTTAATAGTCCCAAGAAGACCCAACGCAACGGCGAACCGAACTAACTAGGAACCAGCGGCGTAGGAAGCGGGTTTCTCCACTCGGCTGGCTTGAATCCGACGTCTCCGAGCTCCTCCGCCAAATCTAAATCCAGCCAAGTCTTCCTCACGCTCAACTGCGAAATGAATCGGTCTCGGTACATCCTTGCGCTCCTCACGTTCGTCACCATTGGAATGATCATAGGTGGGTCTCCTTTCCCGTACCCAATTTGATTCTTAATCCGTAATTTTTGGGTACAATTTCCAATTTGGAGAGATGGGTCTTTTTTATTCTATGACATTTCATTGAGTTCATTGCGTTTGTTAGAACTTAAAAGATTCTTTGGAATTGGATTGAGTGATCTGATGGTTACTAGAGTTGCAGCTCTTTAAGAGTATGTAAAGGAAAGTTCCATCCTTTATCAATTGGGTTTGATAGAAATGGAATTTGAATATCCAAAATAAGAAATTGTGATTTTTTTTTAGCTGGGTCCTTCGTCAAGAAATTGATTGGAGAACGATAACAATGAGAATTGGTTGTTAGTTTCATCTTCCCATGTCTTCAAGTTATGCTTTTGATGATCCCACTTTTCAGATGATGGTAGGTGTTTAATTAGGAGAAGAGGGCAATAGTTTGTCTCCTATTTTTAAGCAATTGAGGGAATTGATGCACGCTTAGTTTACTAGATGGGCATGGAAACTTGGCAGTGTTTATACTTAGTAGTTCTTGACATGTCTTTTGACTTACTAGTTCAGAATCAGTCTGTTCACTTCTATTTTTAACTCTTTAATATGAGAATCATTTAACTCTTTCGTTGCTAATAATTCAGTGTTATTGATGCTATTACATGGATCATGCTTTAGGTACTTCATGATATTATCATATTCCTGCAGGTTCTTTATTTCAATTGGCATTTATCAACCGATTGGAGGAGCCATCTGGTACACCACCCTCTCCAGATACACTACATTTTTTTATATAAATTAGTGTCTTTTACTAAGAATACCAACTATTGCAAGATATCTGTTACTTGCAATACTAACTATTTTTTGGTATCAAATACTTAAGGCTAAATTACACCTAGACCAGTTGAAGTATGACATAATATGTCTTATACCCCCTGAAGAAAAAAAATGTAACATTAAGATCCTTTGAACTACTATAAACTCCATAGGAGTTACGTCGTTAATATGAAAGCTAGTATTACAAAATTACTCTATGATGAAATACACATTTGGATTGCTGGAGAAGGGAGAGTGTTTGATAGAGAATGGAAGGGGGACAAATTGGGAAAGATTGAGAGGAAGAAGAGAAATTAGAAGCAATATCACCATAAAACTTTGGTTTGAGCTTGGCGATAGATGAGAGAAATATGAGGACAGGAAGGAGTAGAAATTGAGAGAGATTGAGAGTTTGAGAGGAAGGAGAGTAATTAGCTATTAGGAGAGGAAAATGTTGGCAGAAGAAGAGAGAAGATTAACAAAGATTGAGAAGGAAAGAGTATAAATGCCTTTAGTATAAATCTGTGGAGGAAGATGAGGGCAATTTCGGCACAAATGGGGGCAAAAAATGGTCACATGTCAATTTTGGACAGAAAAGTAAACAGTAGGCTAACATAAGGGTTAATTTTGAAATATTTGAATAGTTCAAGCCTTCAAGGGGTTCATTCAATATCACCATTTTTTTTTCCTCAGGATGTATAAGTGATACTTGGTCATAGTTCAAGGAGTCTAGATGTATAGCCAATATCTAGTTATCAGATTGCTGTATTACTTATTTGATATGAAAATGTCTAGTTGTTTCTATTGTCTTGATCATAAGGGAGTATATTTCCTTCCATCTTGCAAGTCCAAGTAGCTCACCCTGGCTTCCGCATCTCTAGCTTAAGCTAAATGTTAGGCTCACTTAGCCAGCCAAGGTCTCCACCTGATGTGCAACCTTCTGGTATCCATCCTCTTGCTCTGAGCCTTACATTTCTCGGGCTGAACGGAGCCTTTCGCTAAAGCGCACTAGCTTCACTCTTTTCCAACATTTTTGCCTTGGGATTTGAGATCCTTTCTCTATACCAATATCCTTGTCTGGACCTGAGGCATGAATTGCTGGAGTTGGTATAGTAGGTTGTCTTGTTTGCAGTAGGTAGTTCGTAGCATTAGCATGTAAAAGATAGGAAAACGATCAATTGTAACTGTCACATGAGAAGCTACCAATCCACTTGCTCTCACCATAGTCGGAGTAGTTCTTCTTCTCTTATTAGTAGCAGGAGTCAATGGTGTAGGTGTAGGAGCTCTTTAGTGAGTTTGCATTTTTAGCATTTCTCTCTACTTATTAGTGTCCCAGAGACCAAGTCAATTTCCTAAAGTTAAGATAAGCCTTTCCAGAGAACCATTTGGAAGGATATTATTTGTCTTTCTTGAGTTTTCTTTAGCCAGCAATTCAGTTTCAATTTATACTGTCAAGTTGAAAGCTGATTACAAAATATTGTAATTATCATTTTTCAATTCATGAAGCCTTCTCATCTGTTAGTTCTCTTCTGGCCTTTTACAGATTGTTGGTCAGAACTTAGAAGCTTGGGTGATGGTGTTGATTTGAACAAGTTCACTTGTCGTTAATCTTATGACCTATATGAACTTGTTGTGGTTCGAATGCAAATTTTAGTTCTAAATTTTACCATGAGGAACCTTTCTCCAAGAACTGGCTTTCCTGAAAATGAGCAAGACTTGTTCTGTTCCATTTGATGGAACTGCAGTAAACTTTAATGCTTCTAAGTTAGTTATCACTTGCAGGCATATTGCATTGGGAGAATGACAATGAGGCAACCACACTTCGCCTTGGATATGTACGTTTGGTTTTAGACTATGCAAATTTATTCTCTGCTTTTACTTGATCCAGTTAGTTACTAGCTTACTATGTAACATTATTGGTGAATTTGAATTCCTTCATTGAGTTAGAATGACATCCTTAAGATATTCTTGTGTCAATGTCTTCTTGATAAAACTTATCTTGGTTGTAGAAAAACTCAAACTTATCTGGATGAAATTTAATATAATACCAATTTTATCTAGACATTCCTTGATTTATCTGGTGAAAAATCCTGACTTAAAATTTAAAAGTGTTTTACGTATACGATCTAGGCTTGCTACAACAGAGATATTGAAATATTATCGATAATTTAAATCATTACTTTCCTGCTTTTCTTTTAAGTACCTCACCTAATTGAATAATTGTTAATTATTGTGTTTCATTATCCATTTATCAAGAGAATCTCTTGTAGTAAGAACAATAATTTCTTATAAACAAAAATTGTCTGCATTCATGACTTAGTGATTTTCAGTTTGGTTGGCTTATGGTTTCTATCAAATAAGAAACTTTTTACTGATATACATGTAGAAACCCTTTCAGTGATGAGGATAATGAGGATGGTTACCTTGATGCTATTATTTTCTATCTATATACTTGGAACTATTAGTTCTGAAGCATCTGAAGATTCCATCTTTTCCCAATTAAAGTGCCTTATAGGTTCTCGAAGCATAGGAGATTTTCCTGATTGTTAATCATGCCTTCTTTGAGATAAAGACTGAAACTTTTGTGTCAAAATAATCTTATGGTAACATCTACATCTTTTGAAAACTGCAGTTGTCTTTTAACCTTCAGTCATGAATTATGCATCTATGTACACCATATGAGACACCTGTGCCTGTGTGATCTTTGTTGCAAGTTAATCTTCTTAGTATTAAAGTACCAAAGAAATTTAAGCACTCAGACGAGTCAAAAGGTTCATCTGGATTATTAATCTGGACCATCAGCCAAATATTTTCTTTCAGCATACGACTCACTATTGTTTGGAATAAGCTAATTTGACATATTTCCTAAACTCTGTTTTCTTTTATTTTTAAAACTTCACAATTAAAATATGAAGTCTTCATCTTCAAAATATGGTTTTATGCAATCTTGGCTTTTTCTGGATGTGATATTTTCATATTTTGGTTACTTAGGTCAAGCCTGAAGTTCTCAGCTGGTCCCCCAGAGTAGTTCTTTTCCATAATTTTCTAAGCGTGGAGGTATGTTAATATTTTTGGGCACCTCAATTTACCTTTTACATTTGATATTACTTGCTTTAACAGTTTTAGTATTTCTAAGTGAGGAGGTATCTCCCTCTCTCATCCTCTTTTTTTTAGTATTAATCAAAGTTTTAAGTAAGTTAATGTATTTTTTTTATTTTTAGGCCTTATATGTGAGTAATTATTATTATTTTTTTATCATTTTTCTAATTTTTTTGATTTCTTTTATATTATTAAATAATATTTAGAATTTTATATAATTAAAAGGTAGTATGATCCGATATGGGCAAGCAACACAGCTGATATAGCCGATATGTATTAGTTTTCCGGATAGCCAATCTTGATCCCAATACTGCGTTTTAGAACCTTGCTCCTAAATAAAATGATACCAAATGTTAATGTGTTCCATTATCATAGTACATCACGTTCTTCATCAAATTAATTGCACTTTGATTATCATAGAACAAGGTCGTGATATCTTGATACAACTGGAACTCTTTAAACCAAACCTCTCAACCAAATTGCTTTTTTGACTGCTTTAGTTATGCTCTGTCTTGGAAGTAGATAAAGAAACTGTAGCCTATAACGAATGCTTTCCGTCTAATAGCTCCATCGGAGAGAGTAAAACAATAACCTGTCAAAGACCTCCCCCCGTCCAAATCATCCGTAAAATCTGAGTCAATATAACCAAGGAGTGTAGAACTCAGATTGCTATCCCTGTCAAATACCAAATCAACCTATGCATCTACTTCACTGCCTACCAATGCATCTTGCTTGGATTAGCTATGTAGCTGCTAACAACACTGACCTCTTGTGAAATGTTTGGACGGTACAGACCATGGCATACATTAAATTGCCAACAACATTTGAGTAAGAAATCTATGACATATACTCTTCCTCTCTCAGTTTTAAGTGATAATGCCGCCAAAAGCTTGAAATGAATTGCAAGCATAGTAGTCACGTTCAAGCATGTGCTCAACATACTTGTTCTATGACAATTGACAAGTATAATTTTCCCTCTTTGGTATTCCTTCGAATCTTCATACCCAAAATCTTCTTTGTTGCACATACCCAAGTTTTTTATCTCAAACTCTGCACTCAACTTATGCTCAATATTTTATTGTCCTTCATGGCTATGAGCATGTCATTAACATAGAGAAGCAAATAGATATAAGAATTGTCTAACAACCTCCTGTAGTACACAAGACTGTCATAGTTACTCCTAGAGTCGTCTTGCATAAGCATAAAGCTGTCAAACCTTTTGTACCACTACCTCGGTGACTGTTTCAAGCTGTACGACGATCTCTTCAATTTACAAACGTGATCCTCGCCTTTAATTTCAAAGCATTCCGGTTGTTTTATGTAAATATTTTCCTCCAACTCACAGTGTAGAAAATTAGTCTTCATGTCAAGTTTTTCCTGCACTTAATTAAAATGAGCAAACCATGGCAAACAAGACATGTATAAAGCTATGCTTCACAATATTAGTGAAAACTTAAGTTGATGTCATCTCTCTAGCGATAGTCCTTAGCGATCAAATGTGCCTTATATCTTGCATCCCCAATCTCAGGGATCTCTTCCTTCCTCTTGAAGACTCATTATAGCCAATTGACTTAGATCAATAAGTAACTTCACTGGTTGTCATGTCTGATTCTTGTAGATGGACTTGACCTCCTCATTTATCACAAGAATCTGTTGTGCAAACTCTAATCCTCTAATAGCCTGTGTAGGTGGACGGCTCCTGCACTTCAATCTCTTCTACCAAATTGAGCACGAAAGTTACTAAGTCTACATATCCATATAGGTGCAGTTCCCTAAACTGCCTTCTTGGCCTGCCAACTACCACACTGTCATTCTGGTCTTCATGAAAATTTGATTTGGAAACTGAGACATGTTTTTTCTAAAGTTGGTTGATTTGAAACACTAGATGACATCCTTTAAGTAGCCTCAATATCTAACTTCACCTTTTTGACAACACCTCTCTTGTTTCTCATAGATACAACAATCTACTTTGTCGAGTGAAGCTTAATAGATTCATGAAAAATAACATTCCTATTGATTACAACCTTTTTCATATCTAGACATCATAATATATATCCCTATACCCCATGGTATATCCAAGGAAAATTTATATCTTTACGCTAGGCTCTTTCCAATTATTAACATTATAGTAAGTATGACAATTAAATACTCTAAGATTTGAATAATCAATGGGAGCACACAGCTAAATACTTTAGGATTTGAATAATCAATGGGAGCACCAGACCATACCTCAAAAATTGTTGTATTAAGAGAGTGTTTTACTAATTAACATGACATTTTGACCGCCTTATCTCAAAAATCTTTGGACAACCGAGCATTTGAGAGCATACATTAAAGGCTCTTTCCATAAGAGTTCGGTTCACCCATTCAATGACCCTATTCTACTACGAAGTGTGCCTAACTGTTCAATGTCATGCTATACCCTCATCTTTGGAGTACTCATCAAACTTGCTATTGGAAAACTCCAAGCTATTATCTATCCGTAGGTGCTTGATCTTCTTCCCAGTCTGCTTCTCAATCAAAGTTTACGCTTTTCAAAAATAGTGAAGAAGTCACTTTTATGTCTCATTGGATGCACCCACTCTTTGAGTAATCATCGATATAAGTAAATACCTCACACCATCCTTCGAAGGAACTGGAGGATCACTACACGTCCGAATGGATGTAATCAAATGTGGCCTTGGTCTTGTGTATTGCTGTGCGAAACTTGACACTACACAGCTTGCCAAAGACGTAATTTTTACAAAAGTCAAGCTTGCCAACCTTTCGATCATACAATAGCTATCTCTTGCTAAGTATCTTAATCCCCTGCTCTCATATGCCCTAGATGCATATTCCATAACTTGATATCTGAGTTTGAATCATTTGCTAGGACACTGAAGCTGAACCAATCACTGTGCTACCTTGTAGAAAATACAATCCATCTACTTTGTCACTCTTCAACAATCACTAAAGAACCTCTAGTGACTCTTAGAACCAAGGATGGCTGTGCCATGGCACAACTCATGTTGACCACCGGCCGGCATGGCACTACGTGTGCCGCAAGAAAGGGAGAGAAAAAGAGGAGGGAGACTAAGAATGCTTCTCTCTTTGTCGTTGCTGCCGACCTTCATTATTGTCCGTCAAGAGCTAGTCCAAAGTTGCTGATGAAGGCACCCATTACGACGTAGCGGATTTCCTAGCCCCTATTGGCTTGAGGAGGAAGATGACTCGAGTGGAGCGGGTCGAGTCAATTTCGAATAAAACTTAAGTTTCGGATCCGGTTGGCATGCCACCTTGACCTATCTCACCCAAAACTAGAATGGAGTTGTCAATCATATCCAAATCTCCTCCGTTTGGCTTTGAGGAAGATCCTTGGCCCCTCTTCATTCTCTACAGGGATCAAGCATGTGTAATCATCTTATGCGTGAGTAATCAATGGTGACAAGTCGATCGATCCATAATGAAAGCACCGGTGGGTAGCAAAAACGACAAGATAAATACAAAAGTCTTCGTCATCTGTCAGTACAATGCTAATAGAGTCAACGAATCCATACAAACAAGCCAACGGTATATTCAAAAAGGTTAGATTCAAAGTCAGTTCCCCTGGTTGGTAAAAAGAATCACGATAGCTTTTCACTCCACCCAAATTCACAACTTAAGTTTTTATTCGAAATCGAGCTGACCCGCTCCACTCGAGTCATCTTCCTTCTCGAGCTAGTAAGGGCTAGGGCATCCGCAACGCTGTGATGGGCGCCTTCATCGGTGACCTTGTGCTGGCACACGACGGGCGACAACGAGGTTGACGGCGACGATGACGGCAACAACGACGAAGAGTGAAACTCTAGTGTCTTAACCAACTTGTCATATATCTTAACCTAGATAGTACCAATGTCCACTTTGGAGCAAGACATGTCATTTTATATAAGATTTCATCCTCCTCTGATATATAGCAAACCAATCCCACTGAGAACACATGAAATGCACACGCTGAGCCCAAGATCTATCTGTCATCAAATTGGTTATCTGATCCATCTAGGCTATCATCTACAACTCCTATAATAAATGAAATAGTTTCCTTGCCTTCCCTTCATCCTTCAATTTGGGACATTTATTCTTGTAATGCCTAAATTTGCGACAATATTGGCACTTGTCGTTCTTCTTCGACCTAGATTGCGATTGCCCCTTAGACTTTCCTTAACCCCTTTTTATCAAACTAACTTCTAAAGTTAGAGGTATTATCTAAATCAAGGTTCCAAAACTTGGTATTGGGATCGAGATTAGTTGTTTGAAAAAATGATACATATTGGCCATTTCAGTCGCTTGTATCGAATCAGACTGTATTTTAATTATATAAATTTAAAATATTATTTAAAATGCAGGAAAATTTTCTAAAAACTTAGAAAAATGACAATAAAAATAAAAAAGTAATAATTACTCACATATGAACCCTAAAAACTAAAAAAATATATTAACTTACTCAAAACTTTATAAATTTCAAACTCGCTCTCATAAATTCCTATAGTCGTCATCATCATAATTACCATAAATTTATAAATAATGATGTCTAGGGCCTGGTGCTACAAAAAGTGATTGTATTATACTAGCCATATCAATGGATCTTATTGTGTTTGAGAAAAGATAATAATTAGTATGAATCTTGTGTTTGAGGATATTGAGAAAGATAGTAACCAGCATACGGATTTTGTAACGATTTCAAATAATAAATACTTGATGTACCATAATCATAAAGTACAACATCCTCATAACGATGTTGCCAGTATATATATATATATCCTCAGTTTTTCTGTTTGCAATTCTTATGTCTTCTTGACTTCCCTAAACAAATATAAAAGGAATGATCTCACCACGTGGTACATTATAAGGATTATTAGGGTTATCACTTGTATTAGTAGCTATACAATATTTCGATAATAAACGACTTGTACTAGCCTCTGGCCTTGTCGTAGTCTTCCTTAATACCTCATCTAACAATAGGTTATCTCTATAATCTAATAATTTATTTTATTCTTCATCAAAAACATGATTTAAATCAATCAAATAATCATTTTCTACCTTCTTAAATTTTTCTTTCTCAATCATATATTATAATGACAGAATACCATAGAAGCTAGTTTTGACCGATCTTGAGCCGGATCGGGATAGCCAATCCCAAAGCAAGGCTGAAACCAGTCTAGTGACTGGTTTCGGCTAATACCCGATCCTTATCGAGTCAGGATTGACCGTATATGCTGATCCCACAGTATCAGACTGGTTTCGGCTGATACTCGATCCTTATCGTGTCAAGATCGACCGTATCGTCTGATCCCACATGATATTAATAGGATTAGTCGAACTCGGGTCAGATCCGACCTATATCTAACCTGAGGACATCAATTATTGACGTCCTTGTGCCCTCCTCTCCTTTTTCTCTATCTTTTTCTCTTTTCTCTCTTGTTCTCTACTCTTTGACCTAACCCATCGTCGTTGGATTAGTTCACCGGTGACCTCAATGCTTGGAGACATCTTTTGATCAAGATTTGGCGCCCTCAGGTGAGTAACTGTTTTTGTTTTTGTTTTTCTCTCATTCTCTCTCTAGTACTTCCTCTCTTTCTGCTGCCAACCTCCGGTGAGCCCCTTCCCTAATCTCTCTTCCTCCCTATCGCTAACTCTATCTCTCTATTGCTGTTATCATAGCAGAAAATGTGCTGCAGTAGCAGTGAGATAGAGAGACATGAGAGAGTGTAGAGTGAGATAAAGGAAGAGTGGGAGGAAGAGAGAGGAAGAGAGGAAAAAGAAAGGAGACAGAAGAAATAGAGAAAAAAAATAAATAAAAGAAAGTTAAATTCATGCTTGTGGCAGTAAAATAGAGAGGGAGGAAGAGAGGCAAATAAAGAGACAAGAAGAGAAGGGAGAGACCGAGAGAGAAGCTAAGAAGTAAGCCCTTGTTCACTTGTGGAATAGGATATTGTTGAATATTAGATGTCATGTGCTGCATATTGTATTGATCTTATTTTAGAGGATTTTAACAAAAATCTTAAAATTGATATGGTCATAGATAGAAGGTTAGAAGAAGGTTAAAGGTCGACAAACTTTATGTGCAACCATAGTTAGAATTTTAATTTACTTAGGCAGATAATTGGTGGTAGGGAAATAATCAGACCCTGTCTCACTAGATTTGTCACACATTTTTAAATATTAAAGAGTATCATTCACTACAATAATGATATTATTTAAATGTTTATACCCTACCGATCCGGCCGATACCCTACCGAAACCAATCAATAGATCCGTTTCGGCCGATCCCACTCGGGATCGGCCGAAACTAGGAATCATGGTTCTAACTATACTGTGTCAAGGACAATATACACAGATAGATGTATGTATTGGCTGGATTAGAGACTTCAATTAAAACATTTGGGAAAATATTTGATACCTCTTTAGATGCCTCATATTTTCCTATTGTTGAGAATGTAAAGAAGAGGTTGGCTGGTTGGAAAGGTAAACTCTAATCTTTTGGAGGTAGAAATGCAGACTCATTCTGATCAATTTAGTTTTGAGCTCTACTCTTTCTAGTCTATTTGGGTTAGAAAGAGGATAGCTAAGCTGATGACACTCTTTCTGTGGAAAGGGGCTTATGAGGGAAAACATGGTTACTCCTTAGCAAATTGGCAAAGGGTGTGCAAAAAGGAGTTTGGGGGTATCAAAATTATTAATATTGAGGAGATGAATATTACTTTACTAGCAACATGGTGATGGAGATTGCTAAACTCTGATAATCAGATGTAGACGATTGTGGTCTTGTAGAGATATTATAAAATGGTCAAGGTAGAGGCTTTCCAATTGAAAAACTCAAGTAGACTGTCTCCTTTTTGGAGATATGTTACATAGTCTGGTATGGTGTTCAAGGCTAGCTTAAGTTGGAATTTGAGTAATGACAAATCTGTCAATTTCCAGAAAGACATTTGGATTGGTGAGTATATCTTGGGCGTGAGGTTCACTAGACTTTAGAATGTAGCTTGGAATGAGGATGGCCTAGTTGTTGAGGTTTGGAATGGGGGGGTAGAGTGCGATGTGAATTACAAAAGATCCTCGGATGATAGGCTGCTGGCAAAGGAGCAGAACATGATCAACTATGTGAAGAATAACATTTAGGTTGTTGGGAATTAGGGATGGTGTGTGCTGGAGGTTTAATAAGGATGGCATATATACAGTGAAATTCATATATAAATTTCTAAGCAATGGGTGCAATTATCAAAGATTTTAACTGGTATTTGGAAGATTAAAATCCCTTAAAAGGTCAGAGCATTCCTATGGCTAGCTTGCAATACCAGAACACTAACTAGAGATAATTTGGTGAAGAGGGGGTTGGTCTGGAAATACCTCTTGTGCATTCTGTTGTAAGGAAGAAACTGTCAAGCACTTATTTTTGAACTGTTTACATGCTAGACAGGCTTACCAGTGGATGAAAACTGCATTTAAACATCAGACTCTGCACAAGTTTGTCATAGAGCTGTTTGATTGGAAAGGCAGGTGGGAAAACAAAGATGGTAAAGCCTGGTGGAACATGTGTTGTTGCAGCCTGCAGTGCTTTGGCTGTTTGGTTGGAAAGAAATTAAGAACTTTTCAGCAAAAAGAGAAGGCATGGAGAGAGTTTATCTCAAGCATTAAATCAGTTTTCTTGTGCTAGACAAATACACAGGGAGGAGCCCAGGAGCAAGGCTAGGAAAATTATCCATGGTGGTGATATAAAGGAACCAGTCATTTTAGACAATGATTACCGGAGTGGTGACTTGGGTTGCTGATGTTTGGAAATCTTTGTGTCTACGCTAACTTTCTCCAGTTGTTTGGTTTCAAGGCTTGTGTTGTGTGACCTCTGTTTAGATCTTTTGGTTGGTTGGGTTGTAACTTTGTATAACTTTCTCTGTTTACTGTTTTGGAGGCTGGGTTAGGTTTTTGGCCTTCTGTTATGCTGTGTTTTGCTTGTTAGTGATCAGGGTATGGTTTGTACTACTGACATTCTTCTACTGGTCCCTGTATTGTATAGGACTACCTGTTTTAAGTTTCAATGAAACAGGGCAAGAGCTTTTTCTTCAAAATAAAAGGAAAGAAGGGAAAAGCCTTTCCAACAAATACTACAAACATTATACAATATAGATGTAACTTTACCTGCAAGTAGATGGAGGTGCATGTGAAATGGAGAGAGAGAATTTGTAAACAGTTTGTAGAACTGTTTGTAACCATAGTATTTCTTTTTTCAATGGGGCAATACCTTCATATCTCATACCTTGAAGAGGTTGAACCCTTCTAGGTTACTTTTCTACTGACTAATATCTAGCTCTGTATAATGTCATTTATAGATTACTAGGTAAATGCGAGTAAATTAAAATAGGAATTTCCTTTCGATCTTGATAAGTACTGAACACACTACCTCCAGTGGATAAATGTATTTCTTATAATCATTTGTTATCCAGGAAATAGATCCTATATAGAATATAAATGAAAATTCCTTATATTATGATAAAAAATGGAGTGAGAAAAAGCATATGATTGGTTAGTGAGAAGCTACAAATAAAATTTGAACCCACATGAAATTCCTTATTAAATGGATTCAAATCACTTCTATGATCTTCAAATATTGCCCTTCAGTACTCATAGCATTATCCATTGGATTGCAGATAATTATGGAGTTAGCTAAAGAGAGATATTATCCCATATGTTAAACATGAAAAAGTCTAGCACAAAACCAACGTTTCTCATTAGTGAAGAATTTAACTTTTTTTCTACCTGATGTGCACTGTTGATATCTTAGTTTTAAAATTTTCTAATCTTGATTTTAAAATTCCACTCTGAAGTTCATTTCAAGCATAATTCTCTTAGCAGTATTCATGTAATGAAGCAATTTTGTTAGTAATGCGCAATCTGCAAAAGATCTTCTGAAATGATCAAGTCCTGAGCATATTTGCAGGAATGTGATACTCTCAAAGCAATTGCTAGACCACGTCTCCAAGTTTCCACCGTGGTAGATACCAAGACAGGAAAGGCAAGTTTGTATTTACCAAACACTTAGATTGATATCTGCATTTCTCTCGTAATAGGCCTTAGTTATTAACAATGCCTTTGACATGGAGGATGGAACCATTTATAGACTAACTTGTGGAGAAGAAAAGTATAAGACCTAAATTGCTGGGACGTAGAGCAATGCCTTTTTTTTCTTTATTATTGTAGTCTATATGTAACCTAAGTCAGACCAGTTCTGTATGCATCCTGTCTTCCTTTATTATGTTCTTATTTAAAATGTCCAAACTGGGACTCAAATGATTTTTGTTGTTCTAGCTCCTTATAGATCTAGATGGTTAGCATCTTGTTAGTTTCATTCAATTCACTATTATTTGCAATTTTGGTTGGAATTCTTGTATAAGGATGGAAAGTGAGTTTAGAGTTCTATTACAATTTACCTACCACGGTTTTTATTAGGACTTTCAAAGGGATTCGCCTAATGTTATGGTAAGGCTTCTCAAAATGCACTCTGATGTCACAGATCCAAGTCAGAGAAACAACCCCTCCATCAATTGGGGCAAGGAGTACATCTTTCGTATCTCAAAACCAATAACGGTTGGGCCTTGTGCACAATGGCTCCCTTATTTATTGTTTTATACTAATTATGACGCTCATATGCCCGCATGCAACTAGGACATGTGGATACCAAGCTTCCACTAATACTATTCTGAACTGAATTTCGTCAACTTTATTATCTGTCCAACTAGTCAGAAGTAATTAATCAAGTAACTTGTAAACAACCTTAATCATTACTTTTAACAAGTTTGTGTTGACATATCAATGATGTTTCAATTTTTGTTGGTTGAGCGCACTATTTTGAACTAGCCCACAATCCTATGTTGGTAGCAAGTATCCTGGAAAATATGTCATTGCTATTTGACTTTCTATCTGAAGTGGACCGGAAGAAGCCCATTAGCAATACTTTTGCCATTATTTATTGTTCTGGAAAATCCTAAACTTCTTGATATCTTTGCACCAACTTTTCTGTACTTCCTCCAGGGTTTCAAAAGTGAAGTTCGAACAAGTTCTGGCATGTTTCTGAATAATGATGAGAGAAAGTTTCCAATTGTGCAGGTTGGTTACATTGTTTGCTAATTGCAGTTTTTCCCATTGGTTTGCAAGACTGATTTTAATCATACTCAAGATGTTCTTTTCACATTGTCGTTGCACCGACATACTTAGTCATAATTTACACAATGACATTAACTGGAAGTTATATAGAGTTATGAATTATGAAGAATGAGCATTGGTTAGCTTACAATTCTTAAAGACTCACAGGGCTTTTCTTATTTTTCTTTTAACCGTTCAGAGGTGCACGCAAACATTTTATACTGCTATAGAACAACTAATATCGTGCAAATATAAGAACCACTTACAGATCATCCGTTGAATTTTATAACTATATCAAAAGTTCTCTTGCTCGTGAGAACTTACGATGAATTGCTTTCTGTGATTGATCAATCTAATCTTAGTGACCCTCGAGATCAAATTAATATGTCTTAGTGCCCTTTGAGATAGTTGTCACGACCCGAAATAGGAATCATGACCGGCCATGCATCTCAATATGTTTGAGATACACGAAGCCTTATTAATACTTTCTACGTGTACAATGGCAAAATAAATAAATAAAATAAAAATCTGCATTATTAAATTTAAAACTAATTGTAATAAACATAAAATAATGTTAATGTTTTTGAGTCTCTAACTAAATAAATAGAACTTCTAATTTAAAGCATAAAATCCAAAAGAGCAGAAAAGTAAATAGGTGAATCCTAAGTGGAGGTGAAGTCCGGGTACATCTCGCTCAGTTGCTCCACTGACTATTATCTGAGATAGATAAATAAATACAAAAAAAAGAATCCATGAGCCAATAACTATAGCTCAGTGAGTGGAATTCACTCGAAACCAAATAAATTTTAAATCATATTAATGCTAAATAAAATTAAACTAAAAGCAATAATATCCATAACAATATGCAATAGGCATGCTCTTTAAATAATAACAATGATAACAATAGAGAGAGTTGCAATTTGTAACTTTACACGGTTTCAACATATTAACATCTTTTCAATATTTATACTGTCATATGTCTCAATGGGTCTAAACCCTGTGGATCCACATCAACTAGAAGTCACATCGAGATGACGCTCGAGACTTTTCTTCATAGCTGATCCGATTAGGGTCATCAGATGGTATTAATATGTGATCAACACATTCTGTTATTTTCACTAACCGTTGAGAGAAATTAGAGTCACCTAGGAAATTTCTCATTCATCTAAGGACTGTTCTCTAAGTCGTACCAATACTAGTCTCATTTATTTTTTCTTTTCACAAATTTCAATATTTGCACGAAGTATGGTGATGCACTGAGTATAATGATTAAATACACACTAAAAATATAACAATTAAATTTTCGCACGTACGGATGAAATAAATAGATTTGCACACAGAAATTGTAACAATTAAATTTTTGCACGTAAGAGTGAAATAAATAATTTGCACACAGAAAATTTACATGGTCTAACAAAGGTACGAAATATAATAAAATAAATATGTGAGTCAACCGACTCACCTGAGTCTAGGCAAGACAACCGAAATCTCAAATCTCTAGCTCACGTACTAAAAATCACCTCATTAAATAATAAATAATAATAAATTTTTTAATTTGAATTGTATCAATATTTTTAAAATTTAAAAACTAAAAAGAACTAAAATGAGTTTAATTTACCCATTGGATTGGGCTGGGCTACTGTTGGCCTGGCCTATTCCAAAAAATGAAGCTAATTGGGCTGGGCCAAGGCCCAGCCAAGAAAATGGATTGGGCTGCGGGTTAGCCTGCAGCCCATCCAATTTAAATTGGTTCGGGTTGAGTTCCTTGGATTCGGATCCAACCCGACCCGAATCCAACAACCTAATAGGAGAAGGCCAGACTCGGGTTGCCCGAGTCTGTCTTCTCCAAGCTGGAGAGAGAGAGAGAGGAAAAGAGAGAGAGGAAAAGAGAGAGGACAAGAGAAAGAGGAAAACGTTGGCGGCCACTACGGCGGCGGTTCGTCGGCCGCACCCTCAGCTCCCCAACACCCACACGGTGCCGCCGTCCTCGCGAGGTGGAGGAGAACCCGCGAACGGTGGTCAATCCCAAGACCGATGGCGACCGGAGCCATGAGGGCTCCAACGGTGAACGCCCACGGCACGAGGCCAACAGCAAGACCCTTCCAGACGGAGCGGCTGCGACCCAAAGCCGCCGGCCGGCCTGATTCGCCGGTGAAGCTGACATCCCAAATTAGGTATTTTCGATTTACCCTATTAAACTTTAATTAAAATTTATGGGTGGGGGAGGGCTTACCAACGAGTCATATGGTGTTCTTTGATTGCTTCGGCGGCGCTCCGGCGATCCGATTCCACAGCGACGACTTCGACGGTGAGAGCAAATAAGAAAACGAAAGAGGGGAAGAAGAAGAGAGAGAAGGGGGGGCTGAGATGGTTAAGCAGAGAGAGAGAGGGGATTAGGGTTTTAATTTATAGATTAACAGAAAAATCCAGATCTAATCCGATCTGGATTAGGCGTGATTTCTCCCTGCGCCTCGTCGCGTGCCGGAGAGGGAGAGGGGAGGGGTTGCACGTGCACCCTCCTCTCTCTCAACCCCTAAATTTTATTTTATTTTATTTTATTTTATTTTTTTTCTGATTCTTACAATAGGTACTTGTTTCAAATATGAACGTGGTAGCAACAATCAAAAAATCTTCAAAGAAGTTCAAATGTTCTCATTTCTTATAGATATGCAATATATACTTTTAAGCATGTAATGAGATAGATGGATGGTAGGAGAGAGGAGATAGATGAAAAAATTGAGGGGGAACTTTTGATTTGTGCAATGAGATATGTGGGTGGTAAGGAGAGGAGAGATGATTTTAAAATAACTTTGATCAAATCAAAGGTAAAATATAATTAGACTTATGTGTGAAATAATTTAAATAGTGTTTCTAATTTAGAGTAAGAATAATTTGATGTTTGCTTTCTAATTTAGAGTAGTGTTTCTCTAGAATAGGGAAAAAGAGAATTCTAAAGCAAACGGGCGCTAAGAGATTTGGCCTAGCTCATTGAATGTAGCAAGCTGCATGTGTCCCAAGTAGTTGTACAAGACCAATCTATTAACTTAAGCAGTTTCCTGTGCCTTCTCCCTATAGAAGAGACAAGCTAATATAGCAAGAGCCAGGAATATATTAGAACCAAACAGCATTTGGCTTCGGCCATGAAGCATATTGTTTATTATTTCTCTGCTGAATTATTAGAGCTCATGTCATTTTCTATCCAGGTAAAAGATTTTCCAATGTGGCACATGCTATGGAGCTGGTCGTGATTTGCCGCCATCTATTGGTGGCAATTGTATTGGATTACATGGGTTCATTTCTTTAACCTGTATATCAACTATCAAGTTATCAATAGTTCGTGTAAGTCTAAACTGAAACTAATAAAATCTATAATTTGCATTAAGTTAATAATCTAATAAATACAATAGAATCACACATACCTGTCAATGATGTAACTATCATGCACTTGGCCATGTCAACCCTGGGCACAACCCATTTAACTTGTATATGTTGAATAAGGATAAATTATTGATTGTACAACATGAGCATACCCACCTAAAATGACGTTAGGTCGGTGAGCCTTTTAAGATAAACAAAGATAAATTTGAAGATCTCTGGTTTGTATCAGATTGACGTGTTGAGTTGTCTTGTTGAATTAGAAATTGCCATACTTGCCACTGTTATCAAGGCTATATCATTGCATGCTGGCCACAAGTTAGGCAGGCTTATTTGCTTGATGTGCCACCTACTTCTGCAGCAGCAAGTGATGCTACCTCCAGTCTGTTTTTCCGTTATTGCTGTAGGAGCATTTTTGTTGCTATGGAGTCCTTTTGGAATATATAATCCATTGCCACTGCATTGCAAATGGAGTCCTTTTGGATCTGATAACTTCAAATTCCCTTGTTTGTTTATGGTTATTTGATGGCAGACTTCTATCGTTGTTCACTATAAGTTATGTCGCCTCCGGAATCTTTGTTGTTTGTTGGTGGCATTAATTATAGGGCTTATTTGGCAATTTGATAAGAAAAAATTGGGATAGGGATTGTTATAATATAAAATATAAAATTACTATTATTTAACATCTAAGTTTTTAGAGAAACTGGTAAGTTAAATAATATCAGAGCAGAAGTCTTGAGTTTGAATCCTATCAAACTCATCTGCTATTTAAAATATAAAACCTCTACATGTTTAAATTATATTCACTTCTTAAGCTTATCAGAATGTCTCAACCTAGAAGTGAGGGGGCAATGTAAAAATATAAAATATAAAAATCATCATTCTCTAGTAACTTTATTTTTTAGAGTAGTCGATGAGTTAACAGGAATAAAATGAAAACTTATCTCAAGATAAAGGTAGTTTTTATCCCAATTTTTTTTTACATGGTTGGTTGAAAAATTTGGGACAAATGTTAGAGAAAATATATGATAAGAATGGTTTTTGGTTTTGATGGTTGAGACAAGAGATAAAAATGATCAAATTGAACGTATTGCCCTTTTCCTAGTTTAATGTAAATATATTTTTTTGAGAAATATGGAAAATACGTTTAAAATTCACCATATTTTAATACAATATATAAATATCATCACAAATAATATCACAAATGAACATTCCATATTAAACATTTTTACTACAAACATTTTCTAATATATTAATAAGTATATTATAGTCACATTATAATGTGGGTACCTGAATCTAAATTGGGATAAAGATTAGTCATTATAATATATTATAAGGGCAAATTGGCTATTTTTTCTTTGGGATAAAAGAGTGAGATAACCCATTTCTTATCTCAACCAAAACCTAGGATAATGTTAATCCAAAATCCCTGTTTATCTTTTTATTTTTGTCCCAACAAGCAGGCCCTCTATCCTAACAAAGCGACTTTCTGATAATAAAAATAGCACCTGCTTGGCACTAATTTTTGGGATAGCCGAGTTTAACTCGGAGAAACCCTATATCCCACTTTGTGAAACAGGGACATATGTTCTATAGCATTTATATATTTCTTCCACGAATTCATTTGGCTTCAATAGGTTTGTTGCAATCGTAACAAAGAGAGGATTCCATTATTGTAAACAAAGAGAATTAAAGTATTGAAATTGCTTGATATGATAGATGTAGTTTTGGGCAACAATGGTTATGCTGACGGTGTACTGGCATGTGGCAAAGGGGGTACCGCACAACACCCATCCTATCAATGATCCGCTTGCCATCGTCACGACCATAGATCTTTCTGTTGCTACCAACCTCAACGGGTGATGATAAGGTCGGTAGCGAGCGGCGAGTGGAGACAATAAGGTCGAAGAGTGAATGTGAGTAACCTCCCTTCTCTTTTTATTTCCCTCTTTTGTGGCATGGCTGGTAAGTGCCGTGCCTCATGTCCCATGCTGACCAGTGGTCGGCACGATCCGTGCCTATGGTATGGCCATCTTTAGTTTTTGACACCCAGTGTAGTCATGATACAAAGTAACAAGGGCATTCTAGCAAAACAAAGGCCCCTTGGTTATGCCATGTACCTTGTGTCAATAAAACTCGGCCGATAAGCCGGTGGAACATCCCAAGACATGGCACTTACCTTGGATCATTATTTGCTACAGGAATGATATTTCTTCTTGAAGTAAATTGATACCATTTTGTTCCTACCAAATTGAGGAAGAATTTATTACGATGAACATAAGGGAGGAAAACAATTGAAGCATCTCTTTCTTTATATTGAAATTGCAGCTGTAGTTTCACTTTAATCCCTTGGCAGCTTTTGTCTGGATATGTTTCTCATTGGTGCCTCTTTCAAGTTGAGAACAGAATGTTAGGCAGGGTTTCAGGAAATTTAGAGCAGAGCTGTCATTGTTGCTAGATTTAGTTGGGAACTTACAAGGATTCCAGATATTTCTAGCTTTGACAACATCAATCTGCTTCCACTGTGTCAGCATGATCAATGTTCTCTATTGAAGACCCAGAATATAATCCAATCTGTACCATTTTAGAAGTACTATCTATACCTATCAAAAGAAAATCCTAGAGATTGTGTGCTGATCACAGTGACATTGCAACAGCTTCTTTGTTTCTTTCTACCAGGCTATTGAGAAACGAATTTCTGTATTTTCTCAAATACCTCCGGAAAATGGGGAGCTCATTCAAGTACTGCGGTAAATTCTGAACTTTGCTTCTCGTAGACTAGAACTATAAGCTCAAGTTGACTCTATGAAGCTAATACCTAGTAAGTTACAGGTATGAACCAAGCCAATATTACAGACCACATCATGATTACTTTGCTGACACTGTAAGTTTTCTTCTACATTTTATGCTCTTGTATTTAAATTCAGTATGCTGATATGGAACTCTGCCTGCAGTTTAACTTGAAGAGAGGAGGGCAGCGGATAGCAACAATGCTCATGTATTTAAGTGACAATGTTGAAGGCGGTGAAACTTTCTTTCCTATGGTTAGTACAGTCTCTAGAATACCATATACTAGTCGTAAATGTCATATTGGAATGTTGTCAGTTGCTTCCTTTTCTACTTGATAAGCATAATTATTCTGGCTAGTTCTTGCTTGTTATAAATTAGTCCAATTTTCATGATTGCTTCTATTGATGAAGTATGATTAACTTGCTATTCGACATTCTGTACTTTTGTATCACTCAGCTTTTAATGTATCTACCAGATTCTTGTAGATCATATATGACACAATTTTCTTCTTTAACATCTGACTTAGACATCTTTTTTTTTTTTAAAAAAAATCTGACTTAGATGCCCAATCTGTAGAAATATCTAAAACATCCTCATTTATAACCTCAGAGCATCCCCTCAGTCAAATCCTTGATGGGTAGACAAAAGAACTTCGCCAACCATCTTGTACCTCACTTTCCTAAAACGGTGATCAAGATTTAGTCAAGACTTTCCTCATAGCTAATCTACACCTCCTTTTGGAATCTGATATAATTTAGAAGCTTTGAGCTCTTCAATGGTTCACTTGGATTATTTGTTACAAAAAAATTCTTGTTTTTTTTTGTTGAAGAATTGTCTCTAATATTCTGTTACCTCCCCTCTTTCTGCATGATGTTATGTTCTTCCATGGATAAATCTTTCATATATTATATCTGCTGCGATCCAGTGATATAAGAAGTCAGAGTCTACTTGTACTACCGGTGTTCAAAAATTAAATATATTTGCTTGGGAAAATAGTGTTGGTTATTGTTATGTTTCAATTTTTCCTTTTCTTTCCTTCTTTTTTTTGTGGATGTGTGTGTGCATATGTTCTTGCTTTTAGTACCTCATTGATGATAGGTTCCTTTAGTTCCAATTAATTTAGTGATAAGGACTTGATTTTAATCTAGTAGGTTGTTTTGAATTGATTGCATCGCTCATATTTATTTATTGAATTTTCTACTCTGAACTAGCATTGAAACGCATTTTCCTCCCACTGCATATTCAACTGTATGGCGCATTCTTGTGTATGCTCAATTCTTTTTTCTTCTTTCTTTTATTTTTAATTATGAGTTTCCCCAATTTTCTCATGCAGTCATGCTTGAAACATTTCTTGAATGCCTCAACCATATTTTTCAGTAACATAATTTTCTAAACAACCACCAATATTTCTAAATCATCATCCGGCCCTTCTCCCACCAAATAATGGGTTCTCAAAGTTCACAAGGTACCAGCAGAAAAGTTTTAAATTTGCCACTAGTGAGCACCTTCTCTATCAACCCTCTTTAAATTGATACTGATTTGCCGAAGTCAAATGTTGCAAAGTTCTGTACACCCTGTTGGCCAAATCCGCTTTGGTAGGTCAGGCGCGCTTCACAATTGAACTAGGATTCCATATTTCCATCTATTTCTGAAGAGAAAAATGTTGCAAAAATTTTGGCTTGGCAGATAAGAAATTTGTGAGCACCAATTGACAGGTATAAGTGCCTCACCTTACTGGTTCCTTTGAGCTCGTAAGAGTCAGGTGCAGCTATTCTTTTAGTGAAGTTATGAGAGCTGACTACGTAAAGAGAAATTAGATAACTTCTGGTAACTTTCCTTTCTATCTAAGTCACAAATAATTGTATTGCCAGATGAAAAACAATCTCAATATCTCAATGTAAGCAATATTTATACTCTAAAATATTTAATTGATGTAGCAATGAATGAATTGCATTGAAGGTTAAGAGAACTTTCATTCTTTTGAAGTCATTATTGTTGCATCGCTTTTCTTTTGTCTTCTTTCTTTCTTTTATTTTATCTGTCTCCTGATTTTCCTGTCATCTTCTCGATTCTAGGCTGGAAATGGTGAATGCAGTTGTGGAGGAAAGATGGTGAAAGGGCTGTGCGTAAAGCCTACTAAAGGGGATGCAGTGCTCTTCTGGAGCATGGTCAGAGTTCTTGTCTTATGTCTTAGAAACACTCTCCCAGTTGCTACTACCATTAAGTATAAGAATTATAATAAAACTAAAAAAAAAAAGTTCCCTGATACAATTATGAAATTCTTTCAGGGATTAAATGGTGAATCAGACCCAAAAAGTATACATGGTGGATGTGCAGTTTTGAAAGGAGAGAAATGGTCAGCCACAAAATGGATGAGGCAAAAGACTACATTTTGATTGATATCTATTCTTTTCCATACCAGCTAATCTTTGTAATTCTTCCTTCATATTATAGATCAGAAGGTTATACATTCTAATGCAGATTAGTGTTGTATTTATAATGTAACCTTATTGTTATTCTACAACAGTTCAGAACCTCGATTGGCATAGAGTGAACATTTTACATTATTCGATGGAGTTATTTTCCTCATTACAAATATTAAATGTTCAAAAGAAAGAGACGAGGAAAGGAAAAAACAGACATTCTAATGTTCCTAAAGGTTAGCTAATGCTTATGAAGCTGAACGAAATAAAAATAATAATAATAATAATAATTTATCCTGCCTAAGTGATGAGAATTGATGAGGACTCACCTTCATTATCATTTCACTCTGATCATGAAATTATATGCACATGAATACTATATGCAAGAAGAAGCTAATAAAATTCAGGAGAAGAAGAAACTTCTTAGAGAAGCATTTTGTAGTCAATTGCATGCGCTTCAGATAATAAATAATCTGTTCTGTTCCTTCATAATTAGTCAAAACCAGTAACGGAGAGTTATGTAAGTATCCTTTTAGTTATTACCCAACATACATGGAATCTTATGAATACATCTCCCCAAAACCCCCAACTCCTAGTTTACTCTATCCAAATCCACCGAAGTAAGGGTTATTTCCAAATGCCCAATGCACCAATAATATAATATTTTACTAGTATGGTTAGAGAGCATTAGTCACCCCAAATCTAAAACGGTGGATCCCAAATCTCCGGGCGATTTGCATAAAAGGATCCCCTAGTTATGATATTGGCAATTTTGTGCTTTTTAATTTTTGAATAGCAAATTTTGGTCTTTGTAACGGACGGAATATGAACGGCACTTGATTCGATTGGGCACACCACCTACCTACTCGGTTCACATGGCATTAGGCCTGGTTATCTTTCCTTTTTCAGCATATTCGGATATTGTAATAATAATAATAACATCTTGGTGGATATTGGACAAGTTGTAATGGGTCGGATTACTGATCCATTAAAGGATAGCTGCCTATGTATGTGGTGTGCATCCTATTTGGTGGGCTATTGAAGATTGATTGCATTTTCTTTTACTATAGGAGTAGTTAACTAATATTACAACCAACCACCACCATCGCCGAGTACCACCAACTCTATCACCTTGAGGGTGTGTACCACCACCTCCACCCCCTTCAACCATAACCCAACTATCCACTGGCATGGGTAGTGATCAAACCCAAGAGGATCGAAATAATTTGGTATTAGAGCTGACATTGCTCGGCAAATGGCCTATACGAGAAGCATGACCACACACACATTAAGAGCTAGAAGTGCTCCAACCACTGGTGTGGACAGCAACCACGGCGAAAGACATGAGGAGGACTAGAGAAGTGTTAGAGAGAACAATAGAGCAGATGATGATACTGGTGGCACAGAGTCTGATGCAGCCACAAGGCATGATATGCTTACTGTCGCGGTGTCACACGTGGCGATAGCCTCCCCAATAGCAGCTGTCGCCCAAGGACCTCATGTGGCAACAACTTCAAATTAGCACCTAGGGCACACCACCGAAGGATCATCACTATTTTTGGGGGGTGCTCCATCCAATGGCCAACAAGGAGCGTAAGGAGCCCTAGTGCCTAATGAGGTTCTTGATCAAGCCAAACTATTTAAACCTTGGGTCCAACCATTAGGATTGTGGCTCGCACCTAGCCCACAAGCTCCACCTAATCTAGAGACTAAGAGAGGAGGACCATGGATATGTGAACCCAAAGCAAGACTTAGGGCATGGACCAAACTATTTGGCTTTAGACCCGGGGACGAGACTAGGACGGGCCAACCACATCACCTTCTTTTTATGGGGCCCCAATTCATCGTGGGACCCTAGGAGAACCAAGGGTGGAACCATGAGACACACACCAACATTTGACTCCACACAACCGAGAGGAAGGACCGGTCTAAAAGGAGTTCAAGCTTGGATAGTGATGCACACTCTTTTACTCATTTAGCTCTTATTGAAAACATATATTTAAATGCATACCTTAGTAAAATGAAAGCATATATTTTGCATACTATTTGTATATAATTTACATAGGTAATATATATTACTATTTTTACTAATTTTGGAAGCGTACCTTGACAAAACTAAAAGCATACTTTTTGCATTGCCTTTGTGTATAGTTATAGAACCCGACGGTCTTTTTTGTCTAACTTGTTAGAATTAAATGGGTAAAAAATATCCAAAAATGTGATATGAAAATTGAGGAGCCCAAAACTGCCAATACTATAACTAAAGAGAATTTTCACGCAAATTGCCCCAAATCTCCTTCCATTTCTTAGTAAAAAAAAATGGAAAAAGAAAATATCTATTACCAGAGCTTTTGTTGTGTCTTCTTGGTTTTTGTATAGGGTAGGGATTGTACATAAAAGGTGGTGAGATTTTTTTTTTTCTTTTCTTTTTTGAAGGCAAGGTATGGAGACAGAAGTTCATTCATAATATCAAAGAGCTATAAAGCCTGATATATAAAAAAAATATTGAGAGAAGCCCTAAACTAGTCTATAATAGATGGCATAATAAAATAAGGGGGTATCAAACCGTAACAACTTAAAGATAGAAGACATAGAAGCATAATTCGTGGGAAAAGGTAAGTAGATATGTATATAAGTTCGGTTGTTCCATAGTTGTTTTTCTTTGTTCTATATGTTCTTTTCATTTTGTGTGAACTAAGAAGCTGTGATGATTTTCGTGATTTTTGTATACAGATTTCTTTTGGGACATTTATGGTTGGTAACTTAATTCCTAAGAAATCTCATGAATTCTATTTCCCTCCCCTCAATGTAGTTGTTCATATCGGATTTTTCTAATTCACTTATAAAATACTAATCTCAGATGATACAAATCAAATTCAGATATCAGATCGTAGATTTTTTTTTTAAAGTAATGAAAACGATTTCATGAAAGACTATAGAATTGCTTGAAAGTAACATTAATTTGATAAATATGGCTACAGTGATTGAAATCTCATTATGTTTTTGAAAGGATAATTTGGATTTCTGATTTCATATTTTTCTGAAATCTTCTATTTCATATTTCATAAGTAACCCACATCTCCTGACAGACCTGGCGAAAAATATGAGAAGGCATTTAATTTCATATTTAAGTTTAGTAATTCGATATCCATCTCACTGATGCAAGGTAATACGACTATAATCATTCTTTCAATCAAGATCCATGATGGAAACTTAAGCATGAGTAATGCAGCAAATACATATTATTAGTCGGTCTTCATCTAAATTTCTTGACTAACATAATTCTTTTGAGTGTCTTGAGGAATCTACAACGTCATAGATGGTCTAGTGGCAATCTAGTGGCAATTTTAATTCCAACACTGGTGAAACTATATAACTAGGTAGATTCCAAGTAAGTATAATTTACACACATGATATCATTAGCTTGCTTGTCGCTACATCAGGATAGCTGTGAGATGCAAATAAATGACATCAAAGCATTAAACATCTAAAGATCCATTCTTTTGTAAACCGTGACACAACCACCCCGCCCTGCCCCCCGCCCCCAATCCGGGCTCAGGATTCTGTTTAATAAATGTAACATTAAGCACACACCAGTGAATTTTCTTTTCCTAGCTATTAGAGAAGGAATTACATGGTTCTCCTGTGAGGAGAATTCTTTAGCCTTTACCAGCTTAACAGCCAATTGAAGCTAAGAGTGCTGCTCGCGATTTCACTCCTCGCAAGTAAGTTGCCAACCTTTTTATTCCCTGTCCGATTGTGGGAAGAATTTCCGGGCATCAAATGGCTGGATTCTAGTACTTGAATCTTGCGGGCTAAAGTTGTTCACCATGTTCATGGGAGCAAATGCTGCATTTTACAAAATCAATTGAGACACCAAGTAAATAGAAAGAACATATGAATGATATACACACATTGATAGTTTGACAACGATGATGGCATTGTAATTTTTCATGATATTTCAAATATCTTGAGAAGAACTGCAAGCAATCTCAGAGGGCCATAATATCTAATGCACTAGCTTATACTATCATTTTTTTCCCTTAACATACTAGGTTCCTTCCATTGTAGCTGATGGAGGTCAAAGATTTAAAGCAGCGTGTTACTTGTCTCATGTTCACTATAAATCCGATCTACTCAGAGCTTTGAATCACGTCTAATCAACAAACTTGTCCAAACTCATAGATCAAAGTTCGCTTATTGTAGTACATAAAGAGGATACTAGTGAAAATAGTTATAAAGCAATTTATATAGCAAGTACAAGATACAGAAGAATGTTAATGTACTAGAGAAAAGAGATGTATTTTCTTTTCTACAGAAGATGTTATTATCCATCTTTGCCTCAAGAAAGAAAGTCAAGTTGCAGAGCTTAATTATTTGGAGCTGAATGAAGGCCCAGGTGATATTTGTCAGCAGCTTGAAAATCCTACTGGGATGCTTGAAAATAATATATGAAGATTCAATCAACAAACATATCCACACTGTCTAGGTAACATATCGACACTGTCCATATAGTAAACAATGACAATGATTGCGAAGACAAAAGTCACTTTAGTAAGCATATCAGAAGATTATTAACGATGACCCAATTTCATAAAGAATAAAGGCAAACCTGTATTGCTATATGAAATTGGATTGAGAATGTAAAAAGTACAATAAAAATCTACATGATTTATTACTTATTAGATCGCTGTGTAAAGTATAGTATTGACTGATGTTGTGAAAAGCACTAGTGTTACGCAGAAAAACACCTATGTGATCTAACAATAAAAAATATTAAAATATTATGAATGATATAAAATATATATCATATTAAAATTTGATAATAAACTAATATATGTGTTAATATACTAAACAGTGTATAGTTGACCAACTTATATGCACACAAATAGTGAATAACATAACCAAACATCATATTTGAAAACTCACGTTGAGTAAGAGAAGAAATTTTGGGCATAGTTAGAGACTTAATAGGTTTTTCTTCCTCTACAAAACAATGTTGCAATGGGGCCCATTAGTATAAAAGGTCGCTGCTGAACACATTAAGGCACATAGCCCACCTACAAGGCCACGAAATACCAATTAGGGGGTCCAACCTACCTATGGCATCCAAATCCTGTCTAGGCACCTCGTTCGCCTTTTGTGGCTATATATAGGCTATATGGGGCAACCTATAGTAGGGGTGGCAATTGAGCCAGATAGAGTTAGATTTGTGCTAGGTCGGCTTGGGACGAATTCCAGCCAACACGAAAACAACTTATTTATCAAATGTGTTGGAATAGTAATTACAAACATAACCCATTTATTAAAAAAAGTTACATAGGTCACTCATATAATCAGTTTAATAAATGGGTTAAACTGCTTTCATGTGTTATTCAGATTTACCTAGCTTATTAGGGTTATTCAGATTATAAATAGGTTAATTCAGCTATAAAATCGCGTGATAAACGTAACCTAGCTTCATGCATTTCATACTTGAGGATATGGACCAACAAATACTAGGCACAATCTAGCGATTAAAAAAAATTGTAAGTGTAAAAGTATAATCAATTATCAATCCGATATAATTGGAAGGAATTTTTTTGAAAATCAGCCATGAAAAAATGCAGTAAATTTGGATGACTATCTAGCAGATCTTCATTGAGTAATTTATGCATTCCCGTAATATAGAGATTCGGCTTGTAGATTGAAATTGTTATGGTAAAAATGATGAGTTTTTGCCCAAAATGATTTTGCTTCTCTAACTAAATACCAAGTGGTTGAGTTTTTTTAACTATTACCTAGAGATGTGAGCTTTCTCCACCTCATTCTAGCTTGCCTAGTCACCTATCATGCCACCATCTCCTCCCCCCTCCCCCCTCTCTCTCAATTGACTCCTTATCCTCACCTCCCTCACCCACAGTGAGTCAACCACAACCTTGCCGGCATGCCGACCCTTGAGAGGTGGTCAAGGTCATCTCTCCTTGAAGCACTATCAAGTATCAAGAGGTTGTGCAAGGGTTTTGGGAGGGATTCAAGGACCATGACCACCTCTCATGTTTGGGCCACTTAACAATAGTGGTCAAAACTGACCAATACGTGTGGTAGTTATTAAGGATAAGGAGACAATAGGGAGAGGGTAAGGGAAGGAAATGGTGACATGGCAGATGAATAGGCAAGCTAGAATGAGGTGGCAAAAAACTCACCTATCTAATTAGATACTTCAAAAACATACCCATTTAGGTATTTAATCTGGGAATAAAAACCACTATTACCAAAAACTTGTTTGTAAACCTATAAAAGTATAAACCATGGGAAAGAGCAACTTTTAGCAGAGACCAAGAAAAAGAGGTAAACAATGCACTGCTTGTTCACTCTGAGCTAACAGAATAGGCCTATAAATTTATGAGATAATCCAATGGAAGAAAAGTTCTAGATAATAGGAACTTTGAAGTTCCTACAATCTCAAGCCACTGAAAAGTACCATTCTGAATGATGAGATGCCTTTCATCCACCTTTAGTATATAATTTAAAATATTACAAAAATAGTGATACAAATGTTATGGACCAATCCCGGAATAGGCTTGAGATCAGTGCAGTTTGGGTTAGTTTTGGTGGATTTAGGTTTCTGGTGGGGCTCAATGGTTTGGACTTGGGTAATGAAGCTAGGACAAATATGGGACATGGTAAGAGGGTCCTAAACAAGAGATGGTGGCTGGGTTTGGTGGAGGGGAGGTTAGAGGTGATGATTAGGATTCGAGTATCTAGGACGAGTTCTAGATTAGTGATGGAGACTGGCATTTAATGGAGTCCAAAACGTGATGAGGGTTATGGTAGGTGGTTCAGAGGATAGGGATGAAGGTCTACGGTGAGTGAGTGGTGGTGGAAGAGAGAAAAAGGACCAGCGATGGAGATAGTGGCAGCGGTGGAGATGAGTGGCTTTGGCTAGTGGCAGATTCTAGGCCGGACATTTGAGTGATATTCCGGACGATCTACTCGTTGAAACCTCGTGAAATTTGGACATTTTGTAGCTTTGAAAGAGAGCTTTCTAATGCAATCCAATATCTCGAGATTGGATGGCTACATCAGGAGATTATCTCAGGTCAGTGGTCGGAGGTCGGGAAGCATGAGATAGATGGGCTGACGGGAACATAGTGAAATTGGTCAAAACATGGATAACATCAGGTAGTGGCTAAACATGATAAAGTAAGAGAGAAGAAGAGGGAGAAGGTGGACATTAGGCTCATAGCTTGAGTCACTTATCTAGTTACTTGTTTAATTCAACACTAGGTTTATTTTTAAGGCAAGAAGTTCAATTCATTTCATTTCATACTTCATTACGATGCACACCATAATGTTCTATAGGTGGCTACCCAAACTATTTTGATCCTTTGGCTACCCCATGAGTGAAATACTAAGCAACAAATAAAAAGGGACATACTCTTGGGTTGAATACAAGCAATGAGAGCTAAATCCCAAGAGATGCAAGCAATAAAGATGAGGCTTCTCTGGCTAACCCAAAGAGAGACTCTTGATTATCCCAAAGCAACTAGAATTTTAAGAGCTAAAAATAATAATGAGGCGACATAGCTTGACCCAAGTTGTATCACCATAATTAAACCAAACTGATTATTACAAACTAAAATTAAACTAGACTTAGTGCTGAGTTAAACAACTTACTGGATAAGTGACTTAAGCCATGAGCCTAATGTCCATGAGGTGGTTTGGTCTTAACCCGGATCACATCATTCTACTATATTTCTACTCACTTTGTCTTCAAAGTGATAGGTCGGGGAAACGCTATATCATGTCCGACTCAAGCTCCCAAGTCACTTGGTCTGCGGTTGTTCATGGCGATTTTCAAACCTTCCATTAATTCTAAAAAACTTCCTCTAACATTCGAGCTAAGTCCAAGAGCACATGACTTGCAGAAAAGGCTAGGGCTCGACCTAGTATAGCTCTATATGACCTATTGGTTGGTGTTGGATCATTCGGTCCAAAGCGAGGACTAGCCCCACTTACAATCCATAGTAGACTTGGGTTTGGTCTAAGCTTTGTGCGTGGGCGAACAGATTGGGACTCTGGCTCATCAAAGGTCGAAGGTGGTGCATCCAGACCAAGTAGTAGAATGGCTCGGGCAAAAAGGACCCTGGTGGCTCGGCTTGGGTCTAAGCTTGAGCAAGACACGGATGCTAGGAGAAACCCCGTTTGGGCTTTGTGGGTGTGCACGCAGGGTAGTTCAAACTAATTGGACCAGCAGCGCATTCAACGATTGCAAGGGCACTTTCATGATGAGGAAGTGGCCAACCAAGATAAGGAAGACCCTGGCAAGGGTTTGACCAAGACTCATCCCCATTGCAAACTTGGCAAAGGTCCAAATGCAAGAAAAGATCCGGCTGGTCGAGAAATGCATGTGCAGCCCTTGCTAGACTAGATGGTCTAGAGGCTTGCCTAAATCTTTGAGAAACACATCTGAGGTGAGTGCATGGTCAATCTAGATAAGGGATGACCCGAAAAGGATCCAACGAAGCCCCGACTTTGGTCCCAAGCTAACCAAATCCCGGCTGTAAAAGGAAAATTGGCTCGGTAGGTTCACTCAACTCTAGCTTGAATTTAGGTGGATCGGGTGGAACCATCTCTGCTGTTTCCTTAGTGGCTTGATTCTCTTTCTTCTTGAACTTGAGTTTAACCATCTCTAGACCCCCCAATTGAGTTTCCCTATACTCTAAAAAAGAAAAAGAAAAAGAAAAAAAAAACTAAATTGTAAGGAGAAGCCAAGTCAAGTTGATGAAAGATTGACTTGGGCCACCATGATGTTGCGTCTACTATGGCCTCGGATGGACGATAGGTGTCCCCCGCCTCCAGTTCTGTCTTGATTTGTTGAGGAACAGCTAGGGACCTCTGGAATGGTTGTAAGGTGCCGGTTCAACCATATTAGCCCTTGGATCCTCCTCGTCGAAGTGATGCGCTACCGACGCACTAAATCAAGTGGGCGCAAATGGCACACCAGCTCATTTGGGGGCCCGTCACCATCACCATCACCCACGTTATTTCGTGTTTTCATCCTTGCTACAGTTCGAATCTGCGAAGGACGTAAATACGAAAATTGAAGATCAGGAAGTTACGGATCTAACCCAATTGGTTGCATAATTTTCTAACTACCGGAGAATATCTGACGAATATTTTTCCACGGTTGCACGAACTACTTTCTACAATAAATTCAGATCTTAAGAAATTGTTCGTAGCCGATCTTTTGGTACAAGAACCTATCAATTTGGTATTAGAGCTATCATTCTCTCTCAATTTTTTTTCATTTCTTCCACTCTCTCATTTTTTCTTCCCTTTTCTTCTTTTTCTTCTTCTTCTTCTTCTTCTTCACTACACTATGGTTTTTTTTTCTTTTGTTTAATTTTCTTCCACTCACTCTATTTTTAATCTCTTCTTCTTTTCAATTTTTATTACACCATAGTTTTTCTTTCTTTATTTTCTTATTTTTGGTAAAAAAAGTTCTAAATTTTTACAAGTTTTACTACATTTTTAAATAATATTTAGAATTTTACATAATTAAAAAGTCTGATTTGATCCAGGCAACCGATACGACCGATATGGCCGATGTGGTCGAAATGTATCGTTTTTCCAGAATGCCAATCCCGGTCCCGATCCCAATTTTTCAAACCTTGGTTTTCATATATATTTACTAGTTGTCTATAAATTTCAGTAATTATATCACAATTTCTTAACTTCTTATACATTTAGAAAATAAATATAGATATATTTGATATCTGATCTGTATATGTGGTTGTACTTAGCAAATATAGTAACTAAATTCACTATCCATTCATTATCAATATAATCTGGATAATCGTATATAGTATGCCAACTAGATAACAAATTAAAGGTAAAATAATACCACGTATGTAGTAAGCCTTTCAAATAACAACAAAATGGCAAAATAAAATAAGAAAAGCATAAAGATACAACCAACCTTTCTCCCTCATTCTTCTCTCCCGATCATATTCAAACTTGTCACGAATTTGATTAACCCTTTCCCATGTATCACCCTGAGGGTTTCCTCCAAAACCTTGGTCCTGCAACAACAATTTCTCATTACTCTATTAAACAATGTGTAAAATTAAAATTCATTCCTAAGAGAGACAAGTTACAAGAATTAGTAAGCTGTAATTACTCAGAGGCAGCCTCCTTTTTGAAGCAAAACCAGATCAGTTTAACTAGGGACCTAATCAAAGGTAATTGGTCAACCAATGAGAAAAGGAATTTTTCATTCTGATCCGACTTTTGTTATGCTGAATTATAGAATTCTCACAAAAGACTTGAACCCAAAAGAAATAGCAAAAGGCAAATAGACCCAATGAAAATAGATTCCACTCTTGGCAATGGGAATAAAGTAAGTCTCAGATAAATCTAATAAAGAATTATGCGCAATGCAACTAATAATCACTGCACAAGATGGCTTTATCAGGTTTGCCAGGGAACCTCAGATCAATATACAAATACTTGTACTTCAAACATCAGCAAAAAAATTGCCTTTATATGGAGCACTTTCAACTTTCTAGTACTCCCTAGTCCTGAATACATTAGACCAATGTTGTAAGAAGGATTATTTTCTGCCACAAAATAAGTGGACAACCTTACATTTCAGTCTCTATGCAGGCCCCATCATACAAGCCACTTCAGCCATATGGACCTAGGAAAGAGAGAGAGAGAGTCACTGTGATTGGCAGGACAGCTTGAAGAGTGAAGACGGGTCATGTTTATTTGCCTTCTTTTGGCAGAACGAATTGATTGTGAGAGGGGAGCTTTCTCCCCCTCTAAAGACTACAGAACTGTCTCTTGTTCCCCATCATGTTGGGGCACACCATGTCAATGACATGAGAGTGTACAACAAGTGTTGGTTATGATACCTACCATAACATACAATTCTTACACACTGAGCATAAGTATTGCAAATTAACTTAAAAGATATTCAGAAAAGGTGAACAATAGATGTTTAGCAGAATCCAGAAGTGTCCAAGTGTAACCCTATGCACTGCTGCATAATAGTAGGAAACCAAAAATGCAACATCAGCAAGAAGCGACAAGTGACAACACATTTGCCAACTGAATGTATAGCTTGATATGTTATATGATGACTTCTTAGTATACTGAATCCTAGCATCAGAGAGAATCTAATAGAGCATTTTCTTGCTATCTTTTCTATTGCTGCTTAATTTCCTTAAATCATACCATATCATACAGTGACCCAGATACAGCATACTCTTTTGTCAGGATTTATCTTTCCTGCTTTGTTTAGGTTTACAGGTCATGACAAAATTGCCATTGTTTCATTTGCTGGCTGAAACACCAGCAACTCCCTTTCTTCTACATTCTCATGCATCCCTGATTCAAAAGACAACAACCGTACTAGTTTCCAAAGTTTTGGTTAAATAAAGATAGAGTTATGTCGAAAAGGACTGCAACTGCTAAAAGTTGATCTATCGTATCAAATGAAAATATAGGCATTCATTAAAAGAAACAAGGTCGTGATTTGATCTCACAAAATGCTAACCCTACCAGGTCTTTTATTAACTCTATTTTACTTTAGAAGTAAAACAGGTAAGCATTTAAAATCAAAAATATTCCAAGCTGGTACTAACCAATTATGCACTATCATGCCGTAAAATGTCCAAGATTTAGGCCTATCAACTAAGAATGGCAAAAATTGACACAATAACCGGACCTTTAAATGTGTTTGGGTTTAGCGACTTTAGTCTAATCGAGTTCCACTTATAAATGGATCAACTTGCCTAACCCGATTACTAATATGATCGGGTTTAGGTTTAAGTCATTGACTCGTTTGACCTGACATGACCCATTTAATAATCGGGTTAGCTAGGTCAAGTCAACCCGTTAACCTAAGTAACCCATTTTATATATATATAACTTATGTCCTATCCAAGACCAAGATCCTAAACACTAAATTCTAACTCTTCCCTTCGAGATAGTGAGGCGAAGAGGCTCCCAAGTTCCTCTACAGAGATAGTGAACCGGCAACTCAGCATAAACCCAAAGTAACATATTCCATTTTCTTTCTTCATGCATGTACACTTTCTTCCACTGCCCCAAACCCCTCCTTCAACCAAACTTAATTCCACCACATTTCATTTGATATCTTCCTCCTAACCTGCCCTTTTCCTCATTTGCTCAATCTTAAGGTGGAGAACCAAATCAAAGCTCTACAGAGCCAACCGATCACAACAAGGTAATCCTAAAATGGACTCTGCTTCTCTCCCTTATCTTAAATCATCTAGGTTTACGATAGTGTTATGCTTTTAATGACATCAGACCGAGTAACTTTCAAACTAGAGATGGTGGATTAAAAGAAGTTTGAGTTTGGGTTTAGAGTGATAGGTTAAAAGAGGTTCTTTTTTTTTCTTTTTATTAATAAGATTGGAGATAGGTTCTTGTTCTAGCATCTAGCCATTAAAAAGCAGGGTGGAAAGGTTTCCTGGATGTTGGCATTTCTCTTTTGGGTAGTTGGTCCTTGATGAAGACGATTGTGGGTACTTCGCACTTCTGATCGCAGTAGAAACCCATGTTAAATTTCTGGTCTTGATGAAGATGATAGTGGTTAGTTTGAGGCACTAGTATAATGGGCTGGGATGATTGCCAAATTTCTACCTTTTTAATTTGTGCAAGTGTTGTAGATTGCTGTAGGTAAGTAGGTGGCAATGAAGGTGCGAAAATTTAAGGCAACTTCCTGCCCACTCATTTAAGGCAACTTCCAGTCTTCTGCCCACTCGTCATGTTTAGTCGAACTTGGAGTCACAAACATTGTAGAAACATCATAGTACCAGAACAATCTTCAAGTGCTTATTCTAAAGCTTCAGATTGCGGTCAATTACCATCTAAGACAAATGCAAGCGAGGAAATCGATATTTGTGGCCATTCTTCTACTGAAGAGATTAAACTGGATGCTTTGGACCTTGGTTGAATGATCAACTACCCCAAATGTTCAGGTGCACAGCCATGTTGCAGATCCCTGAATGTTCATTTAGTAGATTATATATATTATCTTGTGAAAATGTCTTACTATTATAAATGAGTAATCGTGTTATTGAGTCGTGTTATTGAGTCATGTTATCAGGTTAAAAATGTAGGATGGATTAACATATTATAGTGTTATATATGATAAATGGGTTAATCTGGTTGTGTCAGATCATCTGTTTAATACCTGCATCGTGTTTGTGTTTAGAAAGTTTAACCCGTTTAATAAACAGTTCGTGCTCGTGTTAGCATTATCCTAACCCGATAAACCCGGGTAACTCGGCTTGATTGTCACCCCTACTATCCGCCATCAAATTAGTGCTTCATCAGTAAGTACTCTATATAAGTCAACTACCAAAGAATATCAACCAAAGGGATATATGTTTATTATCGTCACTCTTTAAAACCAATAGATTTCGTAGCTTCTATTGAGGAAAAGAATAATCATTTTATCCCTAGAAGATGATGAAAGTATCTGTTCATCCTTGATCTCTCCACAAGTGGTTTTTTCTAGATATTAAGTGATCAAGAGTAGATTTTCTTTTGATAATTGACATCATTATATCAATCCTGCGTTAAAAGGAAACTGCACACAAGGCCCCATGAAAATAAGTAATACCATAGTTGTTCTGGTAGAGTCTGATTCTGTAGCATAGAAATATCAGACTTCCTCATCTATCTTTGACTAGATTGAAACAGCCCATGAATGACCATTTTATGATTTATATAATTTCACTCAAACTTCCTTAAACACACAATATGAATATGCAACTCATATCTTAAAAGGAATGGAATTGAGATCATAAACCAATAAAAGTACCTTATTCATCTCAGAACGTGATTGCCTCCTCCTGCAGGAAAAAAGAAATACTTAGAAAGTTAGAATGTCATTACCAAAGCCCTAATATCAAATATTTAAAGAAATGCTAAATAATAGTAATGCAATATGTAAATTGTTGAAATTACTTTTGCAAAAGATGTAAATTTCAAAACAACTACAGTAAAACCCCACTGTAGAGCTCATGGAAAATACACAAGCTCCTCTAATTTTTCAGCCACTAACTAGAAAGACAGAGAAGAGAAATTCAAAAACTGTGCATAACTTTACATCACTTCATTAAACAGTGAGAACTTATTCCAACTTGTCCGTTCTAGTAGTGCATATTTACAGAATAAAAATATAAAATTTAAGCAGGCCAAGTAAGCTTAAGTAGAATTATTGGAGTATCATGACAACCTTATGAAAAGAAAGTAATCTCATTAGCCAATTCAATAATTTTATTACCTGTATGGCGAGAAATCCAATTCGTCATCCTCAGCAGATTCATAGTTTGCATGATCTTGGGCAATTTTTTTTGAATAGCCTTCATCCCAATACAACCTCTCCCAGTTCTCCCTAAGTTCTTGATATAGTTCCATGTACCTTTTACTCCAAGGCTCATGCTCCTGTCAGTTCATGAGCTTAGACTCATAATAATTAAACCAAATGAGCTAATGTTTGGCATCGAGTTGCTTGCTATTCAGACAACAACTAATTGAAAAAAGAACAAAAATGAGAAGAGTGACCAAACTTCTCGAGAAACCCTTCAAATAGAAAAGATGTCATCTGAGGGCAATTAAATATGCACACATAATATCAAATTTCTCAATAAATCATTTAAATTTTCGATTCAGTAAAATGTGAACAAAGCTTGAGCATCTCTCGTCACGGCACAAAAAAAGGGCGTCATCTTTGACCAAAAGGCAGTACGAAACCAAACATTAGAGATTAAAGAAGGTTCTCGATTACCGAATCTTTAAGGACGAGGCGGGTGCGGCGCATGAACTGCTCCCGCATCTGCTTGCGGCGCTTGTTGGGGAGGTTATCCCGCGGGATCACGAACCGCTCGCGGTGGGGAACTCCTTCTCCGACCTCGTGCATCTCGCCGTCCACCGCCCACCACTCCGACTTTGCCAACGATGGCGGCGGCGTCGGGGCGCCGCGGCGGCCCCTCGGCAGCGGGGGCCCCAACCGCGCCCATCGCTGATGAAAGTGGAAATAGAGGGAAGGGAACGGCTGCTGCCGCCTAAGGATGGAGCGTAGCATGGAGCAAAACTCCGCCAGGTTGCCTGTTGGTGGAGCAATATGTATGTTTGGGTTAAATACATTTGAGTCTTTTGCATAAAAAATCCACCTGGATTTTGCACCGGAAAGCTTTTTCCCTATTTCTCTTTCAATTTTATCATTTTAATATAAGAGAGATTATTATTATTATTATTATTATTATTATTATTATTATTATTGTTGTTGTTGTTGTTGTTGGTGCTGTTGTTGCTGCTCCTGCTCGACTTCTTTTTGTTATACTTTTACTTTTATTTTATACTCTATAACCGCTCTTTAATTAATAAAATAAAAAATTAATTGAAGATAATATTAAATAATTAGAATTAGTTAAGCTATAATCTATCTTCCAAAAAGGGCGAATTGCTCAATTTGAATTGCTTGATTTTCTCTAAATCTCTATTGCAAAAATGTTGCAATATCTAGTTATGAATACGAAGAACTATTAAGTTATTCTATATAAAATAACCATGGTTATTTTCAAGTTAAGTTATTTACTATAAAAAGATAATAATACTATTAACTAGGAGAAATACTTGAAAACAAGAATGAAGATATTTTTGTCTTTCTATATTTAAATTATTCAAATTTTAATAGTAGTTTATCCAAGTAGTATTCACACAAAAGATAAGAATTTTAAAAGGTATATATACAAAATATCAGTATTTTGAGAGATATATATGTAAATATGAACTTCAAATAAAAAAACTTTTTAAGAGTATTATGCACAAAAACTAATTTAAAAACAATAGATATGTTATAAACTAAATATTTTTAAAATTTTAGGACTAAAATACCATTAGGAAATATAATAGAATAATTAAATATTAAGGATAATTTTGTAATTTTATAAAAATAGTTGACTCATTTAGTTCATTAGAAACTAGTTGGGTTGCACGGTTCACTGATTCAACCATCGAGTTAGTTGGTGTTTATCAAGTTGATTGCTTATCCAGTCTAATAACAAAACCGAACCGATCTAGTAGTTAGTTCACCGGTTCACCTATTCGACCACCCGGTCTAGTTAGAATCTGATAAATATGAAAAAAAAATACTCTTAGCCAAGTTATACTTACCCAACTTATATTAAGTCAACCTAACTAAAGCCCAACTCAACTTACTCAACCTATGCTAAGAGCATTTTAGTCATTTTAGAAATAAAATATCTCTAAGTAATGGAATATTTTTATGGTGTTAATTTAAATCTAATCTAGAGTGTATACGTTACTTTCATTAAAAGGTTGGATGTTATATGCAAATTTTTCTAGATTTAAATCTGTAGTTTCTAAGAGAGGAGAGAATCCAAGTGGACAAGAGCATATAAATTGTAATGCTAGTAAATTATGACGTCTTATTCACATATTTAACACAAATCATTTGGGTGATTTTCCTTTTTTACATATTTACCTATTTTAATTACCAAAATTTATTCAATATTTTTAAAATATCAAAATTACCCTTCCACTATAAAATAGAATATCTATATTATATAGCAAGTAATGTATATCATATAGCTAACACTTGCATATAGTGAACAATGTATATCATATAGATAACACTCGTATATAGTGAGCAATGTATATTATATAGCTAAGCCTTGTATATAGCGAGCAATATATATATATACACACACACACACACACACACATATATATATATATATATATATATATATATATGGCTAACTCTTGCATTATCAATGTATATATCATATAGCTAACCCTCATATATAGCGAGCAATATGTATCATATAAAATAACCCTCGCATATAGCAAGCAATGTATACATTTCATATAGCTAACCCTCGCATATAGTGAGCAATGTTTATTATATAGCTAGCCCTCGCATATAGCGAGCAATGTATTTAACATATATATGGCTCATGTATCCCCATATTTTCCATCAACCATTTTGCTATACTACTATCATAATTTTTTCTAAATAATAGATCACATGTATTTATCCAACATTATAATAAGTCATGCATATCAGAAATTTAGGTGATAAAAAGATCTTTAAAAAAATAATGCAATGGAGTTGAGTGGGGAAGTAGAGTGTGGAAGAATGAAGAGGCTAATGAAAATGGGAAAAAGAGAGGTGTCAGCGCTCTCGATAGGAGCACTGCTACTAGAATAGTCTGATTTCCATATCTTTGGGGTGCTCTTCACACATCATTTCTAGTGGCTACCCCATTTTATGTGACTTGCTCTCCAAGTAAATCTAGACTAAACTCACAACTCAACTAGACCAACCCACCAAGTGAGTTTATGACTTGACTAGACCAACCTTGACTTGACTAGACCAACCAGCTCTAGGCTAGTTCACAACAATCCATCACGCTTCCACCACCTTTTCCTAAAGATGTAAAACCAAGGAAGTACTCCACTATCTCAGACTCAAGCTCCCATAAGGAATCATGGGAGTGTTGGCATAACCAGTCCACCAAAATCTCTATCTGTAGTGTCCCATCTCTATGTTGTCACCTCCTGGCCAAAATCCTAATGGGTTCCATTGGATCTGGCTCCTCTACCAAATTAGGTATGTCCACGTCTATAACACCCATGACAAAAAAAAAAGAAATTTACCTAGTCCTCCTCTCCCCCATCTCTCGTAGGCAGTTGTGAGAGGTGGGAGAGATGCCGAAGTGGAGCTAGACTCCACTCTGCCTTCACTCTTCCCCTCGTCTCTATATATATTTCCACCCCCCTCGTGCTTTCTTCTTCCGTTGTCTATCTCTCTCACTCTTCCACCTCTTCCTCTCTTTTCTCTTTCTGAGCCGCCAAAGATCTTGTCGCGGATAGTGGATCACTAGAGCGTCGACGGCTAATCAAAACCCCCTCACCTCAATCCTCGGGTCAGCCTCCTTCTCCCCTTTAAATTAATTTGAATATTGCTTAGTAAATCATAGTTAATTATAGTATATCCATTTCTATCTTCGTCGGAGAAATTCGTTGGTTGGCGACTTCGAGTCGACTACCCACTAGTCTAGGAAGTTTTCTCACATCAGCCCCTTGTCGTGGGTACCCAATTTGGGTACCCATGGGCTGCGTGGGAGGCAATGCCATGTAGCCTCCCACCGTCAGGTTCCTTGGTCACTGGTGGTCACCACCGGCGGTGGTGGCCTCTCACATCAGTCTTGATTGACTCACCTCTTTATGTGGAAGAGGTGAGTACTCGAGATGAGGGCTTCGAGCCCATTTTCACTAAGTTAGGAAGCTCCATGGCCTCTGGCTATGGAGTTCCTCACTCCTCACCGTCGACCACACTAGTCGATGGTTTAACATCGGCTTCACCCTAGTTGACCCCGTTGACTTTGGAGAGTCGGTGGAGCTTTGCTACCGACGACGGTGATCACCGGCAGCAACAGCTCCATCTCCATCTCTCTTTCTCAGTCTTCTTTTCTAATGGAAGACAGAGCTGGGTGGGGATTGGATCAAACCCCCACCAGCTTGTGTTAGCTACCGGTTGGGCTGTAGCCCAAGCCCGTAGCCAGTAGTGGACTGGGCTCATGCATGTGCACTTGATCTCTATGGGCTATGGGGTGGGCCACAGCCCACGCCTGTAGCTAGTGGTGGATTGGGCTCAGGCCAGTCCACCCAAATTTATTTTGGTGGTTGTAGTGGTGGACTGGACTCGTAAGCCTAGCCAACCCAATCTCTAGGTAGGCTATAGGGTGGGCCGTGGCCCACACCTGTAGCCATCCTATTATTTGGCCTAGTGGGCTATGGGTAAGCCCATAGACCACTTCCTCAACAATGATGCTGGTTGGGCCTTGAGCCCAACCCAACCTGTGAATCATAAGTTAGCCCTTAGTCTTTTAATATTTTGATAAATTTATGTCAGCTACCTTTCTAGATTTTTCTCAATCATGTTATTAACATAATTTAGGATAATACATAATTAAATTAGGCATTTGAATTTTACCATAAATGACCATTTTTAATTAATACAAAATAATATATTAATAGGGAAGAATAAATGCAAGACCAAGTCACCTACTTGGACCTAGAAAATCAAACTTAATTTATGCAATAAGTTAGTTAATTCTATAAGTTTATAATTCTTATATTATGTTTTATTTTATAAATTATTAGACCCATTACTATGCATTCAGGAGGAGCCGACTGTTTAGGAGAGTGAGATAGATTCTAGGGATATTTCAGACGAGTTAGATCCTATATTAGTCTTCGAATAATATTATTGTTATGGTGATCATTACATATGTCATTTCTTACTTGCATTAATTACTATTTATCGCTTATGTATGATAGACCCCATGCCTAGTAAAATACATGTTACTTTGATGATCATAATATAATAAACAATAGAAGTCATGGCACCACATGCAAGTATCATTGTTAGTCTAGTCCAACTAGCCAGTGCCCCTCTTACTCACTTAACCCGGGGTTAAGGGTAGAGTGTGTTATATTGTATTATATTAGCGGTCTACACCTGAGATCGTTAACTAGTGGAGCATTCAAGTGATTACACTGCCATATTTGAAGACTAGCCTAGGATGATACTAGTAAGATGTTTGAGAGATAGAGTTATAGCTCTGCGGTATCCAAGGACGCAGTGTCAGGGCGTTTATTAAGCTGTGAGCTCTTTCCCGCTGTATGCGATGATTCTGCTCTATGCGATGATTCTGCTTTATGCAATGATTTACTAGAGCGGTGATGATATTGGTGATGATGGGCTTACGACTGGGGTCCTTAGTCTGATGATCATAGACAATCGATCATATGTAGCGTCGCCAGGCATGTATGGGTAATAATACCGCTAAATGACTAGCCTCCCTCATTACTATGTTGCTTTGTGAAATAAGACATTATTAACTCAGTTGCAATGTGGATTCTGATATATTGAGTTATGATGATAAAAGTTTATTGAAAATGGCATTATACACATTTACCTTGATATGTTGATAATTATGGCTATGCATTTCTATTTATCATGCAATATAAAATTCATAGATTACTATTAGATTATATTTGTTGGGCCCTGCGCTCATCGCCATTTTGGTGGAAATATTTCAAAGCTAATTATGGAGGACGCGGATATCGAGGAATAGCAGATTTATTTTCTTTATTAATATTGTTTATTCTGTTATTCCTAGTTGGACTTTAGCCCCTAAGAGGGTTAGTATGCTTTAAATTTATGTATGGACATGTATTTCTAGAGGCTTGTTGAGGCATGTGATAATTATAACTTTAAGTTATTTGCTTGAATTATTATGGTATTTCTAGACTTAGCTTAAATACTTTGTGAGATTATTACACTAACAGGTTATGTAAGAGTCACATGGATCTCTCCACGTGAGGAACACATGATTTTTTGAAAGTGGGTGTTTCAACATCCATGATTTAGTCCGCCTCGACTCGAGCCTTTAGGAATGGATATGGAACATTAGATGGACCTAGTCACTCAGTCACTCGAAATGGCCCAAAGTACTAGTCCACTAGTTTTTGGTTGCTCACCGATCTCAGAGTCACTTTTTGATACGGTTGAACACGTGCGAACACTAATCACCAATCTTGAACTCTTGCTTGCGATTATAGATATGCTTCATGCGGTTTTGCATCTCTGCCATGTGAGTCCTCAGCCTCCTTAGGGTGGCATTTCTATCTATCCATGCTGTAGATGCCATGGGATATATCTCAGCAAAGTCGATGGTGGCCACCATACATTGCCTCAAAGGGGGTCATCTGGATACCATTCTGCCCAAGGTAGATAATCAAGCCATCTCTTGGGATGCTCTTCAATAAAGCAGCGAAGATACTGCTCGATGCCTCAGTTCACCACCTCAATTTGGCCATCATCCTATTGGTGGTAGACTGAATCAAGGTCTAACAATGTTCCCTACAGCTTGAAGTACTCCGTCCAAAAGTCGCTAATAAAGACATCACATATAAACACCTCCATTATGGTCTTCGTTGAGAATGATGTGTCAGGGTTGAAAAGTGGGCATACTTGCTCAGCCTATCTACCACCATAAATATGATAGAGTACCCTCACACTACTAGTAGCCCCTCGATGAAATCCATAAAGATATCCTCCCAATCTTGCTCTAGAATCGGTAAGGGTCGTAATAATCCTACTGGTCTGAGGGAGTTAGTCTTTGCCTGCTAGCACACTGCCCTCACATATTCTATCACTACCTTTTTCATCCCGGCCTATGTACAGCTCCACGGAAGCCGTTTGTAAGTCCTCAATGTGCCCTTATGGTCAACATTTAGAGTGGAATGGAAGGGGTCCATGAGCTGAGTGTGCAACTCATCATCCATGGGCACCTAGATGTGCCCTCTGTCCAACAATAATCCATTACGACCCTCTAGCTCCGAGTGGCTTATAGGGCTTTTTGCTAGCTCCTGCATCAACCTCAATATCTTGGGGTCAATTGTACCTACTCTCAGGAGGTCCTTGAGCAATGGAAAAATGGCATAGATATAGTTGCCACCTCCGCTGGTGTGGGTTGTCGGGATAATGCATCTGTTGCCTTGTTCTTTGCCCCTTTCTTATACTATAGCTCATAATCATACCCTAGTAGTTTGATAACCCATCTCTGCTATGCAAAGAAATGTATATGCTAACTCATAAAATAGGGAAGGATACACTAATCTGTTCAAATCATGAACCGCCATCTAATCAGGTAGGGCCCCCATTTGGTTACAGCATGCAAAATGGCGAGCATTTCACATGCATAAGTTGATAGCTACTGTGACCTCCTAGATAAGGCCTTGCTAAGATAAGATATAGGCCTTCCCTTCTTCATAAGTACGACACTAATTCCCACACCGAAGGCATCACACTCAACCAAGAACTACTATGTGAAATCTAGTAATGCTAAGTCAACGGCGGTGGTCATGGCCACCTTTTGCTCATCGAAGGCCCAGTAGCCTCATTAGTCCACTTGAAGGCTTCCTTCCTCAGCAATGATGTGAGTGGGGCTGCTATCTTGCCGTATCCTGTCACGAACTAGTAGTAGTAGCCTGTCAAGCCAAGGAAGTTGCGTAGCTCTCAAACTGTCCTCAGTTGTGGCTAGCCGACCATGTAAGCAACCTTGCCTGGATCAACCACCACCCCCTTAGCTGAAATGATGTGACTAAGGTACTCTACCACACACTCTCCCTATAAGCACTTGCTACTTCACCTTCATAGAATGCTTGGCTAATAGGCTCAGCATGGCTCACAAGTCCTCCATGTGGTCCGACCAGGTCCTGCTATATGCAAGGATGTCATTAAAAAATACCAACACATACTGCTAGAGGATTGGGCAGAATATATCGTTCATCAGTTCCTATAATATCGATGGCACATTCGTTAACCTGAATGACATGACTCTGAATTCGTAGTCCTATCATGAGTCTAAAATACTATCTTATGCACATCCTTCGCTAAAACTTAGATCAGATGATAGCTAGCATAGAGGTCAAGCTTGCTAAAGTAGGATTCCCCAGTTAACTCATCCACCAACTCTTTAATAACCAGTATAGAGTATCGGTCATTGACGGTGATGGCGTTCATCGGCAAAGAATACGCGCTCCAGCTCAGTTAGATGATGACTTGCTTCAACATCTTGGTAACTAACCTCGAGATCTCCTCCTTCTACATGTGCGAGTATCGATAGAGCCGAATGTTGGTTTGCTCAGCCTTTAGCACGATCTCATTCTGTGGTCGACATGCTTGGCAAGGGGTAATCCCTTTGAGGCCTCAAACAGTCTAGAAAAAAAATTAGGGTGTAACATCCAAAAAAAAATTCATGCACATGCCCAACACATGAGCTGAGCTTAAGGGTGTGCACGTGCGAGGCACGTGCATTGCCTTCCCTCCCTCACCCTCTCTCTTTTCTTTCTTCTCTTTCTTTCCTTCTTTCTTTTTTCTTTCTTCTCCTCGCCAGCAGTCCGTCCCCCTCCATCTCCTTCCTGTTGTGCTAGAGCGCCACCAAAATTGCCAACCTCCTAGATCGAAGCATCGGGGCTCCCTCACCCTCTAGGTAAGTTTGATTTGCAATTCGTTCGTTAATTAGGATTTTCTTTGATTTTCTCCACCTCTCAATCTCGCCGTGATCCGACCGACCGACAGCTTCGTGCCCTGCTGTGTCGATCTGATGAGCTTCCCTTTTCGTTAGAATGCCTCTGGTGGCTTCCTTTTGTGCCCTCGTGGCCAAAGCCGTCGGGCGGCCCCTTGCCTTGGTCGACAGCCAAGGCGAGGTGAGTTCTCGCCGTTGGCCGCCTCTAGCAGCTCGGCTGGCTCCTGCTTGTTGAGGGGATATGTTGGTGGGTTTGGCTGGGTTGCTGATGGCTAGGTTAGCCGACAGCCCTCCACCCCCCACCGATTGGGTTCTTGCCATTGGTGGATGGTCCTCTTCTTCCCACCAGTCAAGTAGGCACACTGAACGCCTTCCTCCACCGATGGGGCATTGGCCAATGTGTTGGCCTTGGCTACCGATGGTGGTGGCCTCTAGTAGCCACCCTTTCTCCCTTCTTTCGGTCGAGGTGAGGAAGGAGGGAGGGGGTGCCTCAAGCTCAGGCTAGATGCAGCCAGCCAAAGCGTCGGGTCAGGTTATGTGCGATCCAACTCGAGGCCTGCGTGCCGAGTTGTGCTCTAGGTTGGGCTGGGTGCAGCCCAGCTCGAGGCTCGCATTTCAGGCTGGGTTGGGTGCGACCCAACCCAAGGCCTGCATGCCGAGCTAGGATAGGAGTGGCCTAACCTATGGGCCGTGCTGGGTTAGGTGCAACCCAACCCAAGTTTGCGTGTGGTTGGGCTATATGTAGACTAGCCCAGTTTTATGTTGGGTTTGGGCTGCAGGCAGCCCAACCGATGTGGTGGGTTTAGCCCACTAGTAGCCCAGCCTAAGCTATGTTGGGTTTGGGCTGCGACCCAACCCATGAACCTCTAGGCTTAGTTCCCTTGGGGGCTTTGGGCCCATTTTAGTGTGTTTGTGCTTGGCCTTGAGCTGGCCAAATCGATTAGTTGGTTAATAATCATTTTAATTTATGCTAGTCATCTTATTCTTTTATTCTTGTCAACCTAAGCTCTAATAATTAATCATTTTTAGTAGATAGTAGTGTTCGCTTTATTAAGTATCTTATAAATTAATTTTAATGAATTAGATCATGGCCTAAGAGTATCGTTATAAATAACACATAACAGAAGTTAACTCTAATTAGGATTTAGCATGGTCATGTATACTTGGTTAAATTAATTTTAATAGGTTGAGTTGATGATCTAGGTGTATTTATATTAATTGCTCCTACAAGAGAATTAATATAGATTTATGTAGAAAAAGTATATTAAGTAGATTATCTTAATTAGCAAAATGGATTTATTCAGTGTTGCCTATGTGACTTACCTAAATGATAATAATTAGTGGAACGAAAATTTGAGGTAATTTATTTTAAATTACTTTTAATCACGTGTTAGGCTCTAGTAAAGCTATGCTAGCTCAACCTAATTAATAAATATAAAAATTTGCAGATGGACCTACCCAAGCCTGTAGTGAACATCAATAAGATTATTTAACTAATTAGTGATAGGATTATTATGCTTATACTTTTTATTAACATTTTTTTATTGAGGTGGACTCCATACCCTATTAGAATGATCTCATGATGTAGTTGCAGCTAAAGTAAGTGAAACTTCTATAATCTAGGAGTAATATAGATAATGAAATATCGTACCTTATGAAATCATCACATTCATATCATGCATGTGCATATATTTTTTTTACCGTTATTATTGCACATTATGCATGGTAATTATATTTTGCGGTTCGGTAAGATTTCACATATCATGATGTCTATGCATATTTATTAGGCATGATCATGTGTTTAACACATAAAACATGATAATGATGGGTGCTACATTATGCTTGTTATGTTGTATAATATCATACCACTTGCACACATGCACGACCATAGAAAGGATGATTGCTATGTCTTTATAGTACCTGATACCTCCTAGCTAGAGTTAGAGGCAGGGGGATACTATTATAGTTATATATATATTAGGGCCCACGTCTGAGGTCTTAGTCTATTGATCACAGACAATTATGCAGCCGTATTATAGGGCGATGAGTGATTTGCTATCAATCTACGAGAGTCATACCCTTTAGGGTGTTTAAGATAGAGAGAAAAGGGAATGATAATGTAAATCTAGTGGTACCCGATGACGTAGGGTAAGGACGTCCATAAGCGACGATTTATAATTTCTGCACAGTGCTGCGATAATGTGAGGCCAAGGGTTGGGATGGTAGTATCGATGTGCGATACTGACTTATGTGATAGGCTTATGATTGAGGTTCTTAGTCTTCGATGGTAGACAATTAGTCATGTTGTTTGCCGAGTGATGATGTAACACCCCAAAATAATTAAATAAAAAAAAATAAAAAAATTTCCCCGATGCACACGCCAAGCGCGTGCATCACGGAAGCCTACGCACCCCGTCCTCCCTTCTCCTTCTTCTTCCCTTTCCCTTGCCGTGCACGCCACCTTCCCCATCTCCCTTATCTCTTCCCCCTCACCGCAGCCATCCCGTAGCCCCCTTCATTCTCTTCTCCACCTCAGTACCCCTCTGCCTCTTCTGTCTCTCGGGTTGCCGACGCCGGTGCCGACGGAGCCCGGACCGAGAGCCTTTTAGCTTTCCCCCCCTCCGGTAAGCCCTCATCCCCTCTTTCCTTTCTCCCCTTTTTCTTCCCCTCATCGGCCTCGTGCTGCGCCGCCGCCGGCCTCGTGCTGTGCCGCTGGCACCGTCGGCCTCGTGCCGCGTCGCCAGCGTCGCAGCCCCTCGGGCTTTCCGTCTCCCTTCTATCTCCCTCCCCCGAAAGAAATGGGGGTGGGAGATGGGTGTTGGTGGGCTGCAGGCCGCAGCCCACCTGGAGTGGTTTCGGGTGGGCTGCAGGCCACAGCCCACCTGGTCTTGGACTCGGATGGGCTGCAGGTTGCAGCCCTCTAACCCAAATGTTGGGTGGGCTGCAGTCTGCAGCCCACGTCCAACCTTGGTGGGCTGTGGTTGAGCTCCCAGCCCACCAAGGCCCTTTTGCTTTTTGGGTTGGGTTTGAGCCTACCCATTGCCTCTAGTCTAACCCATTTGGGGCCATTTGGACTCTATAACCCTGTTTATCTTTTTCACCTGATTTAATTAGCCTGATCCGTCGTAATGACAATTTAGTATCATGTGAATTTTAGGATGACATAAGACTCGCCCTAGGAGACCCCGACTCATGTATTTGTCAAGCATAAATGCGCTAACAAGATAATTAATTCTATTAGTTCGCTAATCTTAAGTATGGCGTTACTTGTGTGAATTACTAGGATTGACACCACGTGGGGAGGATTTTGAGATTCCGGAGGAGCCGGCTAGCTGACGAGTTTTACCATACTGTGGAGACCCCCCAGGCAAGTAGAGTTATACAAATCTAGAATAACATAATTACAGTCATTATACCTGTCATGACACTGTAGGAAATGTCGGTATTAATGCATACAGTTAGTACACCATGTTATATCTTTGCATATACAGTTATTGATAACTTGCTTATCATAATATTATGAGAATGTTAATGTTGCATAAACATTAGTGTGATACTGCTTTACATGTATCCTGTATGGTATACCATTGCATAAATGTGTAATTGCTGTGAATATAGAATGTAACGATCATGATGACTATGACATGCTTTATACACTCATAGACACTGCACCACTTCCATCTATTATTAGTAATCGAGTTCTGACTAGGCAGTACCCTTACTCACTTAGCCAAGGGTTAAAGGTAGAGTGTACCTTATATGACTATACTATTAGCGGCCTACACCTGAGGTCGGGAAGCCTGTGTGGCATTCAGGTAGTTATACTGCATAGTTAGGACTAGATTATGATGATAGAAGAACATGATTGTAAGGCGGGGATATAACTCTAGCGGTATCCGACGACGCAGGGTTAGGGCGTCTGTGGATGAGCCGAGGGCTCCCGATTCTCCAGCCGAGGGCGATGATGATTTAGAGAGATTGAGATATGGGCTTACGACCGGGGTCCTTAGTCTGATGGCCACAGACAACCGGTCACATGTAGTGTCGCCATACACGTGTTGGTAACATTACCGCTAGATGTGTATATATCCCCCCTCGATGTATGAGATGATGGATGATTATATGATCGATGATTGTTTCTTGAGGGTATTTACCCTGTGTGGTGAATAGCTCGGTGAGCGATGATAAATATGCTTAATGCTTTGGTAGACATGAGATGACTAAACTGCTATTTTATTTTTATGCATAACATGTAAAACCTATGATTAAGATGTGTACGAATAAGAGATTGTATCAAGCTTTATATCTGTGTGAACTTATCGTGATACATTTTGGGTACTAGCATGTTCTAGGATAGTGACTGGTAATCTTTATCAATTGTATTGATTTAGTAATTTATGGTAAGTCATTTCAACAAGCATATCGTTATTGTTAGCAAATATAGGCATACATTAGATATACATATGTGATTTCATTATTTTAGATTGTATGGATCCTACTCGCTGGGCTGTAAGCTCACCACCTCGTGGTGGTATTATTTCAGAGCTAGGGGACGCAGGTGCGGGTAGCAAGGAGTAGCTGGTTTTTTTTTCAGTATATATGTTAGTTGTATTAGGCCCTTACGAGGGCGTTATGATGATGTTGTATTTTGGATGTATATTTGAAAGGCTTGTTGTGGCCTGTGGAACTTGTATCCGGACTCTTATAGTTGAGTTTATTTATGGTGAAATTGTGTTGTTGTGTGCCTTATGAAATCCTTATACTAACAAATCATGTGATGCATCACGTGTGGGGGGGGGATTTACCCACGCGGTTTACACGTGTATTTGAAGGTAATGATATGGCCTATGGGCGTAGCTCTATAAGATTCTACGTTATAAATTTGATAGTCTAAGAAGATGCATATTATGTGGTGTAGCATTAAAATGGCCTCTAGGCGGATCTTGGTGTGAGCTCGAGTTTGAGGACTTGATAGTCCGAATGATGTGTGGTAGGTTATCATTTGCTAATGTATGTGCGCATTGGATGAACATGACGCGTATGTGGTACTAGTGCATTCTAATTATTCATAATACCTATATTCATGTTTACTTATTGTTGCATCTTTCATTACACTACTTTTAGACTATAGAAGTAGAAATTTGCTGGGCTTTATGCTCACCACCTTCTAGTGCAAATACTTTTAGATTAGTAGATGAGCCAGAGTTCATGGCAGATTTGGCAAAGACTAGCTTAAGCCTTCTTATTCTAATTCTTATTCTTATATTATTTATGTAAATTAAGTTAAATGGCTTGTAGCTCCTGCGTGGACTTTGTCTTATTTTTTGTTATAGTTATGTATTTTGGGCTTATTATGGCCTTAGTGTTGTGGGCTTTTTTATTTGTATTATTTGTGAAAATATATGCCTTTTGCTTATATATTATGTTGAAACATTGACCAGTTGGTCACGTGGCAATCACGTGAGTCTTACCCACGTAAGGGGCACAAGTTTGGTGGCGGGTGTTACATAGGGCTAGCTATAGGAAGTAGGAAATCTCTCCAGCGTCAGGCACACCAATCAGTGGCTACTACGTAGGGTGTGGCTTAGTCCGACTCCATCCAACTTTACCACTCTTCCGTCTCTCCAAAAGGTAAGCCGCATGTGTGAGAAAACAAATGTAATAGGGACAAGACTCTGGAGGCACTAGGTGCCCAAGACCACATCTTTCACACTGAGTGCCAAGGGATACAAGTCCACTATAAAGTTGTGGCCTTTCATCCCCAAGGAGACCCCACGGCATACACTCTCCGCTTAGAGCTTCGTGCCATCCCCGATAGTCACCTCAAAGCCAATGGTGGGCTCGACCTCCAATCCAATCCTTCGCACGAGCTACTCATCCAAAAAGTTATGTGTACTACCGGTGTCAATGAGTATGCTTACGCTGTGTTTCTTGACTACCCCATCCACCCACAAGGTCTTCAGGGTGCTCGTCTCTGAGTAAGCATGCATGGAGATCGTGGCAGCAATTTTCTCCTTGAGGCCCTCATCCATGGCCTCTATCATATCCCTAATGGCCATGGCATCCTCCTTCACCTCCTCATATATATCCTCATGACCATCGATCAGCATCACACTCTCGATGGCTCTAGCACAATGATGGCTGAGAGTGAACCGCTTGTCACACTAAAAAGACCCTTAGCCCATCGTTCTTCCACTCATGTAGGTGTGAGAATGCAGACTATGATCATGCCCCTCTTTCTCTTGGACTTGCAATTGGTCTCGGTGCTGTCCTCATCCCAAAGGGGGCAGGGGTGGTCCTTGGCTTAGCTATCGACTTGTCATCCATACCTAATGCATGTGGGGTAATCCTGCCGTCTCGGTTATTCCATGAAGCCCTCAAAGCACTCCTCAAGGTCGCGTGCTTCTGCTCCATCCGCGTGGCACCTCCGAGGTCGTAAGAGAAGGACGTTGGCCTTGCCCTCCTCGTGCAACCTAGAGATGAACGTGCTGATTGATAGCTACTGCGGTCAAAGGGTCGGCACCAACTACTTACATGCTCAAACTCCTCTTGGTATGCGGCTATAGATGTTTGTTGAACCAATTTGGAGAGTGTAGCATTCTAGTTCTTGAAGCCAGAGGTCCTAAATCGTCTTGAGAGCCCCTCGCTGAACTTGGTCCACATCTAGTACCAACTTAGGGCTGCCGCTTCTAAATGGAAGCTGTTTAATAACACCTTGACATCTTTCGTTGTGTTCTAGTACTCAAAAAACTGCTTAGCTCCAAAAATTCAATCTAATGGGTTATCTCCTTGGAACTTTGGAAAGTCAAACCTTGTAGTGCATCAATGGACCATTATTGTGGTTGGGGTCAAACACCATATCCAGTCTAATCATAGGTGGGTAAAGGATCTAGTCCATAGTTCCTTGGATCGAGTTGAGGAGGTTGCCCCCTTATTGTGGTTGGGGTCAAACACCATATCCAAGGGGCTGCCCCCTTATTGCCCTCCTTATCTAGGTTCCAACCATCTAGTCCATAGTTCCTTGGATCGAGTTGAGGAGGTGGACTCCCTCTCAGCCTCACTACTATCTTCGAAAGAGAAGCCAACTGTGATAGAAGGCTGTCGATCGGTCCGATCATATACGCTTGAGGGAGGCTATGGGTTAGTCCTATGCTTTCCTTGTTGTGGAGGGCAGCCCCTAATAGTCGTAGGCCTGAGGGTCGTGGTAGTAGCAGCTTATCGTAACCGGCGGCAACCCATGCAGATTTTTGCTTTGATGAGAACCCCTCTAAACTGAACGGTATGGGATGTAGGTTTGATGGTCTGTTGGCTTCCCAACTTGACTCACCCTTCTCCAACTCGTGCAAGCTAGGATGCTGGGTTCTCGTGTAAGGCGGCCAGGGAGGGACGGGGGTTGTGGATGGCAGAGCCTCCTAAGCTGCCGCTATCGGAGGTATGAGCTGTTCTAGCAATCGGCATGGGTCTTGCAGCTAGCCACCAAGCACCAAGGCCCAAAAATCAGCCATCAATCCTCCCATTTCTTCCTAAGATTTCTTTTGCAAGTCAAGCAACCTTTGGAGAAGAAGAGCTACGAGGGATTTCGGTGGTAAATCTCCTCCCACAGACGGTGTGCTCAGCGCACTCGAGAAGGCCTTGGTCTCCACTAGAACCATAGTGCTGGTGGCGGTTAGGAGCTCTTCCCTTACTTGCGGCTTTGCGGTAGCTCTCCTACTCGCCATGGCACGCATGGTGGTCATGGTCGAGGAAGGAGTGGCTTTGATACCACTGTTGTGTGAGACGTTGGGGATCAAACAATTGACTCAATTCGGTAGAGGGGGAAAGAGTGGTGAGTGCTGCGAGGGAAGGGGCCAAAGGTATGGTTGCTGTGAGATGGTGGGCTGTGGTTGTGGTGGAATTAGAGGGGAGGTAGTGGCAGTCAAGGTAGAGCTTTATAGTAGAGATGGGAAGTAGAGTGGTGAAGAAGGAAGAGCCTAATGAAATGGGGGGAAGAAGGGAGACGTCAGCTAGTGGTGTTCTCAGTAGGAGAGCCACTAGGATAATAGAGAGAGAGAGAGAAATTTAGGATAATTTTTTCATACCATTGGGATGCTCACCACACTTCATTTATAGTGGCTACCCTATTTTATGTGACTTGCTCTCTAAGCAAACTTAGACTAGACTCAACTCATAACTCAACTAGACCAACCCACTAAGTGAGTTCATGCCCCGACCACACCAATCATGACTCGACTAGACCAACCCATAGCTGGTTCACAACAAAGGCTAACCAAATTCTTTGGTTGGTGAACATTTGTCATGCACAAACAATAATAAGTAGTTGGCTTTTATTTTATAACATCACATGGAAAATTGTCAGGTACGTTCCTACGCTCATTATATATGCAGGTCCATAACAGCAAGTTAGCTTTCGGTACGTACTTTTATAAGCCATTTGAGCAGTCCAACATACTTAAACAATTCATTACCTTATTGGTTGCTGCCGTAGGTTGGGGCAGTTGCAATGCAAAGAGGAAGAAAGAGGCTAGAGGTCGGTTCTGTTTCGTGACAGAAGAAACTATTATAGAAGATCGATAAAGTCCTTGGACAGTTACTTGTATAGAAAATATTTCTCTTAAACATTTTTAATCATACATACAGCTGTTACTAAAGTTTTATTGTAAGCTTGTTCGAGCTTAGGAAGGCCAAGTAACTTGCTAGTGACACCACAGTCAATTTTCTTAGTTGGCATGATGCCGACAGCACATCAACTTGGTAAAAAAAAGTGATTTCTATTGAAGATCAGCAAAACGGCACAGGAGGAAGAGAGAAAGAGAGGCTACTGCACCCACCAATTCTGATTCAAGAAGAAGAGTTGTCATGGCCGAACTTGCTCTTGCCTCTGCCATACTGAGGCCTGTGATCGACAAATTGGCCTCTGAAACATGGAAACAGCTTGAATTATTTTGCGGTCTTGATGGAGATCTTAACAACTTGCACAGCACACTCAAAAACATCAACGGCATCCTCCATGCCGCTGAACGGAGGTCTCAAACTGACGAAAACGTTCAAATATGGCTGCAGGAACTAAAGGATCTCGCTTACGATGCAGATGATGTGTTGGATAGCTTCCAAGTTGAGTCAGTGCGGCGAAGCAGCGATCATTATATCACAAGAAAGGTACGTGACTTCTTCACAGCTGACAATCAAATTGCATTCCGTTATGAAATGGCCAAACAGATTAATAGAATTAATGAGAGGTTAAAGATAATTGATGAGGATAAGAATAGATTTCAATTTCCAGTGATTGAGGTTTCTGTGAACACTGGAGTGTCCTACTCGGAGAGTGAGTCTTCCTCGGCTACTGTTACCGAGGCCAATGAGTTATATGGAAGAGATGAGGACAAGGAGAAGATTATAAGCTTCTTACTTGAGACGGAGAGTGATAAAAGGTTATCTATCTATCCAATAGTTGGATTAGGAGGAGTCGGAAAAACATCACTTGTTCAAATGGTCTTGAAGGATGAGAGGATTAGGGAGGCCTTTCAACCTCCTAGTAGCCTACGTCCATTCTGGGTTTGTGTCGGAGAAGCATTTTTTGCAAAGGAAATTGCAAGTAAAATCATTGAATGTGTAACACTAGAAAGTTGTGACCTTTCTGCAATTGAGCCCATGAGAAGTAAACTCACCAATTTAATTGGCGGACGGAAAATTTTGCTTGTATTAGATGATGTCTGGAATGAAGATGTCATTAAGTGGGAGGGACTAATATCTTTGATCATTTGTGCTGGATCAGGGAGTAAAGTAATAGTAACAACCCGCAGCGATGAAGTTGCGAGGATAACGTGTACCACTAATTCACATCGTTTGGATGTTTTGGAGTTTGAACATTGTTGGAAGTTGTTCAGCCACATGGCATTCCAAATTGGGGCAGAAAAGGAGAGCCCAAGGTTGGTAGAAACAGGAAAGGAGATTGTCAAAAAGTGTGGAGGGTTACCTTTAGCAGCGAAGGCTCTGGGAGCTCTAATGGCCTCAAGAAATGGGGAAGATGAGTGGCTTGAAGTTAGAGACAGTGAAATTTGGGAAATATCTCGAAATGATCATTGTAATGCAATTAAAATTCTGCCAGCACTAAGATTGAGTTATGAGCATATGCCATCACATATGAAGCAATGTTTCTTATATTGCTCATTGTTTCCAAAGAATTACTTGTTGGATAAGAAGAAACTGATTGAGTTATGGATCAGTGAAGGCTTTATTTCTCCATCAAGTAAAGGCATGCATCCGAAGGTCACCGGCAATAGCTATTTTAACTATCTGCTCCGGCGATCCTTCTTTCAGAACGAAGTGAAATATGAGCATGGTGACGTAACGTGCAATATGCATGATTTGATCCATGACCTTGCGTGCTATATTGCAGGGCCTGAATTCTCAGCCAGAGGTAAAATGGTGGAAAAGAAAGATAAATGGCGGTATCTCTCAGTAGATCTCAGTGCTCCTTCTGAAACAAGGATTGAAATGGAAGCCATTGCTAAAGCAAAGAAGTTGCGTTCGTTCCTTTCAGTGCACCCACCATTGTTCTTTCCAATGCGTCCACCAAGGCGCAACATAAACTTGGATATACTATCAGGGTTTTCGTACTTGCGTTTGCTAGATCTAACTGGGCATCAAGACATCAAAGAGTTACCTAGCTCAATTGTAAGGTTAAAACATTTGAGGGTTATTGACCTATCAAGTAGTATGATAGAAACATTGCCTGAATCTATAAGTAGACTTCGGAGTTTGCAGATGTTGAAACTGGCTGACTGCTGGAAACTCAAAAGGCTGCCTCAAGGCATGAGGAAGATGACTAGCCTCAGAATTTTAGACGTCTTTAACTGTCATTGGCTAGTTCAGATGCCCCCTGGGATGGGCAGACTAACAGAACTTGAGATACTTTCAATATTCGTGGTTCGCCATGAGCCAGGATGCAGCATTGTTGAGTTGCAGCAACTAAATCTGCTGAGAGGTAAACTGGAAATCAAATGTCTCAATATAGTGAAGGACGCAGAGGAAGCGAGAAGCGCAAACTTGTGTGCAAAGAAGAGGTTGCAGTCATTAAAGCTGAGCTGGAACTTGGACAATAGAAACTTGGGTGGCACAACAGGCCGCATGACCTCATTAAAGGCAGCACTGCCGGAGCTGACAGAAGATGTGAAGAACGATGTGCTGGAAAGCTTGCAACCACCTCCTCATCTGGAGGAATTGGAGATCGACTATTACGATGGTAGCAGGTTTCCGAGTTGGATAACAGGGATCCAGAATCTAGTGAAGGTGACATTGCGGGGTCTAGAGAGATGTAAATGCCTACCGCCGCTGGGCAACTTGCCGCAGCTCAAGTCTCTTCAAATATATGGGATGGATGCTGTGACGGAAATGGGACGTGAATTTTACGGGGATGGAGGCTCATTTCCTTCCCTGGAGAACCTTATCTTAGACGAGATGCCTCTTTTGGAGCATTGGTGCACGATATCAGAGACGGCGACATTCCCCTACCTTAGTAGATTTGATATCTCTAATTGTCCCTTGTTGACGGTTCAGCCGTGTCTTCCGCCAGCAATCACACAGATGAAAATTTATAAAAGCAGTGATCAGGTATTGTCATCAAACAGCTTGCAAGAGTTGTCAAAGCTAAAAATCTTATACATATCGGAATGCCAGGCACCGTCAGAATCCAATGACTGGGATGGACTACCTTTCCTTACTGCCCTCGAAGAGTTGACAATCTTCAGAGTTTTGGGGCTAGTTAGCCTTCCAATGAGCATCATGGAGCACAGTTTCTCCTCACTCCGAACGTTGATTCTTTGCAACCTTCCAAGCTTCACATCACTAGGGATGGATCTGGAAACTCAAGAAGAGACGCCTTTCCTCTGCTTCCCTACACTCCAACGTCTGGAGATAAGAGAATGCAATAGATTGACAACACTGCCCAAATGGTTGGGATGCCTCACCTCCCTCAAGTGCTTGCAACTTGAAGATTGCAAGAATCTCGCAGCATTGCCCGAAGGTCTGCAACGCGTTACTTCACTCCACCAATTGCACATTGAAAGATGTCCTCTTCTAGTGAGTCGATGCGAGGAGGAGGAAGGCGAGGACTGGCACAAGATTGCTCATGTTCCTCGCTTAATCATCATCTAAGTTCCAGTTACCTTTTCCCTCCACCCTGTTTCTTTTCTTGTCTATTCTCATGTCTTCTTATGAAGGATTATCGTCTCTTCGAGCTCTTCTTGTTCTAGCTTATAGCAGTAGACATATATATGTCAATTACAGTATTTGACTCTTCTGATGATATATTTTTGTCTGCATCAAGACTTTCATAACTCATGAGCTCGTTGTATTCAGCACATGAAAATGTACACAGCTAGCCATGGCTTTGATTAATTTGGACATTAATATGCTTGCAGTTATATACTTGGTTTATTGATGAATATTTTCCCTTTCCCTGCTCCAGTTTTCTAATAATAAAATCTGGATGTGGCAAGGCTTTCTTCTTGAGTTCCTGAGATTTCTGCACGTAAAACGTAGTACACATTTGCATCAACTAAATCTCCAGTTCTTCCAGTTTGACACATGTAAATGATCTTTTGACCAAACTAGCTCTCTCTCAAACTTAAACACGAGATTAGAGTTGGAAAACCATTGAAACTTATATAGAAATTCGAAAGTTGTCCAGAAAATGGCCAAGTATTAGAGGGACAGTTCTTTTTCCCACAAGAAACTGGACAGCGACTTTTCCCAATACACGACTTTAGAATTTCTATGTAAGCTATTGAACTAGACAACGACTTTTAAATGGAAGTCTGGCACCTCGTCTCGAATTTAAATTTAAAATGAATAGACATGTGTAGAATAGTTACAGGAGACTTGACATAGTTAAAATCTCCATGGAAATAATAAGTTTCTATATGTTTCTCCACGTCGTACAAGGCTTGTTGTGATCGTCAAATGAGAAGAATAATTGCTCTGTCATCTATGATCATTTAAACAGCCAAGGAATTGTTTTTCTATCCGAGAAGAAATGGGTATCAAGGCTTCAATGAAAGCGAAACTGAGCAAGCTTAGGAAAATAAAACAAAGCAAATACATGACAATAATTTTGTAATCCGGAAAAACTCTCTCAAACTATGAAGCCATCTAAATCTAATCAATCTACTCACTAAATAGTAGAAATAAATTTCACTTATACACTCATCGCACCAGCTCTGATTGAAGTACCTCACTTGCTCAAAGTTCAACTCGATTAACTACTTTGTGAGTAGAAAGCCTCCACATTTATTTGGCCATCAAGCCACAAGACAATATCTCTCAATCACGTCTTTTAGATGGTAGATGAAAAACATTTTGGTTCCTTCAACGCTTTCGGATCATTCACACTTAATGTTTAAGCACTAAGATATATAAAGAAGCTCTCCTCATATATTAATAAAAAATATGCTCCATGGAAGAACTAGAAAACTTTCTAAGTTCAAACTAAAAACTCTTTGAGTTCTCATTCATACTAAAATATTCCCAAAAGGAAAAAAAAAAAGAAAACCAAATTTGAATTTGTTTTATAACTTCCTATTTCAGTCCTACTGCTCGGATGCACACCTAGCTCTAATTTATAGATATGTAATTCTTGTGTTACGGTGCTCACCTAGCCTTTAGTATTAAAGGTACTCTTAAGAGTTGACTTTTCATTTGTTCTTCGATCATTTTTCGTGCGTGGACTCTTCTACAAGTCATATATTTTAATTTTACATATATTGTACAACATATTTCAAAGTGTTTTGTGTCCATAAACTTAATATTATATAAAATTGTACAAATAATCTTCCCCTTGGCAAATTTGTGATTAAACACTTCCTAAACAATATTTGACCGAATACAACATTCATATGATCAGGAAATACTTCTTTCAAATCTAAAAAGTTCCTATGAAGATTAGACTCACAAAAATATATTATGTTACGATTTGATCACATGGTTTAAGTTAGTCGAGTTGAGTTTATTTATTCTTTAATTGTCATATTTATCTCTTATATAAGCCTTTAAAATATGTCTAATTAAGTCATGTAGCCCATTAAGGCAAGTTCAATTAAGTCACTTAAGCTACTAAGGCAAGTTTAATTAAGTCATGTAAGCCTCTAAGATAAATCCTAGTTTGAGTCGTCTAAATCTTTAGGGCTAAGTCCTAGTATGACTCATTGTACCCGACATTTATATATAAAGAGGATAGACTTCTTTATTTAGGAATCCAATTATCCAAGCATTGAGTTAAAGTTATTTTCTTATTATTGCATTTACCATTTTATTACAGCTATTAGATCATCTTTATCTCTCTAGGAGTATATCATAGCCGTAAAACCTCCAAAGCTTTTAAACCCTAGCCACCACTTTCCTCCAGCAGGCACTCTACTATATGGACATCCACCACCACCATTATCTGTCCGTCACCATCCGACGACCGCTACAACGTAGGATATTTACCAATATGTCTTGTTCTAACCTTGCTCCACTCTTTTATTTATATCTTTTCATTCTAACATCTGATTTAGATGAAACCAAAATCATTAGAACCTTAAATTTCAAGGCTACAAATACCTAAATTTTATAATTTTTTTACATCCGAATTAGTCCAAATCTGATTTGTAACATTAGTATCAAAGCCAACGTTCCTTGGCCGATGATAGCATAAGATTGAAGAAGATGAACAAGGAAGGAGCAATCGTGGAGGATTAGAAACTCATTTTTGTTCCTATGAGTGCCTCTCCGTCTCTACCACCACCATCGGCAGCCGCCAGTGATAAGCCATCAGCGTGGGCGAAGATAATATATAAATAATTTTCAAATGAGTTAAAGGAGATGCAAACCTCCCTCAAAGACTCGATCTAGGCCTTGACGACGGTTCTCCTAGACCAGCACAGCCAACCCGCACTGCCAGCACCTCCAGCTCTGCTGGCCATGGCCAAAATGCCCCCCACGGCGAGCACAATCCAAATTGAGAGGGGGTGGAGGTGCTTACCCAAACCGCAGCCTTGCCCCCCTTCACCACAGACCATCCTCCTAGCCGCTATATCGCCAGAGCAACTCCAATGGTGGTCCCAGGGTCGTCTTCCTCACCCATGGTAAAGGCTAGGGTCAAAAAACCTAACTTTCCACCGGCGGCAATCCAGCCGCTCTCGGCCCTCACCACCATATCGGGTCCCTACATGGTACCCTCATACCCAAGCCAGGTCGTTGGTAGCCGCAATAGAAGGTCGAAAGAGGGTCATCGATAAGCTTCTTTGCTGTAGCAAAACTATGGCTTATGGTCATGGGTTCAGCGTTACGGCTACCACTAATGGCCACGGTTGACCTCCTTGAGCCAACTGCCATTCAATGGTGGCCACCACAGTGGTCGAAGACTACAACATGGCCAAATCCGACTGCCACTAATGTGATCTTAGTTTCAATGGGGAATATTTGGATGTAAGGGAGAGTAGAAGAAAAGGAAGAAGATGGCCTTCCCTAAGGGTTCAGGGGGATAAGCTAGTCGAGAAGATTAGAGGCGGCGTAGCCATGGTTGGTGAGAACGAGAGAGGAGAGAAGAAGATTTGGGGAAGAGACTCAATTCATTCAATAATGATTATAAGGTTGTCTTTCACAAATTTAAAGGCTAATCTAATAAGCAAAATAGTCAAAAGATAGCCTTAGAAATAGTGCAGTTTCGTTGATCGCGTTCGAATACGGTGGAGCACAGTCAAACACGATAGATACATTCTTTGTATTTGCGAACGTATGTAAGCGTTCGAATGTGACAGTTATAAAATTTTATTATTTAAAGAAAACAAAAGACACTTGCTTGAGATAACTAGATTCAATCTTAGTCATATTAGCCATGATTACAAGGAGTTTTCCTGAGCCAAGCCATGTCAGGTATGATGCTTCACCTGGTGTCTTTGCCGCCTCAACTCCACCTTGGGATCGGTCGGCGATGCAAGGTCGCCGCCTCTGCAGCAACCCGAGCTCGAGCTAAATAATGGGCTTCCTCTATCACTCGTCATCGCGAGGACCCATTGGATGCTAACTACCATCGGCAAGCGACCTTGCCCAGCCACCGCCAGCGTCCATGCAGCCCATAGTGGCACCTCTAGGCCACAAATTAATTTTAGCCCTAGGGTTAGGGTTAGGGCAATCCTATGGGAGAGATGAAGTGCAAGTATCTCGTTGTGTGCTAAATTTTTCTTATTTGGTTCGACCAACTCGCGTGAATATTTGGGAACCCATGAGCGCAACTTGGGGCCTGAGTATGAGCTCGAGGATGACTAGTAGGATGACACGGTGAACCCACATAGCTAGTTGAGTTATATCTGTATGTACACCAATAGGCCCATGAGCACTACATAAGCTAGAAGTACTAGCTCGCGTACTAGTCACCTTGAGAACAAGGTGTCGAAATTGGATTGTTATGATCCGACCACGTGGGTTAAGTTAGTCGAGTTGGCTGAGTTGAGTCTATTTATTTTTAATTGATTCATGTTTATCTCTTATGTAAGCCACAAAAACAAGTTCAATTATATTACGATCAGACCACACGAGTTAAGTCAAGTCAAGTTGGTTAGTTAGCTTTATCTTATTGTTTGAATTTTAAATAAATTGGATAATCCACATATGAATCAGATCCACTAGGGATTTTTACTTCTATAAATAGGAGTAAATATGTGTTGATAATTATAAATCTGAGTTTAGCCAAATTAATATTTTCGTCCTTATCTTTTACTATAGTCGTTAGATTACCTTTATCTTTCTAGAAGTAGATCATAGCCATAGAAGCATCCTGATCTTTCAAACCCTAGCCACCTTCCTCCACCAGTAATCACTCTACTTTTTGGCCATCCACCACCACCCTTGGCTATCCGCCACCCTCCGACGATGGCCACAACGTTGGTTAATTACCGTTCTGCCCTATTTTACCTTGCTCCACTATTTTATTAATATCTTTTTATTTAGACGTCGGATTCTTGTGAAATTAGATCCATTAGAACCCTATCTTCCGAGGCTACCTTAGATAAATTTTTACAATTTTCTTATTTCTGAATCAGTCTAGATCTAGTTCCTAACAAATATAAGCCACTAAGGCAATTTCAATTAAGTCATGTAAACCTTTAACACAAGATCTAGTTCGAGTCGTATAAGCCTTTAGGACTAAGTCCGAATAGGACTCATTGTACCCGACCTCTAAATATAAAGGGCCTGAGCTTCTTTGTTTTGGAATCTAAGTCTCCAAGTATTGAAAATTAATTGAGTTTAGTTTTTTTTTTTATTATCGTATTTATCATTTTATTATAACCATTTCGATCGTTTTACCTTTTTAGGAGTAGATTATAATCGTAGAACCTCCAAAGCTTTCAAACCTTAGCCACCACCCTACTATATGGCCATCCACCACCACCATTGGCCCTCCGCCACTATCCGACGACCGCCGCAATGTTGGATATTTACCAATCTATCTCGTTCTGGTCTTGCTTCATTCTTTTATTTATATCATTTTATCCCGACCTCCGATTTAGGTGAAATCGAAACCATTAGAACCTTAACTTCCGAGGCTTTCAACTTAAATTTTCATAATTTTCTTACGTCCAAATCGTTCCAGATTTGGTTCGTAACATATTTGTATAATGTAAACATGTAAAGCAAAATCAATTTGATAAAACAATAAACAATCAATTCTTCAATTCGATTTTCTCAAGTCACAATGTATTGAACATAATTTTCAGCATTTTAAAAGTATACACAGTAAGAGATATTCAATCCTAAGAAAAAAAAGAAAAAATCAATTCTATGCAATGTTCACCAATCGTCAAATTTGGATGAAAGGTAAATAAAACATCATAAAATTCTTAACATTCGAAACAAGTCAAGTAAAATTTTCCAAGGAGATGCAGTTCAGAAATTCTTTTAATCAAGCTCACCAACCAACACAACAAATTATGTTTTTCAGATTTAAACTAATGCAATTCAATATTTAGAATTTCAGATTTCAGATTTCGGCATGAAAATTCAGAAATTCATCACTTCCAGATTTCAGCTTTTAGATTCTCGACTTTCGGAGATGGAAAATTCCTACGTACCAGTAATTCAAACTTCCGGAAAATGAATTCAGCCATCAATATTCAACAAACAGAATATCAGCAATTTATTTTCAGATTTCCAGGAATGCATCACATTCATAATTTACTTCATTTAAAAATTTCAGAAAGATTCAAGGTCAAGAATTCTGCAGAAAACTCAAAAAACTATGAGATTTGAAACTTTCCATTTTTTTTTTGTCAATTTGATATGATCCAAATTCAATAAAGGAATATTGTAATTCAAATAGGTACAAGTTAGAATCCTATTAGAGATGTCAAAATCCGATCAAGCACTTCCCTATGATCCATGACTTTAAGTTCCAAATTCAATGAAAATCAACCATGCACACTAATCTATAAAAATAGGTCAATATGTGATCAATCAAGAAGTCAAATCTAGCTATAACAAGATGCATCAAGATAATTTAAATTTGTAATGATAACTTTAACACTCATAAGGTTAGGTTTGAATCTTTTCAAAATAATTTCATGCAAAAACAATTTATCAATTCAAAGAATTATTTTTATGAAGTAATTTCTTCACTCTATAAAACCACAATAAGTTAAGCTTTCCTTGAATGCTCTTGTCAACGTGGCTTTCATACTTATCTTTCAAAGTAGTTATTTTCAATGCAGTTTAAAAATAATTTTTTAATATAAGGATATTTGGCTCGATGGATTCAATGTATGTATCGTTTAATTAATGCATGTTTATCTTTTCTATAAGCTCTTAAAGTAAGTCTAGTTAAGTCATGTAAACTTTCGATACATTAGAAATAGCTAGCCTCTAGTTTTGTTACACGTATAATTTACTTTTATTTGTCTAGCTTGTTCTATATATATTTATGAGACGCTATATTTATATTTGTAAACTAGGTTTAGGCATAAGAACACCTACATATTTGATGATTGGACAAACTCCCACCTCTTGAATAAGAACTTGATTATTAGGTTGACCAACATGAGGCCTAGGGTGAGAGGGTGACCATCACTATGTAGCACCACTCATACTTGTAGATTCTTAGGAGCTCTTGTATGCTGATCCACTTGGTGCAGAAGGGCAGTAACGCTCTATTTTAGAGCACAATTCTACACCACATGTGCTGTATACTACAAAGATCACTAGTAGAGAGATGATTAAATAATTGATATTTAATAATATATTTATAAGTTAGAAAGTAAGCTTATTTTATTTTTTGACTAATTATTATACTTGAATGCAGGGAGTTATATATTTAAGATGTCATGGCTACTTTACCTGCCATATATGCTTCGAATAGTCACATATGGTCCTTTGGAGGATAAAAGCTCTCCTATTATGCTTTGTTATGGTGAAGTGGTATCCTCTAGATCATGTTATGCAACATTTGATCACATACATAGGATCTTAGTTCCATATAATCCGAAGGATGCACTTTATGAGGTCGATAAGTGTGGAAAGAGCATTTATCACTTATAAGCATATGTAGTAGATAGGGCCCATAAATTAGATTGATGCGATATATTAATCCCTATATGGAGAAAAATAAGTAGTACATTGGATGATACTTTGTCCTTTATTTAATAAATATTTTTAAGTTCGATCTTTGGTTCGGTCAAAATAATAAACAAAATAACAGTTTCAGTTTAGATATAATTATAAGGGGATAAAGTGACACAAATGAATGTATAGGAGTGTGAAGTGAATTTAAATCTGACTATAGGGGAGTAAAAATGTAATTTCATTTTTTCTATGAGGCGTTTTTTCACGGGTTGGAATGGTATAATAACAATGTCAATGCAAAAGGTAGAATAGATATTGACCTTTAGTAGCATGTGATTACTATTTTGGTATTTCGACCTATTGAGATGTGTTATTTGACATTTTCTTTTTGATAATTCAACTTGGTTTTGCACCTTCCATAGATTGGGATTGTGTTACGAACCAGATTTAGATTAATCCAGACATAAAAGAATTATACAAATTTAGGTGGATGTAATATTATGAGTTAGAGTTCTAATGGCTCTGGTTTCACCTAAATTAGATGTTGGAATGAAAAGCTAAAAATAAAATAATAGAGATAGATCAGAGAGGGCAGAACGGTAAATATCCGACGTTGTGACAGTCGTCGGAGGGTGGCGGACGACCAATAGTGGTGGTGGATGGCCGTATTATAGGGTGGCTGCTGGAGATAGGAGGTGGCTAGGGTTTGGAAGGTTAGGATGTTTCTACGGCTATAATTTACTCCTAGAAAGATAAAGCGATCTAACGATTAGAAAAAAGATAAGGACGAAAATAATAATTAGCTAAATTCAGATTTATTCTAATGATCATTATCAACACATGTCCACCCATAGTGAAATCCCTAGCGGATCGGATCCATATGCGGATTATTCGATTTATTTAAATTTTAAATAATAAAATAAAGCTAAATAACTAACTTTACTCGACTTAACTTGTGCAATTGGATCGTAACAGATCGGAAAATGTGACAATCAAAAGGACAAACATAGAGAAGATTTCTTTGGATTTTAGAATTATGTCGTAGTGTGGCAACTTTGCATGGAAGAATGGACACCAGAATGCACATTGCATTATTTTTCCAGCACTGGGCAAAGATTTCACTCCTAACAAATAGGTTGTTGACCTACATGATATTTGACGATATTATTTTAATTTGTTATTGTTCAGAAATTTTGCTACTGTTTTTATGTTATAGCTTATCTTTGTGCTTTCAATATTCTACAATTTCTACTAAAGTGATAGTCTTTTACATCTAAGTGCCAAATAGACAGGCTCTTCAAAGTTCAGAATCTAATTTATATCAGGATTTGATCTGTATCATAATCACCTTCCCAAAGAGTGATTTTTAAATTACTTTCCGAGGGAGCAATTTATTAATCTCTATCTCTAAAAGCTTCTTATATACAAAAGATGGTTTCCTAACATATTGGTAAGTTGCTAAATAAATCGCTTTCCTGAAAAGCATTTTATAAATCACCTCTAAAGAAAGAAGTTCATGAGTAGTTTCCCATATAGCATTTTATATATAAAACAACAGTTTTCCAACATATTAATGTATTAATAAAATCGATTAAGGATCATTAATTTAGACCCATTTTCCAAGTGGCGCCAAATTGACAAAAGTTATAGTGCTTTTTTTTTTTTCTTTTTTTGAGAATTAATTTTCCCCTAGCAGTAGTTTGGTCAAAAACTTTATTTATGCCTATCAAGAATTGCCCCTACAAGTAGTGTTAGTGTTGGGATTTAGTTGTTATTTTATTTAGATTTAATTATATTTTTACCTCATGAAATATGACTGGACATCACACGACACCTGAAGAATAAAATCGTTCAATTTACCCTTGATTTGAAATGTAATTACTCTGCATCTTTCTGAATTGATGACGATTGTTAGGTTTAAAATAGTTCAGGAGCAAATTGTATTCTTTAGTCTTTAAGATCAGATAATTTCTCATGTAGAATAAACCTCTACAATAAATACTTAAATCTTTTTCTTGTAAAGGTTTTCTGATTAGATGTATGTAGTATGAACTATTAAGAAGTAGTATAACTATCTAGTTGACAGTGTACTTCGACCATCTAAATACTTATAGAAGCTGTTTGGTTTCATGTGTTTCAAATGCAGCATCTATAATATTAAACCAATGTAAATAAAAGTTTTATATCTTCCATATAGAATAAACCTCTATAATTTTTCATGTAGAATAAACCTCTATAATAAATACTTAATCTTTTTCTTGGAAAGGCTTTCTGATTAGATGTATGTAGTATGAATTATTAAAAGTAGTATAACTATCTAGTTGACAGTGTACTTCGACCATCTAAATACTTATAGAAGCTGTTTGGCTTCATGTGTTTCAAAATGCAGCATATATAATGTTAAACCAATGTGAAAGAATGTTTTATATCTTCCATATTTTCTTCCAAGCAAGGTATGAGCCAAACTTAGCTCTTAGAAATGACATCTCATGACATTCATAAACTAAAAGCTGATATTTATATTACCCTTTATACATATGCAATTTCTTCAAATACTAAACTAAAAAAATTATAAAAATGTTTTCAACCAAGTCATACTAATACTAAGAGCGTTTTAGTTATTTTAAAAATAAAAATATTTTAGTTATTTTAAAAGTAAAATATCTCTACTTAATAGAATATTCTGACGCTGTTAATTTAAATCTAACTAAAAAATATTTTCTGCATATATTCACTAAATTAAAAGATTTAATTTATAAATAGTAAAAATACAAAGTGTAAATCATAATTATGTTATAAAGCAAGGTATTATATACAAATTTCATTTTCTTCCAAGCAAAATATGAGCGTAACTTAGCCCTTAGAAATGACATCCCATGACATTCATAAACTATAAAGCTGACATTTATATTACCCTTTATACATTTGCAGTTTCTTCAAATACTAAACTAAAAAAATTATAAAAATACATTCAACTAAGTCATACTAAGAACGTTTTAGTTATTTTAAAAATAAGAATATTTTAGTCATTTTAAAAATAAAATATCTCTACTTAATAGAATATTCTGATGGTGTTAATTCAAATCTAACTAAGAGTATCTTTTGCACATATTCACTAAATTAAAGAATTTACTTTGTAAATAGTAAAATTATAAAGTGTAAATCATAATTACATTATAAAACTGGATATTATATACAAATTTTATTTTCTTCCAAGCAAAATATGAGCTTAACTTAGCCCTTAGAAAGGACATCCGGTGACATTCATAAACTAAAAGCTGATACTTATATTACCCTTTATACATTTGCAGTTTCTTCAAATACATGAACCCAGACGGCCACGGTTAATATAACAAAGGATTATGGATAACATCAATATGATTTGAAATTCCATCCTCTTAACACTAACAGAAGAAAAGGCTATATTCTGAAATGACTAGAATAGTAGAAAACTAGGAAATTAACCTCAGTTTGAATTACTACTATTGTCTACTTGACTGTTGGAAGAAAATTTCGATTTCGTCCAAGAGTTTCTTATGCTCGATTTGAAGGTCATTGCAATCTAGATTCTTGTGCAGCATAATATGAATGAGCATGCTGCAAATTTTACCTATATCATCATGGGCAGTGACCACCTTTCCAGAGTTCTCCTCCACATGTTGCATATTGGTACTGTCTTTGTAGACTTGCTTTCTGCAAATCTGAAAGATCATAAATAAATTTTTACTAACCAAAATTAATTGATTGAAAAGAAAGTATAAGTAACATTTCTAAGATAGCCATGCTGTGACACTATCTCTCCAAATAAAATTTCGATTTGTTCCACCGTTCTGCAGTCTTAACTCTACACTGACAAGTGACTCCTAATTTTCCTTGTTGAAAATCACAGTATATATTGGTATGTTTTTGCTATTAATTAGAATGTCGATATGGTGGACTTCATTTAATAAAGAAAAGAAAATAATTATTTATACAAGAGGAGAGGCAAAATGCATGCGGTACTGCACATCAATGGATCAATCTGTGATATGTAGGAGACAATCATGAATATAAAAGATAGCTGACTGTTCAAATTTATTCAACTATAGACTGGTTTTAGATTAGCTTATTCTTGGAGAGGAGACGTAGGAAAATAAGATATTATTTGGAACAGTACATGCTAACTAACCTTTTTAAGAATAGAACTATAAGGTACACACCTGGAACAAGTGATGTAAAGCAGCAACCTGCTCTTGGCTGAGATATTTCTTGGCCATCAGCTCCGTGAAAAGCTTGACAACTTCTGCAGTTACATTTCTAGCAGAAATGTTTTTAATAATTCCAGAGATAAAGGAATTGTTAAACAAAGTTTTGATCCACCCAGGTACTTGGTCCAGTTTGAGCAACGACACAGCAATATGAGCTGCAGACTTCTGCTGATTAGTGAAAGATCTTGATGCCAAACCTGGAGCAGTCAAGGCTATTGCCAATTCCTCCATGACTAGCCTACACCACTTTGTCCCTTTAATTGCCTTCTTCTCTTGCAATCCAAGCTTCTCCCAACATAAAATTGTACCAAAGCAGATGCTACAATTTCTTGCAACATTAATGTCTTCATAAAAAAGGAAACCTTCTGTTACAGACATTATGGATTCTAGGTACCTAAAGGAGCATTTTAGGTCATAATTTTGGTGGATCCTCTGGTCTGAAATTCTTGCAAGCAGTTCCACCAGGCATTGTGAAGCAATTAGCTTGATAAGAGAAGAACCGAAGTGTATCAGCCTGCACAAGTCATGGCATGCTATGCCAAGAACTGATAAAGAGTGAACCTCATTTGAGAATTCAAGAAAGTCCTGCCAGTCCATATTCTCCTCGAAAATCACATGTAAACTGAGAAGAGATAATGTTAGCTCATCTGACACAAATCGTTTCAAGGTTTAAGATGACATTACTAACCTTTCTAAAGAGAAGAAAGATAGTAAAAGAACAAACACCAAGGACTCTCCCAGGGCTGTCTCCTCGTCGTGTTCCACCAAAGCAGGACCTTTTGAACAGGCTGTTTGGACTACACTATCCATCAAAGAAACCAGAGGGCTGCTCAAGATTATGGCTTTTGCTGCTTCTTGGAGAACTTTGTTTGTAGAATGATGCAAGATGAGGCAAAAAATTCCCAATATTACATTGTCTTCTTGACTGCATGACTGGGAAGCTAATTTAGGGTTTAAATACTCCAGAAACTGCAAAAAAAAGTCTTAATATGAGAAAACAACATATTTCTATATTGTGTAAATTTCTCTCAACCTAATCTAAGTCTAAGTTTGCCTTTGGTTGGATCAGTTGCAACGAAGTTCTGGTCCAAAATAAACTAGTCAAAGCCAGGGGATTTCAATCAATCCATTCCCTAGTAAATAAAATGTACCTTTTGTCCTTTACTCTTGATGATATTAATGACTTACTATATTCTCACCAAGTGTCAAAGCATAGCTAGGAGGACAATTGACTTTCAAGTGGGACTTCTAAGATACAAAGACTAGACTCTAGAGTACCTCTACAGTAACTGCAAGCCAGTCATCATCTTGGGAGAGTGTTCTATAGCTTGCTGAATACAGAACATTAAAAACCAAGCGGGAACAGGACACAAAGATCTCTGAAGAGTGTACTGAGTGATGCAGAGAACGAAATGCATCAGCAATGCTGCACAAGCAAAACTGGTCAGAAACATTAGGAAAGATGCTCAAGACTTCTGCCGTGACATTAAGCACACATATGCAATCATCTTCTCTACCTTCTTCTATTTGCTGCCTCAACAATGACACCAGTACTGATGATATATAGCTATCTCCAGAAACAACCAGTCCTGCAATCATTTGGATGTCCAATAACTGAATGCCATCCAAATATACACAACTCTGGGTCTTGTTTGAAAAATAGAATTTGCAAAAATTCAAGACCTGTTGTGACATTGGTTTCATTATTTCTTCTTGCTGAAAGAGCCACTTAAGTGCTATTGGATGGATTCGCATTACCAATAAATCCCACTCCTTTTCAGCTATCAAACGAAACACTGCTTTCTCTGCTTCTGGACTGTATGGTATTGCGTAGCCATATGGAGCACCTCTAACAAAGCCATAAAGATTCACCAGTTGTGTCAGCATCATGGAATCAGTAATTCCACATGAGAAGCTGTTGCTTTTAATAAGGATATATTGCTCTATCGAAGCGAGCATTTGGTTCTCATCAGCAAGCCTGATGGGATTAACAATCAGTAAAGTTATATTGAGATTTCTTAAATAGTGGAGCAAAGTGGCAGATGATAGAGTACCTTTCACCATACAATGAGCTAACATATAAGATTATGAGAGCTGCATGTTGACACGAAACCAGGTTAATGTCTTGCAAGCTCTTCTGCCCAAGTAAATATATCAATTCAAGAGGGTCTGATGGAAGATACATATAAGCATCTCTGATTGCTTGTCCAAAGTCGGTACCTAAAACTTTGTCGATGACAGAGCTAAGCATCAAATATACCCTTGATTTCATATGATCTGATGGAAATAGACCCAGACATCCAAATGATAAACTAAACCAAGATGATGAAGCAAGCATGTCAGCAAACTTCCGTGCCTTGATGTCAGATCCTTTGAGCAAAATTATATGAAAATTTTCAAAAACTCCCAGTAATGCTTCCTCATGTTGCCCATCAAAAGAAACTCTTTGAAGCCAAGGTAAAAGATAGGTTTCACATGTTTCTATGATGCTGTTTTCTATGTCCGTTTTGTGAGAGTTTGGATTGGTATATTCTTCCCGACTATACAAGAGTGCTTCTTTCAGAAGGTAAAGAGAATACAGGAGAAGATCGGAGTATTCATGAGACTTGGTACATGAAGAAATTGCATTTCTTGATGCCTCTTTGATGAGCAATGATAACTTCTGGATATCAAAAGAAGAAGATGACTTCAAAATCTCGACAAATGTTGAGCAGGCTAGAGTGAAGGCTTCAGAACTCATGCCTAGTTCCCCAGTGCTATGCCTTCTGAAGATTTCTGTCAAGGAAACTGCTATTTCTTCTGCTTGAGAGATTGACATGATTCCAGGACAGTTCAAGATACAAGTCCATATGAGCTTTAACACATGTGATTGAACTGGATGAAATGGTATCTCTGCTACGTAATGAAGAACAAAAAGCAGTGTGGGGAATCCTATAGCAAGTCTTTCTTTGAAGATTTCCACTGCATTTGCTAGAAGAGAAAGTACTTGAATGCAAGGAACAATCAAGATATCATTGTTTCCTGCAAATAGCAATGAACAGCTCTACCTTGTGAGCATCTTCAACTATTGCAACTTCAATATGCAGGGTAACATTTAGATCTTTCTATAGATATACTAGGTAAAGACAGAGAAAACTTCTGACCCCGTTACCTGATAGTCTCAGTACTTCAAATACATAATCTGCAATATTTTCATTAAGAAGAGCTTGGATTTGACCGAAACAACTCATATCTGATGATAGGAAATGAAAAATCAAGTCCAATGTGCCAACTTGGACTTCTGTATTAGAAGAAAGCAAGGATCCTTTGATTGCTTCAGCAAACAAACTTATAAGAGGAGTAGGCAACGATGTCTCATTTGATTGCACGGAATCATCAGCTTCTCTAACATCAATATTGTTCTGATCATGCACAAAAAAATTCTCAAAGACACCTCTTTTAGTTAAAACGAGAAGGAATGCTGAGAAGAAAAACCCAGTTAGTCAAATTTTAGAAAAATATGTAGCCTCAAAATGAAACAATTGAATAGAGGACCGGTACATGTGAAAATGCCAGAATTAAATTGAACAGTGATTCATATTCTGACATGGCCAAGAACCAACATATGATAGATATTACTGTCTTCACCTTGTTTTCATGTATAAAGATGACTGTCTTCACCTTTTCAATTATAGTATCTCACATTTCATGTATCAAATGTAAACATAGTTTATTTATTTATACAATCCATAATATATAGAGGCTTTGTAAATGCAAGTATATGTTTAATTTTATTTCATGAAAGGTCATCGAAAATTTTATCTTTGACAAATTGTGCTTTACCAATATCATCATCCCTAAAGGAACAACATTTATCATTGAATACCATTGATTGAAGACTATTCTTGATCTTTCTTAATCTTTTCAACATTATAATCATTAAGGTAAAGCAAGTCTTCGCAATAGCAATCAATTTTTAAATTGCCGAATTTATTAAAGACAACTAACCTCATTGAATATTGCATGATGAAGTTTTTATGCACATTACATCCCTTACAATTATTGAAATCTAGCTAAACTTATCAAACACAATCTCATTTACCTCAACATGTTTTGCTACTTATATGTTTTTCAAAGCAGAGAGTATGAATTGCACATAGAGTCCAAAAAATATGAGAAAATCTTACCTCAAGAAGCATTCCTGCTGTCTTACAAATAGGTGCATTATTCATAACTACTTGAATTACATTATAAGATTCTACCTTTTCAATGATTTTAATAATCAAATTAGAAATAAAAATTTGTTCTTATATTCACAGCCATCAAAACCATAGGGTCACTTACAGTCACTGCTAAAAAATTTAAAAGCAATCTCCTCTGTGCATCAGTCTAACCATCATATATAATGCTCATCCTTTTCTCTCCCCATATGCACTAATAGGGTTTAGCAACATTTCAATATTTGCTTTTTCTTATTAAAGTAATGTAGTTCTCAACATATTATAGCTAAGGGACAAAAATTTAGAAAATATTAGTATTTGCTGCAAATTGAAATGCTCTAACATAATAAGAAAAAAATGAAGGAAAAAAAATAAGGCCGGTCAGTCTAACATTATAAAAACAAAAATTTCAATTTAGGCCCTATCAATATAAAAAAAATGAAAGGCTTTCAAGGAGAGCAGAGAGGCAGAGAGAGAGAGAGATTTCAAAGAAGAAATTCTAATGGAAATTGAAAAGAAGTATATTTGGTCTCAAAGAAGCACAGCTGGAGATCAAAAGAAATGAAAAAGAAGCTACTTGTGGGGTGGAAGGGAGGGAGGCAGAGAAAAAGAGAAAGTCGCTTCCCAATCTCAAGAAACACAGTCGATGTTTGCCGCCCTCAATTTGCTCAACTGCTTGTCCATCACCCTCGATTTGCTCAATCTTTCATCGCACTCGCCGTGCTCAGCCACTCATTGTCATCGCACTATCGTATTCCGATAAGTGAGATTTAGGGCTGAGAGAGTTTTAAAGTTGAAGATTTAGTATATGTGCATAATAATCTTCGCCCTCTAGTAAGGAGGTCTTTAGATTATTTGAGAGAGGAAACCAAGATATGAGACGACAGGAAAAATTCTTATGATTCTTTTGATGGTGCTAAAGTATTAACATTTGTTGATCTCTCAATTGATGAACTGTATTTGGAGATTATAATATTTATTGATGATGAGGATCCACCACCGGCTAAAGATGAATGATCTACCTAATGTTACATTTTTATTTTCTAATGATTGTTAGTTTTTGAACTTTTATAGAACTCAATTACTTAAACATGTTTTTGTAGTTTTGATGGCTTTTTCGAATTTTGTACACCTTTCATTATCTTTCAAGTTTTTCTTATCCCTAAATTAGTATATTCTCATGAATACTTCTTATATCCTAATGTATGTGTATTTAATATTTTACACTATCAGATTGCAAACTTTTGCATGATTTATCAATAATTTGATATATTTTATTTACTTATTTATTTGTTCCACTATGTCCTATGCTATGTCTGTGCCTTTATTTTTTCAAAATTTACCGTGCCGTCATGTTGGTATCGTGTTGAATGTATCCATACTTCATTAGCCATGTCACATCAAGTGTACTGACAAGGCCTAGCCCATGTTTCAAACCCTTTTGGAGTATGGTTAGCTAGTAATGTGAAATTTCCAATGTGCCCATGATAAGACCAAATATATCCTTAGGCAATGTAACTATCATTTCAAAGCATGCATAACTAGAAATAGGCATTCATATCTAGTAAGCTGCACTCCCTATCTATAGGTATGTATTGCTAGCGTAGTAATGCACATTATTGTTTTATAACCATGCACTGTGCAGAAACTACCATGCGTTGCTGCTTTATAACCATGCAATCTGCAAAAACTACCACACATTCTAACCTATAGGTAGGCATTGCTGATAGAGTTACCTGTATTACGTAAGTGTAAATACGTATTTTGTATATAGAGGCCAACATTGCACACATAAGATCAGAAAATAGACACATTTTTCGAAGAAAATGAGCAGAAAAGAAGGGTAATTTTAATTATATTATTTGGGTGTACTCCATCCATCCACTACAAAAGGTATTTGTATCAATTTATATAAGATATCCTGAATTAACACTTCTTATTTTAGTTTTATGAACCCTTTTAATTTGAAATGCATGTCTTATCAAAGAATAATAACACTACTATCCATGATTTACAACTAAGCACCCAAAGCAATTAAATCCAAGTAGAAGTGTAGTATTTAAGCATAAAAGAAATAAGAGTAGCTATAACCATGTTTAGCTCTAAACTGCAAACAAATGCCATGTTTAAGGTACAAAATCCACAAGCAATAATATATATAGATTTAAGCAATAGTATGGAATATAGAATTAATTAAGATCTACATAATGAATGCAGCCGCGAGAAACATCTCCCTGTAACTGACTAAATTACTAATATGAGAAAATAAGCTGATAAGATTGAACCAAGGAATTTTAAATTGCAAATAATTCATAAAGTGGCACTGACCTACACAGTTCATGCGCACATCATTACTTTGGGATTTTAGCAGAGCTTCAAGTGAGAGGTGTAACAACCTCTCTCCAGTAGCTGAGCTATCAGCAACACTGTCATCATAAATATCATCCCATGGTGTAGCTTGCAGGAGAGACATTTTGTAAAGCACAAAAAAAATCTCCCCACGAATCTCTTCACTGCATGAAAGAAAACAAAGGGAATTAGAAGGAAAGGTTGGTTAAAAGGGCACCGCAGAAGCACTATATTTCACCTTGGTAGCTGAAGACCATCTAAAAGGTTGGAGAACAGACTGAATTTATCTCCTATGTGTGCTGCAGGGTTAGCATTTTGGTGAGAAGATAGCAGGACACCGAAACAATGCAGCTGCATTGTAAAACAAAAACCATTTTATAAGTGGAGAAATAAAATACTTGAAAATGTCCACACTTCACAGAACTCATAGTACCAAAATATAAAAATCACTGCAGTATCAGATGCTATACATGGAAGTCTTTAAGTTAGTAATTATAGAATTATAATATGACACAATTACACAGGTGAATATAGTGATGACTGTAATTATATCAAGATTGTCATGTATTGCATCTAATAGAACCCACTCTATTTTAATCAAGAAGATGAGAAGAAGAAAAAAAGAGAGAGCTCATATATAGCGTTCCTACCTCTTGGGGATGAAGGGTATGTTATAAACAAAGATTGCCATGTTATTCCAGAAGAAATGCATTACAAAAGTTAGTCCAGATGTATACGATTAGGTTAGCAACTTTGGAGTTGATGTTCTCATGTATAAATGTGTGCAAATTATGTGATAACTCAAGGCTCTAAAGTATAATTAAATTATGTAGCAAATAAAAGCATTCTCATGTAAACATTTGTGAGAATTATGTGACAAATCAAGACTCTTAGAGGGAAAACATCCACTCTCATTTCAATTTTAATCAGTAAAATTCAAGAGGCTTATATTTCCCAAAAGATAAGAGAATTATCAAACAAAGATTTATCTACAGTAATAAAAATTTCTTGAAACTAATCCACGATATCAAGAAATCAAAGTCCGAACAGTCAGTCTCAACTAAAACTTCTATCCTGCAATCTAACAAAAAAGATGTATTATTAATCAAACACCGCGGCAAATCGGTCACTAGTTCTCTACCGTGTATAGCTGGCGCAAGAGGCACCCCGATGCGAGCAGATCGGCGATCCGGCCGACGAACTCGCCGACGACGTACCAATGATCATCGGCGGCGGCGTTGCATAGGTCGGCGATGACGTCAGCGGCCTGACGGGCGAGGCGGTCGTCAGCGCGGTCGCCGGTGGCGGCAAGGGCGCGGACGAGAGGGGGTACGAGGAGGTGGGGACGGCACGTGCAGAAGAGGAGGTGGCGATTGTGAAGTAGCGCGACGGAGAGCTGGGAGAGGGCGTAGGAGACGTGGTGGGATAAGGAGCTGGGGTCGGAGAGGAGGGTGGAGAGACACGTGAGGCAGATGGCAGCGCCGCTGCCGTCCGCCGCCGCCACCGAGAAGGTCGAGCGGTGGCCCTTCGCGCACGTACGGATCGGAGGCAATTCGTCTACGTCGAGCTCTACTTCCATCGCTTTCCGATGCTTTATTTCTATTCCTCCTTCCTCGTGTCTAAAATCACTACATCGCGCGCGCCTTCGAGGAGCTTTATAAACTGTAGTCCAATCACTCGCTATTTTGGAAACGAGTATGGAAATCCACTCTTGACCTAATCCTATTTAAGCTCAAGTGAAACTCATCTCTTCATTTCGAAGTGGTCGTCACTCGTCAGGTCTCTAATCTCGGCCTACGTTATTTGATGCGACGTCTTCGAGTTCCCACCCGTTTACCCGCGAACTCCCATTTCAAAACCCTCTTTTCGCAAACCGCTGACCAACTGCTCGACGAAGTCCCGCAAAGAGCATTATGGCCCGTTGCGAACATCATCGTCGCCTCCAGTCCTCTCAAAACTATCCGCGACCACCTCCGTTTCGACATCCCTCTTAACCCCGCCACTATCTCCACTGCCATCACCTCTTGCTTGACCTCCCAATCCATAACCCAACTCCACGCCTATGTTGTCTCCTCCGGCTTTGACTCCTATACCTTCATCTCCAATTCTCTGATGACCGTCTACTCCAAAACTGGATCTTTTTATATTGCACACAAGTTGTTCGATGACTTGCCAAACCGAGATGTTGTTTCGTGGAACACCATCCTTTCTGGCTTTGCCGATGCCATTCATGCCTTGGAGTTTGTATCCATGATGGCCCGTGCTGGGGTTCCTTTTGATGCTGTCACTTTGACCACTAGTCTTGCCTTTGCAGCGGACATCAGGGATGTCGAATTTGGGCAGCAATTGCATTCTGTTATTTTGAGATGTGGGTTTTGTGTGGACACATTTGTAATGAATGCTCTCATCACCACATATGCTAGGAGCGAGTTTCTTGATGAGGCTGAGAGAGTGTTTGATGAAATGGTGTTTAAGGACTTGGTTTCTTGGAATGCATTAATTTGTGGTCTTACGCAAGAAGGGAATCATGAGTTGGAGGCAATTCAGCTTTTCCTTAAGATGGTGAGGGAGGAAGGGATGAGACCCGACCGGATATCATTTGCTAGTGTGATACCAGCATGTGGGCACAAGGGGTTGATCAGGTTAGGATGCCAAATCCACTGTTTTGCCGAGAAGGTAGGACTTGCAGCGCATGTATCTCTTTCTAATGTGCTTATCTCAATGTACTACAAGTGTGGCAATCTTGGCTCTGCAGGAACAGTTTTCAAAACCACAAAAGAGCGGAACGTTGTCTCGTGGACTACTATCATTTCTATGGACCCAGATAATGCAATTTCATTGTTTAATGATATGAGACTAGATGGGGTTCAGCCGAATGATGTCACTTTTGTTGCGCTGATCTTTGCCGTGACAAGTGATCATCTGCTAAGAGAAGGCCAAATGATTCATGGGGTTTGTGTGAAAACTGGTATTTTGGCAGAAGTGAATGTGTCAAATAGTCTTATTACCATGTATGCAAAATTGCAGTGTGTGAAGGATTCAAGGAGAATCTTTGATGGGATGGTCTACAAGGAGATAGTCACTTGGAATTCTTTGGTTTCAGGCTATGCACAGAATCAACTATGCAAAGAGGCCCTGGAAATTTTCTCTTCTTTGATCTTACACTTGAAGCCAAATCAATATACATTTGGCAGCATTCTCAGTTCAATTACTACTGCAGAAACAGTGTCTTTAACTTATGGTCAGACATGTCATTGCTGCATAGTTAAGCTAGGTCTTAACACTGATGAATATGTCTCAGGTGCCCTTATTGACATGTATGCTAAGCGTGGTAGCATCGATGAGTCTCAAAAGGCATTTGAGGAGACAGTTCAGAGGAGCCTTATTAGCTGGACAGCCATAATTTCAGCACATGCGAAACATGGAAACTATGAGACTGTAATGAGTCTCTTTGATAACATGGTGAGCTCTGGTATTACTCCTGACAGTGTTGCACTCCTTGCCGTCCTTGTGGCCTGTGGTTGTAAAGGGATGGTTGATAAGGGTCAAGATATCTTTAACTCGATGATGTTGGAGCGCAGGGTTGATCTTTGGCCTGAACATTATGCTTGCCTGGTCGATATGTTGGGGAGGGCAGGGAGATTAGTCGAGGCAGAGGAACTTCTAAAACAAATTCCAACAGGACCTGGGATTTCAGCATTGCAAAGCTTGCTAGGATCTTGCAGAGTCCATGGTAATGTGGAGATGGGGAAGAGGGTGGCGGATCTTCTGATGGAGATGGAACCAGCAGAATCAGGGACCTATGTTCTGATCTCAAACATCTATGCTGAAAAGGGTGAATGGGAACATGTGGCAAAGATAAGAAAGGGAATGAGAGAGAGAGGGGTGAAGAAGGAAGTGGGGTTCAGTTGGGTGGATGCCGGTATCAGAGATTCAATACATATGCATAAATTTTCATCGGATGATATGACACATCCATTGGCAAAAGAGATCTATTCAGTGGCCAATAGTGTGGGTTTAGAAATGAAACTTTTAGATAGTGATATAGAAATGGAAGTGTCTGCTTCATTTGCTTGTTGATTTCTTAGCATTATTTTAACATCATATTTGTTATCATGATTCAAGTCTTAGACTTGCATCAAATTATAGAGAGTCATTGTTTACGATTCCAAAACAAGCATTGAAAGGATGGGCTGAATGTTGACCCATGTGTACAATCCCAAAATGAAGGGCTTCAAGAAGGTGAGAAATTTACCATTTATATCTTTTGGATTAGTATAAATTTGTTTTGGTGTATGTTTGCATCTGCCTAGATGAACTTGAAAGTTGAAACATTTTTAGAGTCTATATAATCCAGTTAAACAATCAAACCTACTTTTGCTTGGCATCTGATAGTTATGCTTTCTGCTTTTCCAAATTGATGAAGCATTACACTCAAAAACATTTCTACCTATGTTCCATCATGGGGTTCATACAGATAGCCCTATAGCAGCAAAAAGGAAATCCCTAGATCTTATTTTTCTTCTTTTCTTTCTTTCCTTTTGTATTTGTTTATTGTTTCCTATTACTTGGTGCATATGGCATTTTGGAAACTTTGATTATCAATTAGCTATATACCCACTGCTTAGAAACTTTGCTTGTTGGTTTAACTTTTGCTGGTATCTTTTCTAGCATATTACAGACTAAACAAAGAGATGACAAAGTCACACGCCAAGGGCATCAAGTCGGTCAAGCAAGAAGGATATATTGGATTTGTTAAGGTACTCACATGGATTTGTGGATTTATTATATTTTGGATTTTATAAAAAATTGGGGTCTTTTACAACTTAATTATATTTTATTTTGCAATTGATAATTAACACTTCACTGTATCAAAATATTTATCAACTCTAGGAAATAATATAAGCAACCTTTTGCGACAACTAATCTCCAACCCATGCATGATGCATTTACAGAAAAAAAGTAAAGTATACACAGCTGATAATCAATTATGCTTGATAACTATAGTTAATATCAAAAGGAAGATTTAATCTTTAAACTTAGATTCCAGCACTAATCCGATCTTTTCCAGATTGTAAGACGGTAATAGAGGAAAAAGCATAACAATTGAGTCATAATAAAACTAGATAAAAAATAAACACAGAAAAATGCTTAATATTGTCTACTCCAAACTCGTATCCTTACGTACAGAGAAAGTTTGTAGTGAATGAACAGCAGTCAACGATTTGCCTTTGCAACACGTTCAATCTCATCCTTCTTCTTGACGGCATAGCTGTTAAAAACATTAAAGTGAGTTGGGTGATAAAAGCAGTAGCCACAAAACCAGCAGTAATAAAAATCACACTGATGAAATTAAGTGCTGACAGGAGGGATGGTAAAATCAAGCAGCACACCGCATCAAAAACCAACAAAAGAACACAAAAAATGCAATAGTACTTGTGTCAATAAGTAATCAAGTCTGTAAAAAAGTGCTAAGCTAAGGGAAAAGTGCATTTTACTTTGACAAGGCTGCAGCATTTAGCGATAAGTGAAAGTTTTTAACTCAATATGACACGACTAAATATAGTCAAAGAGTACAACTCATATCTGCAGTAAAAGATGCAGAGCCCAAATACCTGTTTGAAGAGCCCTTTGCTGCATTTATTAGTTCATCAGCAAGGCATTCAGCAATGGTCTTGATGTTTCTGAAAGCACTCTCTCTGGCACCTGTAGTGAGGAGGTATATTGCCTGATTAACCCGTCTCAGCGGAGAAATATCAACAGCCTGTCGCCTAACAACACCAGCAGACCCAATACGAGTAGCATCTTCTCGTGGCCCACTAAGATCAAAGTAAAATAAAGTAAGCCACTGTCACATTTGATGGTGAAAACCTTACAAAGCAGAGGAAAAAGGCTAGCATATAAAACTGACAAACAGAAGTTCATGGAACCAATCTCAAGCCTGTATAGCAAATCAAAAGTAGAAAAGCTTTTCTTCTTTTGGTACTACAGAGTAACCCATACTGGCTGCACAACATCATATTTCTATCCAGATGACACTATGTTTCATATAACTACAAATATATTTGTATGATATTATGTAGAAGTACCTATCTATTTCAAACCATCTACACAAGACATGAAATACAAGAACATACTGAGTCTTTTCATTAAAAGATGATGTCATCAGGATACACAATTGATACATGAGGTCAGCTGGAAATTAACATCCAAAACTGTTCCGGAGAGCTATAACTATTAAGAAAGTCGTATGGTGAAAGGGATACCATCTTCAACAATCAAATGCTATAGGCAGATGAGATGGAGAAAGGAAAGTTCTTATATACATAGCCCCTTAAAAGAGATCTTCTGAGTTTCTCAGTACTCCTTTGGAGTGGACTGGATTCAACTTTTCCAAGGTCTTAAAAGACTATTAATAAATGATATCACAACAATACAGGCTGCTTCATTGTCCTGAATCAGGTTGAATCATATGGATTGACTGATAGTTGAACCTGTGTATGCACGTGTGAATGATTCAAGCTGTTGTTTAATACTTTAATCTAGTGTCTGTTATAGATGTTTTTGGCAAAACTCAATCATCAAGTGACAAACCTTGAAATGTGACCTTAATTAAGAAACAAATATCATATATTCAATCCATCATAACTATACAGTTTTAAGCAACACAGAACCTGCTAGATTCTTATCCAGTCCTAAATCTTCAATAGAATGATTTAGACCATAGAGAATATAGTCATACACAAAACTATTGCAACTAATCCATGCTAACAATGTTGCTAAGGCCTATAAAATTAACTAAAAAAATATTAGCCCATTGCAATTCAGACAACAGTGGCCTGCCATACCTACAGTCAGATAGCATTAGGCTTTAATCTAACATGATTCTTGAGCAGATTGTGGTGCAAGAAGATTAAACATAAAATATTCTCGATGTGAGCTTATTTTTTTGTTTTCTTTGTGTCAATGGAATTGAAATAAATCAATAACCATCCAAAAGTACCGTACTTTTCAACAGAATGGGTTGTAAAATAATCACCTGTTAATGACAGCATCAACAATCACTTGGATTGGGTTTGCATCAGTAAGCAGATGAATGATCTCCATTGCATGTTTAACTATGCGAACAGCCATCAGTTTCTTCCCATTATTACGGCCATGCATCATCAAAGAATTGGTCAGTCTCTCAACAATAGGGCATTGGGCCTTGCGGAACCTCTTCACTGAATACCTTCCAGCAGTATGAGGAAGATATGTAGCATGCTTTGCAGGGGTAACAGCAATGTAATCAGCAAGTGAAATGTCACTGACCTGTAGTAAGACATTTGAGAAATACAAGAACATGTTAAGTCCAAATCCCATCTCCACAATTTTTTCTTTTTATTTTCTTCTGGATAAGCACTCAAAATGGGATCCTTTCTGGAGACCTAATACAGGTAAGTGAAACAAGACATTCGAGAAATACAACATATTAAGTCCAAAAATCCAAATCCAGTCTCCACAATGTTTTCCTTTTATTTTCTTCTGGAGAAGCACTCAAACAGGAGTCCTTTCTGGAGGCCCATTAAAGATGTAAAAGGAACCTCAGGAAAAACTAAAATAAGGGCTATAATTGTAACATCAGAAATGAAAGAAACTAAGATGCAGCTTGTTTGCTCTCTGATGCAAATCCTGTATCAATAACAGATAATCATTTACAGATATTCAACAAGAAAAAAAAAAGTTTAATTCTAAGAAACCCTAAAGAACAAAGTATCCTACTTTAAAATAATAAAATAATTGAATGAATTGCAAGCTTTCAGATCAAACCATCCCAGTTATAGGATGTAATATCGACTTTTAAAACCAAAAGAGGCAATGAAGGAATAATTACCATATCATAATGAAACATATACTTTACATATTATCTCTTAGCTCTAAAACAAATTTACATCAGAATATAGATCTCTCAACATCAATATGAGACATTCAATGACGAATATTTCTTTTTTCCATTTATCAACACCAAGTGAAAACTGAGAATAAAATTAAGCAGTATATCCCTTAAAACATCTTCCTTTTCCTTAATATTCTCAGTTATGGGACATCCTCACTAATCATCAGTCTCTTTTTTCTTTAAATTTTCCCATTTTCCCCACCACTACCAAATCCACCCAAGCACTAGAAAATCTACAAGACTACCCTGCTCACCACATCAAGAAGCCATGCTTGCGATAGTGGAGATCTCTAGGCAACAGAAAACTATCAATTGCACCAAAGTAACCAGTAAACCCGCGTGATTAAACCATAAAGGCATCACAAGGGGGAACCAACATGCTGATAAATTAAGTCCAAGAATTCCGTACCATATCAAACTAGTCTCCTAATGGAGCTCAGAAACGCTAGAACCGTAAATAATAGGAGAGAAGAGAAGGATATACTTGCACTTCATCGAAGGACCACCGATCGAACAGCTTGACTTCGGGCTCAGCCATCATTGTCGCCACTGATACCACGAGAAAGCTCGCGAGAGGAAGCGGGAAACGAGGCTGACGGAGAAGTGGGGAGTGAAAACCCTAGGTTCCACGGTATTTTATTAAATATCTACTATAGTTGTTAGGCAAATACTTCAATTCACCTTTAAAATTTATAATCTTAATCCAACGGCTATAATAGCCAGTTTTCGGTACCAATTCCAAAACCACATTACTTTAAAAAAAAGAGCATATTAGTTAAAAAAATTAATTACGTGTGCCTAACTTTCCAATTTTCTTGTTATACCCTTGATAATCTTAACCATTAGATCTTCATCAATGAAAATCTTAACCATTAGATCTTCATCAAAGTGATTGATAAACAATTAACTTTACGGTACGGAAGAATCGCTCTACATTTTTTTTTCTTCTTTCGTTAAGCTTTATCTCTTAAATATAATTATTCCTTAATTATAGGAGATATCATTTAATATTAAATAATTTAAATTTGATTATTTGGAGATAAACTTTAATTTAAATATAATTCTCTATCTCTATCTATTAAAATTCAATTTAAATCAATCTTAAACTAATAGGAGATATATGTAAATAATAAAAAATAATCAAAAAGATAAAATATAATTAAATTTTCATCAAGTTAATTATAAAAGACATCAATACCCTTATTTTGATATATATATACATTACTCTCAGTTAATGATATATATGTCTTTTACTTAATAAAATATTAAGATAATATAATTGTTAAAAAATAATGTGCAAGATTATATATCTAAAAAGAATTACCTACTGAACCGGTAATTTTTTTCATTCCTATTATACCCTTAAAGATCTCAACCGTTAGATCTTCATCAAATTAATTGATAAAGAATTAATTATATTGCACGGAAGAAACCCTCTAGTTGTTAACTACTAAGGTAATTACACTTGCACAATAAACTTTTACGTATTCTCACAATGATTTGCAGCATAAAGCATTTTAATTTTTTAACCCATTATCAAATTATAATTTTGAATCTTTTTTAACTAATTTAGCCCTAACAAATCTAAAAAGTACCGTAGTATTCTAAAAAAAATATCACACATTACCTATATAATTTATATGTATTGTATATGCAAAATATACACTCTAATTTTTAATAATATATATATCGAGATTTCAAAATAAAAACCACGAATTACCTATATAATTTATATATATTGCGGCACGCTCTAATTAAAAAAAATGTCATGCATCACCTATGTAACATATATATAGCAACACAATATCTATGCAAAATGTACACTGTAATTTTCAACAATGTGCTCATCGAGATTTTAAAAATAAAAACGTTACGCCTCACCTATGTAATTTATATGCATCATATATGCAAAAGGTATGCTCTAATCAAATGGTTGGATTGAGTTAGAGAAAGAGTAAATTAGTTTAAATTAGTAAAAAATATCTAAATTTGCAATTTGATAATAGGAGGGCCTGCCAATTAAAAAACTAAGAGCTTTTTACGGCAAAACGCCCCTTTCTCATAGATATTCATGTTTATTTATTTAGTTTGAGACTTCATGTTTATTTTTCGTGGCAAGTTTGTTTTTGATAAAAGAAATCTCAAGAAATTGATTTAAAAAACATTATATTTTTAGCTTTTATTATCATTTACATCCTAAGTTTATAATATTTATGAATCGATCCAGCATTATGAAATTAATTCTTAAAAACACGAGTTAAACTCAACCAAATAGCTTAGAGATAGTAATTCATGCATAACCTACCGCAATTCATAAATCCTAGATTTTCAACGATTCTCTAGTGAACCTCTAATCTTTGATTCTAAATTTCCTTGGTCCATAGCCATAATCTTCTTGAGACACAATCGTCGGTGATCACTGAAAGCCTTTAGATCTCCAAATAATTCCTCTCAGGCCCAATGGAGAGAGCAAGAGAGATAACAACAACAAACCTTTTCTACATAAGGAAAAACACTCGAATTGCAAGTTCTTGACAGAAAACCCATCTTAAATCACTCAAGATCAATCTAATACACTTAGTTAGGATCTTTTCTTATTGCATTAGGTGTTTATTTTTATTAAAATAAAATTCCTATAGGTCGCGTTCGAATGTAGGAGGGATCGCGTTCGAACGCCCTTATCAACGCCTGCATCAGGTTCGCAAATACAAAGAACAAATATTGTGCGTTCGAACGCGATCAGGCGAGTTCGAACACCCATGTTCGAACGCCTGTATCGCATTCGCACATCTAGAGATGGAGCTTTTTGAGTGCGTTCGAACGCGATCAACAAGAATCCTCCAAAATTAGGGTTTCATATTGTTTTAGGCCTTGTTGGCTAGCCTCTATAAATATGTGGATGGCAGCCAACTTCATTATGAATCGTATTATTCATTTCTTGCTTCCTATCTTCTCTCTGGACTTCTCCCTCCTCCCTCTTCATTATCTTTCCACCTCTACCATTGACAAAGTTTCTCCTAACTTCTAATCCCCCTTGATTGTCGATCACCCCTCTTCTTTGGGATCTCGACCATTTCGTTCCCTTCGTCTACTTCCCTTAATCACATCCACAATCCACCCTCATCAACATACCATCCATAACTCTAACATCCACTTCACCCCTCACCACCACTATCACTCATGTTCTATCATGTTTTCGTCCTAGATGTAGTTTGAATCTGCAAAGGACATAAATACAAAAGTTGTAGATCAGAAAGTTATGGATCTAACCCAATTAGTTTTGTAATTTTTTGACTACTAGAGAATATTTGACAAATATTTTTCCACGATTACATGGACTGCTTTTTATAATAAATTCAGATCTTAAAGAATTGTTCCATAGCCGATCTTTTGGTACATGATATGATCTCCTCTTAGTTAAGGTTCGATCTCTTCAGAAGTTAGGGTTCTAACGTATCTAGTTTCACAAGAATTTGACATCTAGATGAAAAAGTATTAATAAAATAGTAGAGTAGGGTAAAATAGGGTAAAATAGTAAATAGTTGACGTTACGGCAGTTCTCAAAGCGTGGTGGACTACCAAGGGTGGTGGTGGATAGCCATAAGGTAGAGTGGCTACTATTAGAGGAAGGTGGCTAGGATTTGGAAGATCGAAATGCTTCTATGGCTACGATCTAATGACTACGGTAAAAGGTAAGGATGAAAATATTAAGTTGGCTAAACTCAGATTCATTCCATGATAATGATCAACACATGTTCACTAAATAGGAGTAAAAATCCCTAGTAGATCGGATTCATATACAAATTATCTGATTTATTTAAAATTTAAAATAATAAGATAAAGCTAACTAACTAACTTGACCCAACTTAAACATATGTGATCTGATCGTAATAATCCGACACCTTGTCCTCAAGGTGACTAGTATACTAATTTACGTCATGCTCGTTGGCCCACGAGTCTACATGCAGATATGACTCAATTCGATAGCGCGGCCTACCAATTTGTTCCACTAGTTGTCCTCGAGCTCCAAGTCATGTTCATGGCCTCCCAACTGGTTCACTCAAATTTAGTATGCATCAAGATACGTGCACTTTATCTCTTCCACTAAATACCGAAAATGTAACACCTCCGTCAGGCACGAGCACGTGCACGCCCATGTGCCCACACGGCATGCACAGCGCACGCGATAGGACGGGTGGAACTCATCACGTGCAAATATGCACGTATGATCACATAATCTATCATAAAATAAGTCATGATATCATCAAGTTAAACTTATTACAATATCCATATATATATCCACAACAATTATACTAGACAGCTACATAATATGGCAGGCTCACATAGGCCACAAGAAACCATCAAGATACAACTAAAATCGCTAATACATGAGTACACTATAATCCAACATGTACTATACAATTCATCGTCTGAGATAATCGAGTACAAATATCCAATAATGGTACAACTCAATATCTATATAAATTATCTTCTATACTGTCTCACATCTATAGCTCACATCCTCTTTAGTCTAAAATATCTTCTTATTATATCTCAAGTCGTTATCTCATATCATATATCTTGAGGGGGTTAGAAAAGAAATAAAAAAGTCATGATCTAAAGACTCAGTAAACCTTACCATAAATTAGTGATGTCAAATAGAAAGTAAATTATATACTAGATAATATGAATCAGAGAAAAACATAATATCATATATGAGTATGTATATATGTATCCTCCATAACATCTATATAAATAAAATCAATATTATCTCATAAATAAGTATATTATATCATCAACGAAAAATATATCTCATGATAAAATTATAATATAACACTCACTGAATATAACAATATATGGTGTATAACAATTATGATCCAATGATACTAGTCTCATCAGTAATGATGCATGATGCATGCTAACTACTAGATAATCATATATATCAGAGTTAGATATAATCCACATATCTCTCACTACCATTATTATTTGTCTCAACTCTGAATATCAACCATCATGCTAGACCATGGTATTTGACTCTAAACTCGATACTCATCATGCTACAAGCTCAAAGCATACCCTGCTAAATGCTAAGGTATCTCTGAAGATAATCATACCCTGTCATACGCTAAGGATATCTCTAGAGATAATCATAGCCTATCAAATTCTCAGTAATAATCACACCATATCGTATGCTAAGAGTATATCAATGAAAGTTATACCCTATCATACGCTAAAAGTACAACCATTAGTCATCACTATACTATGTCATACGCTAAGAGTATGTCCAATACTAATCCGAACCAAATACTATTCTACCCATCACATCGCATATATATGTATTCTTATAATTTTTTAACACATAATAGATCATATGCATATATCCAGTATTATAATAGATCATGCAACTCAGAAATTTAGATGGTAAAGAGGCCAAGAAAAGATAAACAATGTATTAACACATGCATCCCCACACTAGTCTATTATATGTATACTAATGCTAGAGATCGTCTCGACATAAACTCATAACAGTATAGTCATAAGAAATATGACTTAACTACTTATGCCAAAGTGCGCAACTAAATCTTGACTTTTGAGTTTCATTGTTCAAGATCTCATTATAGGAAGCAACAATATCTAAAGCATAAAGATTATCCAAAATAGATAGAAAACCAAAAGTAACATGATTAGAGTTTTGATACAAACCAAACTTTCTATCTTCAAAGTAATAAGCAAAACTTAATTTGTCCAATGCAAAAATAAAAAGACAGTATGACAAAAGTATCAAACAAATCTAGATACAAGCTAGTTTTCAAAAGTAATCTAATCTAAAATGCCTTATAGCTTCAACTTCTGCCTTGTTTCCATCGCCCACACAAATGTATCTTTTACTATCATTTAGCTTTCAGTAACTTCAGCAACGCTACATAGACAGAGAGATGTGAGTAGTTGCACTTGAATTTATCTACCATGTGTTTATTAAAATTGAAACTGCATTAACTTCTATACAAACAAATTGATATTTGATACTTTTCTTGGCATGCCATGCTGATAATTGGTACAATTCTTCTTCACATGCCCTTCAAATCCATATAAGAAATAGCCATTCTTATTTTCTTTATTCGACTTCCATCTGATAATCGATATCTTGTCCTTAATGGGTTTTTTCTATGAACTTGTAAGTATTTGAATTGCCCTTACATTTTTGTTTCCTTTTTCTCCTTAGAGATAGAAGCAATGTTTGCGATTTCACTCTTGTCCGACTTCAACCTCTTTTCCTCTTTAACATAGTGCAAGATGAGTTTATTAACTGTCCATGATTCTTTTAAATAGTTGTAACTCACCTTAAATTGTCTGAATGAGGTGGGAAGAGAGTTAAGGGCCAAAAAGACTAGCATATCATCCGATATATCTAGCTTATGTCCCTTCAGTTTTAAAGCATCATTTCAAGAATGTGCTCCCTGAATTGCTCTTATTATTAGACTTCATTGTGTAGAGTTTATTTAATAGAATGTCTACTTCATCTTTCTCATTTCTAACAAACCTTTGCTTAAATTCCTTAAGATAGTCTTTAGCAAGAGCATAATGAGAAACCGATCCCTTCAAACTTTCAGGAATGGTCTTTTACATGGCTTGGAGACAAGCGATTTGACCTAGTCCACCGTACATGTGCATTTTGTTTCGTTTTAGAATTATTTTCAACAAGCACAGCTAGTTTACCTGCAACATTATGTTACGATCCGACCATATGGGTTAAGTCGAGTCGAGTCAAGTCAAGTCGAGTCAAATTAGTTACCTAGCTTCATCTTTCTGTTTTGAATTTTAAATAAATCGGATAATCCGCTTGTGGATCCGATCCGCTAGAGATTAGTTATTTAGATTTATCTTTCTATTTTAAATTTTAAATAAATCGGATAATCCGCATGTGGATCTGTTAGGGATTTTACTCCTATAAATAGGGGTGGGCATGAGTTGATAATAATCATCATCGAGAGAAATCTGAGTTTATGATACGAGCTCCCCTTAGGCTAAGGTTCAATGTCGTCGTCGGATCTAGTTTTAGGTAAATCGACTGTGGGGATCTCAAGATATCATCTGATTAAGGGACAAAGGTCAAGGCGGTTTGTTTTGGATCCGTGAATTGAGGCACGTGATCCTAGATGATGGTGGTTGGAGGTGGACTAGCGTTAATAGGGTGCCACCGACGAAAAGTGGTGGAAGGGTTATGGTTGATGGAAGGGTTAGGGCAAGTATTGGATAGATTGGAAGAAAGGGGAGGAGAAGGCCAGCCTAAGGGACTAGAGTAATTGGCCGGTCAAGAGGTTAGAAGCGACATCACCGGAGATTGAGAGAACGGGAGCAAAGAAGACGAAGGAGGCAAGGCAAAACTCAATTCTCAATAATCAATCATGACCTCTGGTTGCCATCCACATCCTTTTAGCCTCAGCGATATCATTGCCTAGAGGTTAGATACATACGTGTATCTAGGGGTTTTTTAAACATGTTTTAGGATCTTCTAAGAATACTATTAGGAATCAAAATCAAATTCAGCAAACAAAACAGGTAAAATGGAAGATTATCCAAGTCCCCGCTTGGATTCTAGCATCACCTCCTGCCCACACAAAAATGAAGTATTCCTTGCACCCTCCTACCTTTACTATTCATAATAAATATAATTAAGTACACAGAACAATTCGCTCAGAATAATACAACTACACAAATAAAAGTCGTGGTATTCAACTCTTATTATGTATCTCTCCGTCCTTTTAATTTTAGTCTCCCGAACGTGTTGTATTCTGGATCGTTAACGGTCGTCGGCTGATGGATAATAAGACGAAGTCAACCCAAAGAAGTACAAAAGAATATTAATTCTGAAAACATAATAAATGCAGGCATCTCCGGCAAAAGACTTTTTCGGTCAAAGGAAGCAAAAGTTTGGTTGGTATTCTGCACCTTCCTGTGTAGGTGTGAATACGGATCGAATAGTGCTCAATCCATATCCGTATGAATTCGGATACGGATATTAGATGGATAGCGAAATTAAAAACCATATCCTAACTAAACGAATACGGATAATTTTCGGATAAAGGATCGGATCATAAACGGATATTGATTAAATTTAAAATAATTATAATATTTTATTTAAATATAATTAACACAAAATTATTAAGAATTTTATAACAAATTATTTTTTTGTATGTCAAATATATAAAATTAGAGAAATTAATCTTTATAAATAATATATAACGTATTATTAATAATAATATTAATACTTACTATTTAAATAAGCAAATTAAAAAATTGTAAATCATTTAAAAAAATATGCGGATAAACGGATATCCGATATCCATATCCGAATCCGAAAAATATATCCGACCCGTATCCGAATCCGTATCCGAATTTTATTCAAAAATTCTATCCGTATCCGAATCCGAATCCGAATCGGATAGAAATTTTTTATCCGAATCCGATCCGAGTCGGGTCGGATAGCGGGTCGGGTCGGAGTTAATCCGACCTGTTTTCACCCCTATTCCTGCGGCATTGTCCACATTTTTTTCGGGTACTTTTTCTATGACCAAGGAAGTCACGAATTTATGAAAAAAAGTATTTAGTGGTTTGGATAATTTAGCTCAATAGCTAAGTTCGGTTGATAAATTATCAGTACGAAAGCTTAAAGCAATATATCAACAGTATATACTTTGGAATAATAGTCCGGCGATGCTAGGGGTGAAAACGGGTCGGATAAAATCCGATCCGACCCGCTATCCGATCCGATTCGGATCGGATTCGGATAGAAAATTTCTATCCGATTCGGATACGGATTCAGATACGAGTTTTTGAAAAAAATTCGGATACGGATTTGGATACGGGTCGGATATATTTTTCAGATTCGGATACAGATATCGGATATCCGTTTACCCGCATATTTTTTTAAATGATTTACATTTTTTAGTTTACTTATTTAAATAGTAGATATTAATATTATTACTAATAATACATTATATATTATTTATAGAGATTAATTTCTCTAATTTTACATATTTGACATATAAAGAATTTATTTGTTGTAAAACTCTTAATATTTTTGTGTTAATTATATCTAAATAAAATATTATAATTTTTTTTAAATTCAATCAATATCCGTTTAAGATCCGATTCTCTATCCGAAAATTATACGTATCCGTTTAGTTAGAATATGATTTTAAATTTTGCTATCCGTCTAATATCTGTATCTGAATCCGTATCTAGATTAAAAATATGGATCTAGATATGGATTGGGTACTATCCGATCCGTATCCGAACCGTTTTCACCCCTAGGCGATGCACATAGCCTTAAGTTTAGACTTTACGACTTAGTATATTACTAAAGTATGGTAGATAGGGCCTTAGTGCTTCTATATCTAGGGAGTTGGCCCTTTGTTTAGCCCATATTTCGCCTTCGGGCTCTTGAATGATAAATAAAAACTTCGATGCTACTTATTTTATATTTTTCTAGCTTTGATACTATTTATTGTGTGAAATTTAACATTGAAGCTTTTTCGCACTCTTTATGTGATCTGATCTCGTTAAACACTAAAAGATAATCATAATAAACTCAACTTACAAAAATATACACAGAAAATACTCTTAATAAGAAAAAAAATTGTAAGTGAACAACAAATTTATTGAGTAAGATACAAGGAATATAAACTCTAAAATATCTCAGATAGATCGATTCAAGAAACCATCTAAACAAATATGAATTCTTAGGTATGTTCTAATACCAATTGAAAAATATTATAATAAATGCACTAGGAGATAAGATCTATGTCATGCTGTTAATAAAATAAATACAAAAAATAAATCGTGAACAATCTTGCTCGTTAGGCCCCATGAAAGGTTTTTAAAATTCAATAATTGTTGAGGATGACTGTTCTATCTTAATGAATATCGAAACATAGTTTTTTCAATCTATTTATCTAAAACTGGAAGGTGATATCCAAATACCTTCAAAAGACGATCTATCTAATAGATCACTTTCTAAGAACTAGATTAAAACCCCCTTAAAACCTCTTAGTAATAAGAGAAAATATTCCTTTAAAGATTCTCCATAAATTTTGTAATAAGATTTCACACGATAATGTAATTAGCGAAAATCCCCAACGTCGTTCGAACACAGATAATAATCATTGGGACGACTTGGCTCATATAATTTTCCTTTTTGCAGACTCAATTCAAATACTTGAGCTCTCAAACTTTAATGTCCTTATATTTTAGAATAACTTCCAAAGCTCAATCAATAATCTGACTTCAATTTTGAATCTTTAAATCACTTTTATATGTGAATTCGTCAACTTCAAAATCAATATCCGCTGCAATATTTTTCATCAAATATCTCGCTACTTCTCATAACTTTTTATAACTTATATGTTTATAAATAAATCTAAACACATAACATAAATAAATTAGAAATAAAATCTTATAACACCAACTTATACAACTCATACATTACTGTATCTTAGTTCTGTTATATATTGACTTACTATGCACATCTTATGAGTTGACCACATAACTTTTCTCCAAGATGAGATTAGTTGCAATTAGAGAGAAGTTTCCTACTAAATTCGATTGGTTAGGCATTTAAATTAGCTTCTTCCTTTAAAAAAGAAAAAGGATTTGTGACCCTATTTGCTTTGCATAGAACCGTGTAGGCTTTGAAATAATCTGGTATTATAACCCACTCAATTTAATTATTTGTGTGCAGAAACTTACATTATCCGTGTGCCAAGAAGGAAAAGGGAAGGGAAAACAACTTACAACCAACACCACAGATAACAGAATAAAGGATTCTTCAATGTAAACAAACATAAACATGAAGACGATCGACGTCTCCCGTTTCCGTGCTAAGCAAAGATGAGGAGGAGAGCGCCAACGATTCCCATGGCTCCTCCAAGCGCAGCGAATTTGGCGGCGAAGGAGGGCCTCTCTTTCCTGCAGAGCTCCAAGATGACATCCTTATGGCGGGCAAGCTTGTTGAACCGCTTCGCCACCATTTTCAGCTCGTTCACGTCGTTGCACCGAAAGACGAGGGGCAAACACGTACAGTTATTGGAAGCATTTGCAATGCCACTGCCGGAATCCTCAAACTTTTTGAGTACTCTCTCGCAGTCTTTAGAAGCATCGTTAATGTCCTTCATCCACTTAATGATATAGGGGTCTCTGGGCTTGCTTCGTTCCACAGCTTTCACGATGCCCATGGTGGCGTTCAGATCAGTGCGTAGTGTCTCAAGGTCATCCTGGAAGCGAGCCCCCTTCTTTAGGAGACCGGAAGTAACATCTATCAGCACCTTGATGGCCGGAATAGCAGCTTCCATTAGTTGTTGTACACAAGCTCAAAGACATGTACAAGAGATATATAGGGGCTGCCAGTTTCTGGTGTTTGGATTGGTTCTTGGTGGCCATATATTTAATGAATTATACGCAAGTCAAGTAAGTTTATGAGTTCCCTCCTTCCTTTTGATTAGTTTCCTCAACGCGTTGTATGGCTGATCTGGATAACTAAGTAAGACGTAGCCAACACAAAAAGGATATTTCCAAATAGACTATTAAATGTAAGAACATAATAAATGGAGCAACACGAATAAGGTTTGCTCTTTTATTTAATGATAGTTGTCCTTTAATCTATATATATATATATATATAGAAAGAATGGTATGTTTTTAGACCCCAACAAATTAAATACCATTATTCTTCATCATCTTTCTCTTAGCAACATTTTGTCTAAACAAGCTTCATTATCGTCGGTCTGAAAGCATGGGAGAGATCATCATCTAAGTTGAATCAAAGGGTCTCAGAATGATATCACCAAATTCGGCAAGATTATACCTTATTTTGGATGGAAACTTCATTCCGAGCAAAACTCAATACCCTAAAATTACAATTTTAGAGAATTTTTTACTCTTTCAGACTTTGAATCTATCCGATTAGCTTAATCTTTTCCTATGTTTATCTCGTCTTTGCTATTTTTTTTGGGCAAAAATGATGATTTTGCCATGAGGTTAATTTATATTCCTTAAAGGTTGTAATTTGAGATTATTGAAGTTTCATTTCCCATTGTTCTTGAATATATCATTTGATATTCAAATTTGAACTTACTAAATCCATAGGAAATGTTATAAATACAAAGAAAATATGCTAAATGTTTGAAAAATTATTAAAAAAATTTGCTAACTAATTAGATAAATAAAAATATCCTTTCTCTTCTCTCTTTCCCTCTCTCGTAGTGGATTTCATGGCTAAAATAAGAACAAGTGAACTTAGATTACTGGTCAGCAGTCATATTTCATGGTTCAACAACCAAAACAGGCAACGAATGAATAATGAACATACGTAATGAAACATATCCTCTTCTTACCCATCAGAATATAGATTCCCTAACACCAATACCAGACATTCGGTGACAAGATTCTTCCATTTATCAAAAACAAGTGAAATTTTTTTAAAAAAAATTAACATTATATATATAAATTAATTCTCCTAATATTATTATTTTTAATAAAAAATATATGGTTAGGAAACTCTCATCGATATATTTAAAATAAAACTAATATTCAATAGTTTTATAAGTAATTTATATTATTTTTTAATTAAATACATCGAAATTATATTAGACGAAATAAATATTAAAATAAGCATTATACGTTATTACTAAAAGTATTAAAATTATATAACACAAATAAACAGAAATTAATATTTAATTATAGAAACAATAAGTATTTAATAGTTTGGTAAGTCAAAAATAAGTTAAAATCTTAAAATACTAAAATAACTAAAAAATAATGTAATATTAGACTCATATTAAAGGTCTCGACGAGACCTTTCCAACAGTAATATTTTTTTATTAAGAACTGATTAATAAAACTAATTATATATTTAATTTAACTAACTAAATTATTTAATAAAAAATATAGATGAAATTAAAATTATTGGATTAAACTTTTATAAGACAAAGTTGGAATTTTAAAAAGTCAAATATTATTTGGAGCCTCACTAAAGCTTTATCGGGCTTCAAATTTGGAGATTTGGAGTCTAGTTGAAGATGCTCTATGAAAACTTATTACCACTTTCTGTAGGTTTGGAACTAATAATCAAAGTAGTTATAATATTTGCTAAGTATAGCTAATTAAATACGGTTTTCAAGTAAATTGCTCTTAAAAAAAAAGCAGTTTACAAAGTTGCTCTTTCCATTGTTACAATCATGGATCGGGGCGTCCATAGAAAGTATCGAATCCAACCGTCAAATCTTAGATATGGTGGATGAGTGGTTATATGGAGGATGAGTGGTTAGATGGAGGATGATTATGGAGAATTAGGGATGAATGGTGGAGATGGAATAGCTATGGATGGTAGATGAAATCTGATGGAAGGGGATAGGGAAGATATAGAAGGATAGTTAAGGTAATTTAGGAAAGTATTCGAAATAGATGATAATTGAGATGTAAATATAATCATACCTTTCGGGCTGATTTACCAATTATCTGATCGTTGGATACTTATCATATTCGGATATAAGATAGATCTCTGAGTTAGCTTCCCGAAATGGGGTTAGGGGATCTTGGGCAATATGTGGATTTTCAGATATCAAGGTTTCACCAAATACTGTGCTGGATCAGAATAGATCTAGATGTGGATATTTTGAGATCAATTCTGATCGATCTAACCGTCCAAAAGATCTGATATTCTGGCAGGTTGTTCCCCTGGAAGAAATCAAAATATCAACCAAATGTCAGATAGTTACGAGATGGACGTGAAAGGTGGAACCTAAGGATCAAACGAATGGAGGTCGTCAATAGATGGTGGAAGGCCTATGGGTGTGAGGAAGACCTTAAAACGTGGAGGAGGTGAATGAGATGGTGTGGGCTAGATCTGGGTGCTACGCAATGCAGAGAAGATGAGGGAGGAGGGAGTCGGCTCTCAGGGTCAAGAGGTAATGACTAGTTGAATACGAGGGAGAGGAACATAACCATGATGAGTTGTAGGCTCAAGTCAGAAGTTTTATAATAATTCATATATAATCATCAAGTGAAGACCAGCTCTCCTATTTATAGGAGAGAGATATAAGTGGGTTTAGCCCATTACCCAATGTAGGACTAGACTAAAGCAAATGCAATAAGTAAATAAGCAAATAAAGTAAATAGCCGTATTCAACCCAGCCCAATACTCTTTGAGTGGACCAACTTAGCCTAAGGCCTATCTTTTAGATCGACCCAGCTCACCTGGATCATATCATCCATTAGTGATTTACTATTAATTTGGGGCATCTTCTTCTTCTTTAGGATGAATGTATGATAATAGAAAAAACTTTCACCAAAAGTGGCTCTCTTTGTAAGCTACACTATTACCACATAAACTGCTTTATTAGAAGTGATTTATTAAATTTCGTTTCCATTTGCTGATGGCGGACGTGATTTAGTAACTATAGACCTTTGGTAATAAGTTTGAAAACTATAGTAAAACGGTAAATTTTTTTGTCAGGCAACAAAGTCCGTGACAGCGGAACTTGCCAATTGTGCGGTAGGAAAAAGGAGAGAAAAAGGTTATACCTTTGTTGTCGTCGTCGCCGTTGGCATCGCCGCTCATCGTAAGACAAATTTGGAGATCTGAGCTCGAGCGACGGCAAGGGCGATGGCGAGCTCGACTACGAAGTCAATGGCGAAACTATTAAAAGTATGCGGCATCCCTCGTGCCATCGCCGGCACGGTATCGATGTTGCCAAGTATAGCGGATTGATGAAAAAACTCAAAATATAACACTCCTCTAGAACATCTTTTTTTCAAGTATCCTCAGGCCATCCAGCCTTCAAACTTTCGGGCCTTCTCTAAAATACCATCCTTTTCCTCAAATAAAACATCCCAAGCGCTAGAAATCTACAAGACTAGCCTGCTCCACAACATCAAGAAGCCACCGAAAGAATCGCGAGACTTCCTTGGATTAACGGGCTATTATCACTGATTTGTTACCAATTATGACAAGATCGCTGCCTCCTTGACTTCACTACTAAAGAAGGGGGAGTTCAAGTGTACCAAGGTAACAACAAAAGCATTTGAAGAATTAAAGAAGGCAATAACCCTGGCGCCGGTTTTCGCGCTACCCGATTTCACCAAATCTTTTGTGGTAGAATGCGACACATAATGGGTTAGAATTGGGGTTGTCCTCGTATAGGAAGGGAGGCTAGTGGCATACATGAGCAAGGAGTTGTCGATGAAGAACCAAATGATGTCTACATAATAGCGAGAGATGCTAGCTATTATCGATGCCGTCACCAAATGGAGACCATATCTCATCGAGTGGCAATTCATGGTGCGTACTAAACAACGAAGTCTTTCCTACTTTCTTAGATAATGGATTCACACTTCGGCACAGCAGCAGTGGATGACAAAGTTGCTAGGCTACAACTATGAATTAGTATACAAAAAAGGAACTGAGAATCGATTTACTAATGCACTATCGCGGCAACCGAAACTAGCCAATCTAGCCATGATTTTGATCCTAGTTTTTCCTTTTCTTTTAGAGATTAGAGCTGCATGTTTAGAAGATCTAGAGATGAAGAAACTCATGATGAAAGTAAAGGAAGAACCAGCAAGCTATTCCCGGTTAGAAGTGAAGACGATATACTGCTAGACCGAGGGTGAGTGTGGGTACCGACCAAACCCAAACTACGAGTGACATTGATTTGCCACTTTCACGACACTCCTATGGCAAGGCATAAAGGAACATTTAGGACCTATGATAGGCTCTGATACCAAATTGATAGCCTATGTTACCAATTTGATAGGATCTGGAGCCAAAAGATCGGCTATGGAACTATTCCTTAAGATCTAAATTTATACAGGAAGCAGTCCCCGCAACCATGGAAAAATATTTTTTAGATATTCTTCGGTAGTCAGAAAATTACGAGACTAATTGTGTTGGATCCATAACTTCCTAATCTACAATTTTTGTATTTACGCCCTTGGTAAATTCGATCTGTAGCAGGGACAAAAATATGGAATAACGTGGGTGATGGTGGTGATGACGGGTGGAGTAGATGTTATGGTTATGGATGGGTATGGAGATGAGGGTGGATTGTGAAAGTGATTAAGAGAAGTAGACGAACGGAACGAAGTGGTTGAGATCCCAAAGAAAAGAGGTGACTCAATAGATGAGGGAGATTAAAAGCGAGAAGAAACCTTGTCAACGGTAAAGGTGGAAGGATGGTGAAGAGGGAGGAGGGAGGAATCTAGAGAGAAGATAGGAGGCAAGAAATCAAGAATCTAATAGCATTATGAAGTTGGTTGCCATCCACATATTTATAGAGGCTAGCCAATAAGTCCTAAAACAATATGAAATCCTTATTCTAGAGGATTCTCGTCAATCGCGTTCGAACGCACTCAAAAAGCCCCTTCTCTGGATGTGCGAATGTGACACGGGTGTTCATAAGTCGTTCGAACGCGGGCGTTCACAAACGCGTTCACAAACGCGGGCGTTCACAAAGCGTTCACAAGCGTTCAAAAGGCGTTCACAAGCGTTCACAAGGGTTCACAAGCGTTCGAACGCGACTCCACCTGCACTCAAACGCGACCTACAAGAATTTTATTTTAATAAAAATAAACACCTAATGCAATAAGAAAAGATCCTAACTAAGTGTATCAACCTATAAGAGATTAACACAAAACTATGTATGAGCAGGAGTGAGAAAAGAAATGTTGTCTTATATTCGAGCTTATGAAATCTATTAGTGCGGCAAGGCAAACTCGATGAAATCGGTGGGGCTTCTACAATCCCTACCTATTTCAGACCAAATTTGAAAAGATATAGTGATGGCTCTCATTGAAGGACTTCTACTAGTCAGAGGACATACCATGATAATGGTGGTGGTCAACCGGTTGACGAAGAGTGTGTACTTTTTAGCTCTAGTGCACCCGTACACCGCAAAGAAGGTAGCAGAAATTTTTATGAAAGAAATAGCCCGATTGCATAGAATGCCGAGGTCTATAGTTTCAAACCGTGGTCCGATTTTTATGAGTAACTTTTGGCAAGAATGTTTCAAGCAACATGATACTAAACTCAAAATGAGCTTGGCGTATCATTCGCAAACTGATAGGCAATATTTGTGGTGCTTCATCAGAGAGCAACCCAAAAGATGGCTAGCTTACCTACCCTACACAGAACACTCATACAACACGGCTTACCACACCGCTATTGGGATGACACCCTTCGAGGCGACATATGGATGCATGCCCCTTGCATTGCAATCCTATGACCGACCGAGCGCACCAAATAGTTTAGATATAGATAAGGTGCTAGCGAAATGAGATGAAGTGCTCAAACGGCTCAAGCTTCACTTAGCAGCAACAGAAAACCAAATGAAACAAGTGTTTGATCGCAAACACTAGGATAGAAGCTATGAACTTGATATTTGGGTCTATGTTCGACTCCAATCAAATTGGCAAATCTCGATACGACCCATTTAAAACCAAAAGATAGCCCATCACTTCTTTGGTCCATTTTAGATTTTAGGGAAGTTCAAGAGGTCGCATATTAGCTGGACTTACCCAAGTTGTCTTGAGTTCACCAGATCTTCTATGTATCTAGCTTGAGAGCCGGGGTTGGTCCAATAGAGCAGGTTGCAGCACAAGCCCGAATCAGAGGCAACTAAACTCACTATAGAGAAGCTCTTAGCACAAAGAAAAGTCAGACACGAGGGACGAATAGTCATAGAGGTGTTGGTGAGCTGGGTTGGTCAGACATAGGAACAAGCCATATGGGAACCCGAGGTAACATTGATGGACCATTATCCGGGTTTACACTTTGAGGACAAAGTGAGCGGAAGCATGATGGAGTGATGTGATTCGAACCACACTGAGTCAACTCATGCATGGATAGAACCTATAGACAATTTTCTTATTTTGTTTTTAGTTTTCTTCAAAAAAATAAGTTTTCAAGATGTTGCGTTCGAACGCTTCGTTCGAGCGCCTACATACGTTCGCACATACAGAGAACCTAAATTGCACGTTCAAACACGCAGAGGTCGCGTTCGAATGCTCTTGTTCAAACTCCTACATATGTTTGCACATATAGAGAATGCAAATTGCGATTTCAAACACGCTCGGCGAGAATGCCTTATTTTCAGGTTTATCATTTATTAGTTTTGCTTGTTAGGTTAGCCTCCGTAAAAGGCAAGCTAATTGAAATTATGAATAAATATTGTGTTTTTCTTCCTTCTTCCCCTACTCTAACCATTCTCTCTCCTCGCTCAAACCCTAACCGTGTGCCATCTCGACGCTAGTTACTCCTAATCCCCCTCGACTGTTGGGTCGTCCTTCCTCCTTGGGATCTCGACCATCTTTGCCCCCCTCATCCTTCTCCCATCAACACCTCGTGCCACCAAATCCATCACCATTATCACCACTCTCATCACCATCATCACCATCACCCGTCATCTCCACCTCCATCATGATATTGCATATTTTCTCCCTAGGTTTAGTCAGAATCGGTGAAGGGTGTGAATATAAAAAACGCAGGTCAAAAACATACGGAATGATCCCAATTGATTTTATAACTTTTTGACTATAGGAGAATATTTAGAGAATATTCTCCTCCGACTATGCTATGCTTCCCTGCATCCGAGCTTGATTGGGTAATGGATGCTCGGTTCATAACATCCTTCCTCCCTCCTTTTAGTCGAGGTGAGGAAGGAGGGAGGGGAGTTGTGTCTCTAACTTGGGCTTGGTGCCAGAGTGTCGATCTTTCTAGTCGGGCTAGACTGGGTGCAGCCTAGCTCGTGTTCTGGGTTAGGCTGGGTGTGGCCCAGCCTAAGTTTTGGGCTCAGCTAGGTGCAACGAAGCTTGTGTGCCAGATCGGGCTAGGTGCAGCCCAACCGAAGTTTTGGGTGTGGTTGGGCTACATGTAGCCTAACCCAACTTTGTGGTGGGTGGGGCTGTAGGCAGCCCAACCCAAATTAGTGGTGAGCTGGGCTTTAAGCCAACCCAAGTGTTTTTTTTTTGTTTTTTTGGATAATGTGGGCTTTGGGCCCAATTTTTTGTGGGTTTATTTTTAGCTTTGTACCGGCCAAGTAGAGTAATTTACCTTCTAATTATTTTTCTTTAAGTTATTTAAGTTATTTTATTTATTTAGTGCTAGCAGATAGTAGTGTTTCCTATATTAATTATTTTATAAATTAATTTTAATGAATTAAATTGTGGCCTAAGAGTGTCATTATAAATAACATATATCAGGAATTAACTCTAATTGGGATTTAGTCTGGTAGAGTATATTTTGGTTAAATTAATTTTAGTAAATGAGTCGGTGATTTTGGTGCATCTATATTAATTGCTCCTACCAGAGAATTAATACAGATTACTGTAGAGAAATTATATTAAGCATATTATCTTAATTAATAAAGCAAATTATTTCAATGTTGCCCATGTGATTTGCCTAAACGATAATAAATAGTGGAGTGAGAATTCGAGGTAAATTATTTTAAATTACTTTTAATAACGTGTTAGACACCAGTATAGCTATGCTAGCTCAACCTAATTAATAAATATAGAAATATGTAGATGCCTATAGTGAACATCAGTAGAGTTATTTAATTAATTAGTGGAAAGAATTTGTGCTTATACTGTTTATCACTTTCTTTATCGAGGTGGACTCCGTACCCTATCAGGATAATTCCGTGGCATAATGGCAGCTAGTATTAGAAAAGCAGTTCAAGCAAGTAAAACTTCTATAATCTAAGAGCAGTGTAGAGAATAAAATAACTTACCTTATGATATCATCACATTCATAGCATGCATGCGTATTGGATGAGCATGATGAGTATGTGGTACTAATACATTCAATTTGATCATGATATATATATTCATATTTACTTATTGTTGCATCATTCATCGTACTACTTTTAGACTATAGCAGTGGATATTTGCTGAGCTTTATGCTCACCACCGTTTAATGGAATTATTTTCAGATTAGTAGATGACCCGGGCCCGTGGAAGATCTGGCAAAGACTGATTTATATTCTCTTCTTTTTCTTATTTTATTCTATTCATATAAATTAAGCTAATGGCTTTTAGCTCCTATATAGGCTTTGACTTATTTCTTATAGAGATGTATTTTGGATTTGTTATGAGCTTTTTTGTTTGTATTATTTATAGAAATATGGGTCTTTCTCTTATATATTGTGTTGAAACATTGACCAGCAGGTCATGTGGTAATCACGTGGGTTCTACCCATGTGAGAGGCACGTGTTTGGTGGCAGGTGTTACAAGCATCCCCTAGTGATGACCCCATTATCATCTTTCCTAGATGCCATAAAAAATAAATGTCGAAATCCTAGTTTTCCACTAGCGACAATTAGGCCTCGTCGGCCTAAACCATTATTTCGGATCACTTCCTTGAGACTTTCGCACCTAAGCCATAGCCTAAACCGCATGTGCTAAGACCTAGGCTCGAACCACCATGGCTAGAACTTAGTCCAAGCCACGTGTGGCTAGAGAAGACTATAGCTCGAACAAGTGGGACCTATAGTAAGACCCACTGTGGGGGCCCTCCTCCATGTGGCAGACGAGACTCATATGAAGATCGAAGACATACAGTTCGAGAGCCACTAAAAGAATGAAACCATCATGGACGCCTTGGAGATAAGGTGGTTGGAAGCATGGTAGATTGATATGAATCGATTCAAATCGGATTGCATTATAAAGACATTAGGCTCGATGAATCGAGCCTATTTATCTTTTAACCAAATTATATTTATCTCTTAAGTAAACCCTTAAGATAAGTCTAACTAAATCATGTAAGTCTTAAAGACAAGTCCAACTAAGACATGTAAGCTTCTAATGCAAGTTTAATTAAGTCATGTAAGTCTCTAAGGTAAGTTATAGTTCGAGTCATATAAGCATTTAGAGCTAGTTCGAATAGGACGTATTATATCCGACCTCTATATATTAAAAGGCTAGACTTCTTTGTTAATCATCTATGTATCTAAGCATTGAGAATTAATTGAGTTTAGGTATTTTCTTATTATCATATTTACCATTTTATCATAGCCATTAGATTGTCTTTATCTTCATAAGAGTATATCGTAACCGAAGAACCCTTTCGAGCACCCAAACCCTAGCCACCATTCTTCACCACGAGCTACCCTACTATACGACTGTCCACCATCATCCTTGGTCGTCTGCCATCCTCCGGCAACCAACGCAACATCGGATATTTACCAATCTGTCTCGTTCGGACCTTTCTCCACTATTTTATTTATATATTTTTTATCTCAAACTTTGATTTACGTAAAACCAAAACCATTAGAACCCTAACTTTCGAGGGTATCACTATACAAATTTTTATAATTTTCTTATATCTAGATTGTTCCAGATCTAGTTCGTAATAATTGGTGATATCTTTACAAAATCATTACCAAGTCCAAGGTTTCTAGTGTTGTGCCACAAGCTCAATCTTTATGTTCACCCTTTGTGGGCTTGAGGGGAAATATGAGGATAATGCAAGCACTTGGGATTTGTGGCTTGGCATTAGATTAGTTTTGAAGTTACTGAGAAAGTTTATTTTGGCTTTTATATTTTAGGATTCATATTAAATTAAATTTTTGCATATATCTTCAAGATATTATAATCCCTATTCTAATAAAACTCTTACTATTTTTTTTTACTATAAAAAGGGGGTCTATAAGAAACCCTAGATGGGATTTTAAGAGTGAAGGTAGGGGCGGCAATGTAGTGCCGAAATAAGGAAAAAAATACCATTCTTGAGAGATTAGAGAGAGAGAGTGTGTGTGAAAAGAAAAAGGAAAGAAAAAAAAAGAAAATGAAAATGTAGATGGTGATAGTCTCACGAGATAGGGTTTTAATGGCTTTAGTTTTATGTCAATCGAATGTCTAGATAAGAAGATATAATTTAAATAGTGGACCAAGGTCTGAAAAAGATAAAACGATAACTATTTGGCATTGCGGCAATCGTCGGAGAGTGGCGGATGGCCAAGGCAATGGTGGACGATCATATAGTAAGGTTGCTGCTAGAGGTGATGGTGGCTATGGTTGGAGGTAGAATTTTGGTTTCTAACTTACATCTACTTCTAGAAAAATAAAGACGATTTAATGACTATGATAAAAATGATAAATGCGAGAATAAGAAAAACTAAACTCAATTAATTCTCAATGCTTAGATGCTTAAAGCCTAGCCCCTCTATATATAGAAGCCGAACACAATGTGTCCTACTCGGACTTAGTCCTAAAGGCTTATATAACTCAAACTATGACTTACCTTAGAGGCTTATATGACTTAATTGAATTTGCCTTAGTGGCTTACATGACTTAGTTGAACTTGCCTTATTAACTTATATGACTTAACTAGACTTGCCTTACGGGTTTATATAAGCATAAATCAATTAAAAGATAAATAGGCTCGATCCATCGAGCCAAATATCCTCATGATTCGATCCGATTAGACCCAAATCGTATCAAGAATAGATAAAAAAAATAGCTTATCATACTAAAGAGAAGAAAGGAAAGAGAAAGGCAATGATGGAGCGTATCAAAATCCATGTAAATTATAATTAGGATGCGAAAATCAAATTATATTTGGATTAAGCGATCAAGATTCTCCCTCATATTTTATTAAATCCTTATTATTCTAAATAAACAGAGTTAAAGAATTGAAAAATATCTCTTTTATTTATTCCTATCATGAAAGTTTGAGAAGATGATGTCAATTATGCTTATATGTAAAGAAAATTAAGAATTTTATTACATAACAATTTTATTGAAGAAATAGATCAACATTATTTACATTTTTTCATAGAAAATATAGATTTACTATATTTCATAATAAAAAGAGAGTATGATATTATATTTCTAATATTAGAAATATTTCAATTTAAAGGAATTTAGGATTTTTTAAAATAATTAATATTTATTTTATTTTAAAAGAATAAGATATAAATTAGAAATATTTCAATTTAAAGAAATTTAATTTTTTTTTAAAACTATTTAATATTTAATTTTATTTTTAGAAAATAACATATGAAATTTTATGCTAATATATTTTATTTAGATATGTAAAGAAAATATAAGAGATCTTTATGAAAAGAAAGACCTCCAGAAGATGATCATAAAGAAAATTATTTTTGAGTTGTGATTATAAGATCAAATGTTAGATTACTATTTATTCATGTTTTTTGACTTATTGATTAATATATATATATATATAATAGAGAAAATAATAGTATTTAGATTTATAGATTATTCATGCATAAATTGTATTTAGAAGAATCAAGAATCTTGACGATTAAGGAATATGATATATGAGATTCAGAATGAATTAGTATAATTAATACCGATAAAAAGTGAAATCTTAAATCTAATTTATTTTCAAGAAGATAAATCTAGGGAAAAGATTGTTAGAATGTAACGTTGCGACATGCTACCAAGTGAATCTAGCAGTATTAGGAAAAATATTCTTAAATTTTCATCCTAGTGACTCTAATCTTACTCAACGGCTAGAGCAAAAGTCGGTAGAACACTACAAAGTATCTACTGTAACCCTAGATGGATCGGCTATCTAGAAAATTCTCAAGTACTAACTCGATGGTGACTAGTAGTGTAATGTGGCCACCGATCAGAGTATCCACTAAGGAGATAATATAACATTTTATCAGTTTTGGCGGGTTTCCATGATAGTATACTTTTAGCCCAGATCAATTTTTTTTGTATTAATTTATTCAAATTGAGATTATGAATGATTTATTATTTGATTTCCATGACGGTACACTTTTAGTAGAGATCAATTTTTTTATAATAATTTATTCAAATTAAGTATAAATAATTTATAATATGATTTTCATGATAGTACACTCTTAGCAGATATCAATTCTTGTTATATTAATTTATTCAATATAAGATAATATGAATATTTATAATTCAATTTAGCATATATTGGATTTTGAAATTTAGTATAAGAGACAAGAAAATTATTTACTTTTTAAGATAGCTTATATATATTATTATGATTCTTTTTCTGCTACTATATGTATCACATATTGATATTTGCCATTAGACATATTTTTAATAAAGTGGGTTACTTGCTTGGCATCTAACTTATTATTTTAGAGAAATTTAAGAAGCCGCTTAATAAGGACTCTGAAGATATCAACCTATTTTATAATTTAATTTATTATTTAGATTTAGAATTTTTTTTTTCAAATTTTATCCTAAAAATTGACGGCCATCGTGTTCTTAAAAAGTCAGGGCATTACTGTCTAGCCCTATCCATGTTAAGAGAATGCACTTGACATGATCTGACTTACATAAAGTGAATTCCAAGATACAAAGACCCTTGAACATAGATAATAATGCGCTTGACTATCTGAAAGTGACCCATGCTTGGTGAGTGAGTGCATAAATTGAGAAAAGATGTCTGTTTTATAATCGACAAATTAATGGATAATTTCACATGTAATTAAGTTGTACAAAATATGTACGGTCAAGTTGCATATCTTTTAGATAGATCAAATCGTACGAAAAAATTAAGTTAATTAAACCAGAAATCTTAGTTTAATATTTTTGTATTATAGCTACAGTAAATAATAAATTTAAATGGAAATTTTATTTCGAACACTCATTTTTTAAAGCATGAAAAAGATGGGAGGACAGACAGACGCGTCGTGTGGAAATAGTCTTCTGATATCATCGCTCCGACACGTCTCAACCGTCGTAACGCTCCTGCCGAGTCTCCGATCTGTTTCTCGCCAGCGAGCTTTTCGAAGGGTACGATCGCGGCAAATCCCAAACCCCCAACAAGTAAAAGATAATGGTGGGTTGTAGAAGGTGTCCCTCTTTGACGACGTTGTTGGTCTTCTTCTTGCTGCTCGTCTTCCTTTTCCGTGCTTCCGACGCCCGTAAAGCTAGGGTTTTGGAGCCCCTTCCGACCAGCGCTTCAGGTATTCGTCTAATCTTGCTCTTTTTTGGATATGTCTGGCATTAGTTGGTTCTTTGGGATGGAAATGAAACCAAGTTAAGAGTTAGAGAGGTAGAATTGGTTCTTATCCTCTCCTTAATCGATGGCCGCATGGTAGCAATCTTGTAGAGATACTCTTGATATTTTAGGTGTCAAAGGAGGAGTTTCGTTCATGTTCTTGGTGTGTGGGTTTTTCTAGGACACTCTGAAAGCAAGTTAACAAGTATTCTGTTGCTATTGGAAGTTGTTTCTCGAAATTTGGGTAGGTAAATTACACTGGAATAATGTGTCACTATTCTGTTGCTCTTGGAAAATTTAAACGGAACCAATCCGATTTCTGATCGAATTATTATGGCATATGAGATGATTGAGACTGTCCAATCCGAGGAATTGCACAATGTCTTATATGATAGCAGCATCGTTCACTCAATTTCTGATCAAATTATAATGGCATACGAGATGATTAAGACTGGTAATTCGTGGAATTACACAGTTATACTTAGACATGCTCAGGAAAGGGATCATTCTTCGAGTTCGATCTTGGAGATTTTTCCCTTTAGTTCAGTTCTTTGCAGTTTTGTGAGGGAGGTATATCTAGTGTGTCCTTCCCTCTTATCCTTATTTTCCTTAGCAACACTCTATGTTTACTCTACAAGTGCTCGTTTTCTCTATAATCGGGCAAAAATTCTCTGTCTTCGTAATGTGTTTGTTCTTATGAGTGATCATGAAAGTATCCATGACTCCCATTGCTGTTACTTAATGTACTTCGCATTCTTATCCTAGCAGATTTGCAAGATAATTCAGAAAGGAATGCTACACAAATAGAGAGGAGAACACTGATAGGTGGAGGTAGTGGTGGTGGACGTGGAGGATCATCGAGTGGGTCCACCCGTGGACGTGTCGTACCAATTGTGAACGGAGGAGGTGGCTCTCATGACCATAAGCGCAACTCAGCAGCTAGAACCAGCGGTGACCCCTTAATCATCACTCTTTCCTCCATTATCTTTGGGATTGCCATTGCCGCCTGTATATAAACTCCATTTGACGTTTTGATTACAATCTTCGAAAAATCCCCAAACAACTGGGGATGCACTACTTATTCTGCTTGCATGCCAGATGAAGTTCGTTCCTTGGTTGACTCCTGTCTTTTTCCTTCTTTTCTCTTAGATGGGGAGGTCATTTGTTGTACCGATTTGGCGTTATATAGTTAGAATTTTGCTTTTCATATTTGTAATTTGTTGCTTATGTTCAAAAGATATGTAAACAAGATCCAAACTTTGTGCTAGTGGGTGTAGGCTTATTTTAAGAGTAATGTTGCTTAAGTGTTCTTTATTTTTGTCATGGGCATTTGGTGGTAATCTTTGGTGCAGAAGCCAGAGATTCTGCAAGAGAAATTATCCACCATCAGACTTTACATTTTGATTGTGTTATTATGCTTTACGGTTTGAGGTTATTACCAGTGAAATATTGCACAATTGTATTAGTATCATAAGACCATTTCATTAGTTATATTTCATAAATTTAGCTGAGGAAAGTTTGTTTTGATTTCTAGAATGAGAGAATGAAGAAAATAAACAGACAGCTTCACCCTCAAAAAGTGAAAGGGTGAAAGTTGAAGTCCTCATAGGAATTGCAAATGCTCAAGACTTGCAAGCATTCTCATCCTTAGCATTCTTCAAAGGAGACAGCATTTTCTTCACAACACTGCTGACTAATTACAAATTCCCTAAACTTGGATGCCTCCATGAGATAGTGTTTCTAAGATGGCAGTGTGCACATCATAAAAAGACCACATTTGAGAGAACATTACTAAAATAGCAGAATTTCTCGATCATCTTCCTTAATGAGACAGGCAATCAAGGAATTAGGGTTTCGCAGCGGAAATGCAACAGTAGGGTTTGGCAGCGGAAATGCAACAGAATGGGAGATGAGAAATCGAGGAGAGCGTAATATCAGTGTGCTTTAAGGCACTAAAAGTAAAATGCAGATACTAATGATAATTATTCATATTAGGCTGTTAATAATAATAAAGACAAAACATAGGAATGTTTAAAAAAAATTCTTACATTATAAACAGTAAACGTACTTCAACCTCCTCCTTTTCATACAAAAGAAGCTTTACCAGCTAATTTTGTTAGAACACAAACAATGAGAACTATGTGGAATGTCAAAATTTCAATCTAAATTACATTCCCTCTTGCATCAAAAGATTTTTTGAAAGCATATCAACTAAATCTACAGAAACAGAAATAAGAACCCTATAGGCTCTCATGAATGTGCTGCCGCAAAATTTGCTGCATCAAAAGGCATGACTGGTTAATGTTCAACAGGTTGAAGTGCTTTCTTTATCTCTTTCTTAGATACTGCGCCGTAGAAACAGATCCTGCTATCACCTTGCAGAACCTTTTGCTCTAGATGACTCTTGTACAAGTCCCAAAACTCAGTCCTGCAAAAGAGATGAAATGAGATCAAAAGGAAATGGGCATTGAATTGTGTTAGTAGCATTCATCCAAGGCTATAAGAAGTAACAAGCATAACATGTTGAGTTGGGATTCTAAAGTTAAACCTGACTTGCGGTAGCGTAAACAACGAAAAAGCCTTGGCATCTTTTTGCATGTCAAGAACAACAACTTGTAAGCATGACAACGACAAGGCTTCCATGTCAATTAACTTTTTGATCCTGGAATCATGAAAAATGAACTACAATTAGAAATTATATTGAGATAAACATTGGGCAGAGGTCATTGTCATTTGTCAGAGTGCAAAAGTTTATGATGTGCTTCCATGTCAATTAACTTTTTGATCCTGGATTCATGAAAAATGAATACAATTAGAAATTATATTGAGATATACATTGGGCAGAGGTCATTGTCATTTGTCAGAGTGCAAACGTTTATGATGTGCTTCTTTGAGTATGGCAGACAATCAAACCAAGCTCCCAAAGGAAACTAGAGCATGCAGATAAAGTGATATCAAACCAACTGTGTTTGCAATTATGTCAGTTAGGCCTGTACATGAGCTTTCTATTGGCATGTCGCTACGAAACTAAAATAACTTTTGCAGTCCATAATCAGACTGGAACTCGCTGATTAGTTTAGTTCACCAATATCTAGTTACAAAAGAAAAGACAGAAATTAATATACTGAAAGGGGTGATTTGATAGCTGCCTACTAGTATAATCTTTCCCATGTGATAAGACCCAATTAGAACACCTTATACTAGTATAATCTTTCCCATACTCTTATGTCCAGCCATTAGATGTGGACATATAATGTCATGAAATCCTTCCATGTGTTTTTCTCCGTCAATATGGATACTTCAATATGGTACTACGTCAATATTGCTCAACATGGATACTTCATTTATGCTAGTTCTGCGAATATCAGCAGGTTCATGTATATCAAATACCAATCTACTATGCCTTTCTAGAATCAGAATTCTATTATAAATTACAGTTGTGAATAGACAAAACTATTTCTGAAGAGATTGGAGAGTGGGGTAATGACATTTATTAGTGCAGGCCTATAAAATTTATGTAGACCTCAAGTTGCATAAACAATACATGGATAGAACACCTAGAATAATGCTTTCAGTTTGCTTGAAAACAGCTATAATGCTTGTATCTGATGTTCAGATGTGGTTGACCTTTGAATCATCACTATCTTATTAAATTTAACCTAGAAAGATGTGAAAAGGTCACGAGACCATTAGTTTAATCCTGAGTTAACAAGTCAAATACATTCAGAAGCCATTGAAGATACAAAATAAAGTTTGCTGGATTTTCTTTTCCTAAAATATATTTGCCTAATGAGGTGGTTGATGTCATGTTTTCTATCAAGAGTACATTTTCTGATCTCTACTTAGTGTATGAGAATGAGCACTAAAAAAATCCTAGGAGGAAGAAATGACACAAGTACTTCTAGCACTGCTCCAAATACATCAGCATTACTAGTACCATTGTACCACATAATGCAGGCTCCGATATTTATTTGGCAGAGTAGGATGAAATTTGTGATAGTAATTTTGATATATTAAGTGCATGGAATGTCAATACACTTGAATTAGCTAAAAGGGCTCGAGATATTCTTTCTGCAACAATAAATACTCCAGCATCATAATTAACCTTCAAAACCAGTACAGACGGTCCAGATGATTATCACATAGTTCAAGGTCTATAGATTTCAATTTTGATTTCAGCTTGGTTAAAAAACAAAATATTTCGGTCTGTTTTGGTTCTAGAGTCATTGTATCGATTCCTGACTTCTTTAATAACTAGTCTTTTTTATCTCATTTTTCAATGCATCACACAACATTTATACAATGAGATTGATATTGAGTTAGATACAAATTAAATTCAAGTCAAATCCAACTTCAAATATAAAATATACATTTAAAAATTATTATTTTGGTTGTTTTGGTTGGATGCTAGTTTCAGATCAAGTATGACCAAAATGCCAAATGCTTCGGGAAACATCTAGGTTCTAGACAAAATTTTAAACCATGGATTATCAAAGTTCATTGAGTCTAGCTATAGTTGAAGCTCTAGTTTGTACTAGGAATTGGATTAGTACCTCTCAAACACATCAAACTATATATATATATTGTTTTATTATATTTATTTTTAAAATATAAATTAATTATTATAGTGACTCTAAATTACCGTGATATATCATCAAGAAGCTAAACTAAAAATCAATAAGCAAGCACACATAATAACATACCTAGAAGAAATAACAAGGGGAAAAGTTCTCTTTATTTGAATTTTTTTCCCTGATGAGGTTGAGAGTGAAGTGCGGTAGGAGGAGATATTCGAGGTGATTGGCGGTTGGTCAACTCATAGCTTAGTTCAATATGCACATTGATTTGTGATTTATGACAAGGGAACCATTTGGACAAATATTTACTAGATATAAATGCAAATATATGCGTATGGATTATAGAAAGCCCAATAGAAAGTTCTTTCTCAATCCACATGTAAAATAAACAAATATTAATGAACTGACCAAAATCAAATGGATAAAGAAATGAGAAATTCCAAAAAAAAATTACCTGCTTGGAGTACCGCAAGCAATATTTACTCGACCTTTTAGCAATGTGGCCTAACAATAGAAAGCAAGACAAAGAAAGTAAGCTAAATTTCCAAAAGAACAGTACACGGACACACAAAGATAAAGTTAGAAAGAACACAAGAATATGTAGGAATGATGTCCACAAATAAGTTATTTTATAGCACCAATTATTTTAAGCGTCAATGATAAGGTCATGTTATCTTTGTCGGAAATTTTAATGAGATAATCACCATTTAACAGATATACATAATGTGATTAGAAAACTTAAGGGCGTCTCATAATCTTTCAGGGAGTGAATGCCAGACCTCACAGACCAAACACTTCTTATTCTCTTTAATTTCTTTTAATATTGTTTAATCATATGTCCTATCAGTATAATTTATTCTGTAGATATTATTCTATGTTAGTACTTAGTATATCCTAGATTAGCTAGTATATCATTTCAAAACACATTATGTATATCTAATTAATGATGATTATCTTGTGAATATTACCAGCAATCTTCCATCATGCGAGCATTATCTTTATCTTGATCTATCAAGATAGAAATTGAAGATTAGGCAATTTTAGGATTTCAAAATGATCTAGACTTAATTTCACAGATAAAAACAAGAAGTAATTGCCCTCATATGATTCATTCATTCCAGATAATTGGCCAACCAGGGAAAAGATCACACTAGAACTTGCAGATACCTTTACTTACATTGACAGACCTTTACCAAAGTAAGGTGGCATACCACAGACTGAGTTAAGAAAGATTATAGATGCTGAAATCTCAGGGAACATAATGAATAATTTCATACATGGGAATTAAACAAACCTGCTCTTCCACTTTCATGTGCTTTGCAAAAAGCTTCACTGGACGGCATTCTCGTGTAAATGGTTTCAAGCCCCTAGAAAACCAAAATTTTGTCACTCTATAATTACAAAACTAAAATCACACATATCTCAACTGCCCTACATGACAAGATTAATTATAGAACAGTTAACTAATACTGCACAAGTGCACAACATTTTACATGTCATCATCTAATTTTGCACAGCATTGCTCAACATAACAAGAACAATTACTGAATTGAATTCCACTGCAAAAATTGTAAATCACCTGAGAAGCTCCAATGTCCTCAAAGCAGATGTGCTAATAACAAGTAAAGCAGGACTCCCTGCATTGACTACACCCTCTGAGAGCTTTCCTTCACAAAGAACTTCCTTCCAAGATGTGCCAAAAGCTGCCTTCACATGGTCGCTAAAATAGTCTACGTTCTGATCAACACCTTCAGTGAGTTCAACCATGCAACTATCTGTGCATATTAGGATAAAAAAGATTAAATCCACCATTTTTATAATCTTAAACTTAGAGAAAACCAAGGTTCTAAAAATCGGTATCGGAATCGGCCATCCAGAAAAACGATACGTATCGGCCGTATCGACCGCCTGTATCGGATCGGACTATTTTAATTAAATAAAATTCTAAATATTATTAAAAATATTGAGAAATTTCTAAAAATTTAGAAAATATTATAAGAAAATAAGAAATAATAATTACTCACATATAAAGCTTAAAAAATAAAAATCTCTCTTCCTCCCTCTCTTCTTTCCTATCCCTCTAACTGTTAGTCTGAAATATCCATTCTCTCCCATACTTTTTTTTTTTCTTTCTCTCTCTTTCTCACCCTCTTTTTTTTTATCTTTCCCTCTCCCTCACTCTCTCTTCCTTTTTCTCTCTCTCTCTCTCTCACCCTCTTTTTTTTTAATCTCTCTCTCTCTCTCTCTCTCTCTCTCTCTGACAGACAGCTGCTGCAGCTAGCTGCTGTCACAGCGGCTGACAGCTGCCTGCTGCAGGCTGTGACAGCAGCTAGCTGCAGCAGCAGGCACCGCTGCTGCAGGCCGAAACCAGCCGATCTTGATCCGTTTCGGCTGATCCCACTCGAGATCGGCCGAAACTGGAATCCTTGGAGAAGACCTTGAGCTCACATTGTATAGCTCTTAGAAAAGATGGTGTTTTGTAATAGTTAGTTAGCAGACTAGGAGGTTCTGAATTTCAATGCCATCACAGCCATCTATTGGCAAGAATACAAACCAAACCTCTACAAATTAGTCCAAATCCACTGATTGGTCCTATTAAAATGTGGCAAACCCAGATAGTAGAGGAGTGTCATAATATAACAGCTGCATATACTGTTCTCCACTAGCTTATTGACAGTGCAAAATTCCAAACTCATGAAAAGCAATGATCTCCTCAAAAAATTCTAATCTCTCTACTTCTCAAACTTTAGTCAGCAGAAACAAAGAAGCCATTCTTGTTTAAATTGGGCCCCAAAGTTGTCAATTTACGGGTTATAGTAGAAGAAAACTTAGTTCAACGACAGTGCTACTCTATGAATCAACAGGAAAACTCTATAATATTGTAGCATATATACATCTGAAAGGAAATCAAAGGTGGAAGCTTTTGAGTAACACTGTAAGCATATTTATATATGAATTATTAGGGCCCAAATTCAGGAACAAGTGCCACTTTATAACCCAAGTCAAAATCCTTTCAAATGTTAAAAGGACAGAAAAGTTGGAATCTTTGAGTACCACTATAGACATCGAGCTCAAGAGGTGAGAGCTTGGTCTTAGTCCCAGTTTGGTAGCAATGGAGGAAGAACCGAAGCTGCTCCGCCGCGGGAGAGGTGGAGAGGAGTGCATCGGATTCTCCACCATCTTCAGTCATCTTCTCGTCCTTCCTCCTATTCTTCTCCTCCGCGGCTAGGGTCTGGTTCTTGCCGAGGGGGATGAAGTTAGGATTCGAAGTCTTCCTTGTCCTCTTCTTCTTGATCTGATCGCGGGAAGAGAGGGTTTTGGATGCGTTCTGGCCTCGTGGCTTCTTCCGCTTCGGTGCTTTTGTTGGTCTTTCCCTCGCCATTGCTCGTTAGGGTTTTGCTCTCGGAGGACTGGAAGGGTTTTGGGGATGTCGTTGTGCAGGAATAACAAATATTGCAGGAACAAGCACGACGAAATAGTGTCCAAAAGTGTAAAATAAGTTATTTGCACCTTTGAAAACCCCATTTTTGGTTTTTTATTGCAAGGAAAAGGAAAAGGGGCTAGGGTAATTCAATAGCTTTCAAGAGTATATATTAAAGTAGCTCGATAAACACAAGAGACCGGGAGTAGAGCTACGACTCTTTAACATAAGTCTTATACTTATCTATAATAGATAATTTTATAATTAAAAATAAGATATCAAGTCTGATGATATAGAAGAGATTAAAAGTGGAGCAAGCAGTCCAAGACATTGCCTTTATAGATCCCCAAATAATAGAAGAGTAAGAGCTCTCTAGCTAAGATAGAAAGAAAGTATATCTAAAGATCTAAGACCTCGAGAATAGCCAAAATATAGAAAAGATCAAACTTCCCCAAAAAGCAAGATGCCTAGATAGACTAAAGCATAAGGCTGCAACCATTTAAGGGAAGGAAAGAGAGGGAGCTCGCATGGCAGCCATGGCTGAAAGGCGACAACAGACAAGACAGGGGAGGGATAATAGATGGGTGCTAGATAAGGCACTCTACACCAAAAAACAACTAGCATAGGAGCAATGTAGTGGAGCACAAATGCACTACTATCAGGGCAGTTGCAACGATAAATATGCTGTGAGGGAGGTGATAGGGAAACGCAGTGATGGCGACAGAAGTGACAAGGGAGTAGCGGCTTTGGAAGGCAATAATAAAGTTTACAAGAAGACTACAAGAAAGAAGCGAGGAGAGATGGCAATGCATACCATGGGGTGTGGTTCTAATAAAGTGGAGCATCAACGTGATAGGAATGGTTGCAAGAGAGCTAGGAATTATTGCAATCGAGCGAGGAGTAAAGAGTTGCAAGGTAGCCAGGCAACTGTAGCGAGCGCGGTGCAGCAAAGTAAAGCAAGGCTAGTTGAGCATGAGGACGCATGGTGCAGTTGAGGCACTCCACACATGGTGCAAGCCAGACAGAATAATCAAGCCGACTTGGCTTGAAAATGAGCTAAGCCAAGCTTGATCCTTAATATAGGCTTGAAAATAATGTTGAGCCAAGCTTGATAATAAGCTAGCTCCATCAAATATACTCAATAAGGCTCAATAAGGTTTAAAATAATTATAACATTTATATATATATATATATATATATATATATATATATATATATATATATATATTATATTTCTATACTATACTATAATTTTATTATATTCTAAAATTTGTTTAAGCGGATTGTTATATACCATGATCTAATAGAGTTTAGTTTTGAATTCTAATCTTATTATATATTTTTCAAATACATAGATATTTCTAACTTTTTGTAATATTTATATTTTTGAATTAGGTCTTATTTCAAGCTTGATTCAAGCATAAATCAAGGTTAATTTAATTCAAACTTGATCAGACTCAAAAGTTGGCTTGAATTGATTAAGGCTTGAAATTGCTTATTGATCAGCTTATTTAGACTCGAGCTCTAAATCAATTAAAAATTGACTCGAATTAAACTAATTTTAATTCAAGCTTGCTTAGAGCTAGGCTCAATCAAGCTCAGTTTGATTATACCCATAGAAGAAACAGGTTCGAAGATAAAAAAGAGAGAACAATAGGAGAGTAAGAAAACTAGATGGGGAAGGAAAAGAAACCTCTTAAAAGAGGGAGAAAGGCTCTCCCCTCCTCTAGTCGCTCGGAGTAAGGGAGGAAAAGATGGAGGGTTAAGGAAGATGACCAAACCTAGCAAAGTTAGGGTTGTTGCTTCTCTAAGTCTAACTCCAAATTCTTGTAAATTGATATATGCTTGAATAGGAATTTAATTAAGCCGAGCTTGAGCTTGATCAAGTTGAGCTTTGATCGAGCTTGAATTAAAATTAATTAGAGCCTAATTATAGAATTAAGTTTGAATTAAAAAAAATACTACTTTAAGTTAATTTCGAGCTAATTTTAAGCACAAGCCTAGCTTGAGCCTAAATCGATCGATCAATAAGTAATCTCAAGCCTAAGTTAATTCAAGTCTAAATCAAGTCTAATCAAGCTTGAGTTGATTCAAGCAAGCTTGAAATAAAGCCTAATTCGATGGCAAAGATATATGAATTAATGTAGTAATATTATGAGTTCTTAAATATTGACCTTAAGATTCATATATTACTATATATTATTACATATTATTTTATTATCTTTTAGCTTTATTGAGCCAAGCGTGAATGAATTAGCTGATGATCAAGCTCAATTTGAAAATAATTTTGAGCCTATTATGCAGATCAAGTTTTAATTGACTTATTTTTTAGACAAGCTTGAACAAGCCTAATTCGAGACTAAATCGTGCTAGTTAGATTATTTTGAGAGGCCTATGGTTGAAAGTAAAATTTGCATTTATTACCTATATTTGTGCATATTTGCATATTATACATTATATTTTTTAATATTTCTAAATAACACCATATTTTTGTTAGTTTTTTATTTTTAAAATTTAACATAAAATACTTATGCAATGAGGAAATCTAGTTTTGTGTTTAAAAATAAAGAACAAATATTATTCAATATAAATAATAATATAAAAAGATAAAGAACTATAGCTTATGCGACACACTGAAATGTAGCTACCCTAAAATAAAATGGTGTCCCCTATGTAGGGTTACCCACCTCTATTTCTTTCAAGGTAAAACCTAGAACCTCGTTTCGAGGTCGTCAGATAGTACAAATATTTAATGCTTCTCTATGAGAATAACACTCCAATTCGATCAAAATAATATTAAGGAAAAAATTTGAGAAAGAAGTAGCTAGTGTTGTATTTAAACTGAAATTTTTTGTGATATAATTTTTCATGAACAAATGAGGTATTTATAAGTATTTAATGCCTTATGAATTTCTTCAATCCTAAATAAATTCATTCCATTGATTATTTTAAAATGACCATTACAAATCTTTTAAAGTTTTTCTAACATCTGAGTTTTAAATTCCTTTAATTATTAATTTCAAATTTAAAACGATTCTAAAATTAATAACAACTTTTACCAAAATATCATGTTGTTCGATCATTTTACTAAATTTAACAATATCAATTAATTAGACTAAGACATTACCAAAATTTTAGCTTTGCCAAGTCCACAATTTAGAACCCATTAAAAATTAATTTTGGTGGAGTGACAAATTTAGTATGTGTAAACAAATGCAATAGGCATCTATTATTAGCGGGTGCGCACTAATGCAGGTTGAAAAGTATAGTGAGGCTAATTTAGTGGTTTGTTGTAACTAAAGACTTTAAAAGACTTCTATGTTTGCAGCGATGCAACAGCGTTTGAACGTTGTCCACCCATTTAAATGGCCTGCTTAACTGTCTATGCACAAGCGTTCGAACGTCATCCATCCGTTCGAACAAGCTGCGAGTTTTTTCTTCAGCCTCAAAGTTAGCCCTATCAATAGATAAATTAGGTTTTAAAATTTAGTGTGGATACAAATTGTAAGGGAGAAAATGTGAAAGGCTTTTACATAAGGAGAGGGTTCTATAAGAGCTCTCACTCTATTTTATTTAAGAGAGATTGGAGAGTGAAAACCCTTTGTATTTATATTTTTATTTGTATTGAATTAATGGATTAAAGTTTGCACTATCCGTAGATGTAGACATATCGTCGAACCACATAAATTTTATCTCTCTCTCTTTACTCTTTGTGGTTTGCATATATTTTAAAATTATTTATTTTTAATTTGATTGGGTATTTGAAAATCTCTATGTCTAACATCCTAATTGTGGATTTTTTTTATTTATTATTGATATTAGCCTTGCTAATATTTAGTTTATCCCGATCTTTTGTTATCCTATTGGATTTATTTGTGAGTGTTTAAAATCGCTTTTGTTATTTTCCACCCATTTGGATTTTAGCACAACAAAGTTGTATGAGAGCTTTTAAAATAGCATGATTTTTTAGAACCTTTAAATCTAGATATAGAGAAGGGCATAAAGCTATATTAATAAAGATAAAAATAAAAATAATATTTTTACTTCACACAAGCTTGGCAAAATAGCCTTGCGAAAACAATTTATGTATAAATCAAACTCTTAAAATGTTTAAGGAAACATATAATGAAGAAAGTTAGCCCTGTTGTAAAGAGATAGAGGTTGTTGATATTGATCCCAAATCAACTAATATAATTTTATTTGATATGTCCCAAATTTTTGAAAAATAACTATAGCCTTAAGCAAAAAATAAAAAAGTTGTCTTAAATACCATTAAGAAAAATGTCTTTATCTATTACTATCATATCTAATGAAAAGCAAAATGGCACATATATCACTTCCATCAGCTGAGTTATATATTTCATATCGATTGATTCATAGTTCAATGGGCATTTTCTAATGAACAAAAATGATAATTACACCTAGACTTGTGAGCTATTGCTCATTTTTACATAAACCCCCGTCAGTTTTTTTAGACAATGACTTTCTTAACTATCTACAACCTCTAAAATGGTGGTTAGCCTACCAATTAACTATTATTATTTTTTAGAATTAAATATATTTTATACCCTTGTATTTATGCCTAAAATTATTTTACATTTATTTTCCCCATACTTCAAAAAGTCTCAAACCAATTCCTATACTTTTGATTAAAGTGAGACTATCAGTTTTTCTATTAAATTTAACTAAGTACCATGGCTATTTTGGTTATTTAGCTATATTATCTTAAATCTTTATGTCTTCTCTCACAAACACAGTAGGGTAATTCTAGTCATTTTGGCGTCATTCAGTTAATTTAACAAAAAAATTAATGGTTTTACTTTAATCATAAGTATAGGGACTGGTTTGGGACTTTTTGAAAAACAGGGAGATAAAGTGATTTTGGATATAAGTACGGGGAGTAAAATATATTTAACCATATTTTTTTGTTAAAATGTCACATGATTATCATGTAATCACTCTTAGGCCCTTTGGAGATTATTTTACCTTTATTTATAAGAAAGTTGAGAATAAAATAATGTTTAATATTTTTGTTAATGTCTCGAATGACATGAGATATTAAAGAGTTAGAGGTTAAAGTTATTAGATTTTATAATTGGCAAATACATGACCAAGTAAAATTGCACAATTTGTGTATAAACCAATATAACTTATGTTTTTACACTTTTACCCATTTTAATTTTACTTTACAGTTTCACCCTTTTTTTTGGTAGCCATAATACCCTTGAACCTATTTTAGTGGATAAAGTCATCGTCACATACAAAATTAAATGGCCTTTGGCTTTTTTGATTTTCTATTTTTTAGGAGAGATAATGTGTATTTTAGACTTTAGTAGAGATGGAAGTAAGGCAAGTATAAAGAAAAGAAATATATATTGTATATCCTCAAAGTACGTAATGCCGCGATAGAACAATAAAAATATATTAAATATTTTTAGAGTTAGTTTGTTCAAAGGTTGTTAAAACAAACTTCAAACAAAGTTGCGCAAGAGGATATATAAGAGAAGAAGTGAAATAATTTGTTCAAGCTCATTCAAACAAATTTCGATCGTTCGAAGTTTGTTCAACCAACTTTGAACAAAACTTACCTAGAGAGCACCATTAGATAGTCAAAGCGATTTTTGAAGTGGGCTTATGTAGACTAATTCATACATATCGGGAAAAGATCATCATATAAGGGTTGAAAAGAAATTTACTAGTTAGGGATTATAAACAGTAATGATTTTAGAGAAAATTAGAGAACCTCTAAAACCACTAGTGACGGTTTGAAGAGCTTTGAAGAGAAGAAAGGAGTTTGGTGGTCATTAATGTTATTTTTTATTAAGACCTACTCGATTAAATATTGCTTTTAGTGGTGTCTCAAAGATAGAGGTAAGCCAACAACCTTAAAAGTCACTAATATCGAAAACAAAGTATGAAAAGTGAAGAGTTAAACAAATCACTTAAAAGGTGATGAGAGAAGTAAAGTATGTAGTTTGAGAAATTATCACACTTTTTATTATTTGGTTGAAAGAAATGAGTTGAGAGGTGACTTGCCTGACTCTCTATAAATTATAGCATTTTATAATAATAAATTCACTTTCCATATATCAAACCAATTATTAAAATTTTATCAATCTAATTAAAACAATAAAAATGACAATATCTTTATTTTTACACACTTTTTATTTAATGGTATTTATGTGTTTTTATACTTTAAATACTAAAGGATTTAACTTATATTTATTAAAAACGGACATGAAGGATATATATACAAAAACTATGGTATAAAAACAAATATACACATAACTATAACATTTAAAAAAGTATTCATACAAATAAATAATATTAGGTGGGTATAAATATAAGCAAACCTCTTGTTTTTGTTTTGAAGTTCAGACTTTTAGTTTTTATATTTTTCATAATTAAATAATAAAAAAATTCATGGTTCCAATCTCACACTCTTTGTTTTATTAAAAAATATTAATTTTTTGTTAAAATATAGTTCCTTCTACTTTCTAAGATCACTACATTTCTGTAACAATTAGATAATAATTACTATAAAGAAAATAAATGTTTCATCACTAGAAAGAGCCAACATCAAGATTGGGCGTTTGAAAGACCATTTAGACAATTTTATCAAATATTATTAAATTTTTGTTAAAATTTAAGTTTATTCTATTTTCCAAGATCACTACTATTTTATTATTTTCTATTAAAATATACTTGGTTGTCGAAAAGTGAGAAAAGTTAAATGATCTTAGAAAATAGAAGTTTCTAGAGAACTTATCCAGTATTTTTTTTATTTTACTTTTTTATTTGATTGAAAAGATAATAAATAAAAGTTAGAACATTAAAACAAAAATAAAAGAATTTATTTACATCTGTACCCCTTTCAAATTTATATTTATCTGTATATCATTTAAGCCATATTTTATATTTAATTTTCAAAAAAATAAAATAAAATCTGCAGTACATATGTCTTTAAAAGACATAAATACCTTCAAATGAAAAGAGTGTGTAAAAACAAACATAATGGTATGTATATTTTCTTACTTAAATTGATGTAAATTTTATGATTAATTTGGTTTAAGGAAGTATTAAAGAAAAAGTTTTAAATGGTATCACTGTAAAAAAAATAATAATAAACCAAGGGTTTTAAAAAAGATAAACATAAATATTAATTATACAGAGATATACATGTAAATAATAGATTTTTAGAAGGGTATACATGTAAGGATAAAAATTAATTAAAACAAATTCTTACTATTTTATTAGATACTTAGTAGTCACATGTTTTTGAATTAGAATTGAAAATTTGAAAATTTTGGCCAAAAATTTATAAAAAAATCTTATAATTTAGAAAAAGTCAAATAAATCACTTTCCAACTCAATTCTTTTAACCAAACAATAAAAAGTGAAACCACTCACTTTACTTCCCTCGTCTCATTTCCATATAGACTCATCATGTGATGCACAAAAAGCAATATATCTAATTTATTTTAATTTATTTGGAGAGCATAATATCCCTAAAAAATGTCAATTTATTTTATTATTATTATTTTTTTGATTATTCATGAGCCCAAAGATTAGATATAGACTAGACAAAGGTCAACCCTCTCTAGATACAGAGGCACTTTAGGTCCCACCGAGTTTTTAACTGTCTAGTCTAGACTTTAAGTTGTTCTTTCAAACTAACCGCACTGCCGAGTCATCAACCGAATCGAGCCAAGTCACCAAATCACCAACCATCAAACAGTTTCTCCACAATATTGTTTGGGGTTAGTAAAAAATATCAATTTAATTCCTCCAAATAAAAGTTGAACATTCAAATCTTCAAAGTAATTTCCTCCAATAAAATATGTAGGAAAGATTCTAACTTGTAGCTAGCTTTAATCTTCTTCTTCTATCTTCAATAAATTATTAAGAAATTTTTAGATAATACTCAACCTTTTTATCATTTTTTAATTAACACTTTATATTTGAAGATTTTGTAATTAGACCTTTCTTTTCCTATAATTTTCATACAATACTCTACTCTCATGCTTTTAATGCAACTGTGTTTAACCTAGGAAAAAATAATTAAAACACTGAAAGACATGACTATGGTGTACCAATAAATCTTTGGGCAAGCTATATTCATACATCAGTATGGTGTCTATTCTTCAACAAGTAGCCCATTAATTGATGCACAAAATCTTTTTTAAAAATATTTTATACACGTTTCTATAATTTTATTCATATTTTATTATTTGATTGTAAAACATAATAATTAACCTGAATAAATTTATATTTGATTACTAAACTGTAAATAAATATGTTAACTATAATAGAAATGTTACTTAAAAAGTTGTATGACTTAATGTATATATGAGTGTTTGATTGTAAAATATATTTTAAAAGAGAGATAATTCTTGATGGAGGAACCAAACTCTCCTAAACAACCTAAAGAAAATATATTAAGAGGAGTTCCAAAAAGGGGTCCCACCTATTCCAAGAAAAGATATTGGATACTCTGTCTACTGGTTAATCATCTACCTAACCAACTGGGGACAAACGACAAGCAGTAAGAGGGATTTGGAGAGCCATCAGACGAGACAAATGACAAGTGTAGTTGGTCCAAAATTTAATGCCTGACGGCTCTCAGACTCCCTTTAGGACATGAGCAAATCTAGGAGCTCCTTCTTTGGGCCCATCTCTATTAAGACACCTTGTGGCGCACATAGAAGTTTACTATGCTTCTAATCCCATGTTGGGGGATCCCTAATTCATCAAAAATCCAAAATAGTAGAAGTATCCAAAATCGTATGTAGTAGAGAAAAGTTGGATTCTTTTCTTTTCTGCAACAATTTCATCATGGTCACTGATAGATCTTGCAAACCAAAGAAACAACAAATGGAGGCCTCAGAATGCTACTTTCCTAACATATGTAGTAGGCCTATAAGATTACTTCAAACAGATTCCCTGAAAGGACAGCAAAGTTTGTGGACAGTCATGAACTATGAAGAGGAACTAGTCTAGTCTATTGCAGAATTTGTTCACATGAGATAAAAATTAAGAACCCTAACCAAAATCTTTGAGCACCAAATTGACATTAACTCTTATGTACTGAATTCAAAGTACCTGAAGATGCTTGACGATATTTACATCAGACTTACTCTCATCTCTTACTTACATTGTCATCTAATATGAATGATATGTGCTGCTCATGGTTTGCTTCAATCTTTCGAGGATCCCAGCGGCCTTTCTTCGTGCCCTCGAAGTGCCATTCTGAGCCAGCCAAGATATTGTGCCCTTTGAGTCTTCCTCCTCCCTTACTTCCTTCAGAATTGATCTGTCATACATACAGATTGAGTAAAGCACCACCGCCGCGTTCTCCTTATTGCGACTGTTGGGGTTGTCCCTTATGATACTAAGCAAGCAAGCAACACCGTCGTTCTCGCTAATCTTCTCTGCTGCATCTTGGTCACTTGATAGGAAAGCAAGGATAGTCAATGATTCATCAACAAGCGAGCGATCCGCAATGGCCTTCAATGCTACCACAACTGCTCCATCCCTTACTGCCGTCGCCTTATTTACATGTGCCATACAAAGATTGAAAATAGCTGTCGCTGCATCCTTCTTAGCGGTCGGGCTGCCATGCTCTAGGAGATCCACGAGAGGTTTCATTGCCCCCATCTGGCAAATCTTCACCTTATTGGAATCAAAAGCTGAAAGACTGAAGAGGGCAGCCGCAGAATTGCTGCGGGTCTCCATGGTCCCAGACTTCAATGAGTCAATGAGAAATGGGATAACTTGAGGGCTGTCACCGATGATCTTCTTATTGTTGTCATGGATTGAAAGATTCAAAATTGTCGTTACTGTGTCCTCCTGCACTTGTGGGTCCTCAGTTAAGCTGGGAATGGAGAGGACAGAGAGCAATTGTGGTATTGCATTCGGCTTCTCTCCTATAACTGCACGGAATGATCGGTTACGCTTGGTAAGGAGGCGAAGCTCCCTAATGGCTTGCCTCCGCTCGATAGCTGGTGATGGGGACGAAATCTTGCCAAGGAGCTCATCAAACGTGTCCCTCTCATTCTTGGTAACTAGACCTTCATCTTGGTTCCCAAGCGGTGATAGATTGACTCCATTCTCCTTGCACCATTCAGATATCATGCTTTGGACCAGGTGGTTTGGTATGAGGATGGTGTTTGTAAGTACCTCTTGGGTCTTTGGGCAAGTTCGATTGCCGGAGTTGAGCCGCTCTTGGATGAAGGCACGGTCACAAGTCTGCAGAAGGATTCATAATTATAGATTGGCAGTTAAAATTTAATAGAACAGGGGCGCATAGAACCAACAGCAGACACAGGAGAACACAAATATCATATAGAAATTAGAAAACAGATTCATGGAACCGGAACAATGACCAAATCATATGCAATAACAGTTCTTGTTTTCTTAGCTTTTTAAGCATTTATAGTTTGTTTACCACCAAATCCAAGGGAACAAGAAATAATCAGCAAATGAAGATACTGAAGCTCCCAAAAAAATTTGGTTCTTTTCTTAAATTTTGAGAATTTTCTGAAGCAAAACCAACATTACATATCAATAGTTTCCCAACTATCACAGATGACAGGAAATTGACAAAAGATTGACAAATTCCAAGAAGAAAAGTCACATCATAACATCGAGAAACTATTATAACCACCAAGAAGCACTGAATAGAAAGGAAACAGGAAAATCACTATATTTACAGAAGAAATATTAGCCGACTAAAGTATTTGGGGCCAAAAATATAAGAAGTGTTACATTAAACTTCTTCTTTCCAACCTATGATTGATTCCCTATCGTAAAGAAATAGACGAGAAATATTAGCCGACCAAATTTTACAAAGACCCATATCAAGGAACGAACCACGACAAAACCCAATGGAGTAGACAAAATATAAAGCAGAGACAAATATCAGGAAACGAATCAAAACCAAATTTAATGCACTAAACAAAAGATTAAAACAGAGAACCATATCAAGAAGCGAATCAAAATCCAACCTTGCAGTAAAACGTGAACACCATGACTATAAATCCCAAATTTACAATTTGTTAACCACATTTTACTGAAGAAGTTGGCTGCATAATTACCTTCAACTTCCAATGTAATCTGCTACTAATGCGATGAATGAAATAAACACTTTCTTCTTTTGCAATCCATAACTACCTGAACGAGAAATCAAAACCCAACCCAACACATTAAAGCAAAAATCCGAGACCAATAAATGAGATTAGATTGTTATCTTCCTCTGTCCAAACCATAATCAAAGAGACCCATATAAGGAAATGAATCGAAACTAAAATCATTGCGGTTAATAAGAACACCACCAAGATCACAACTTTAACCATCCAAATCGCTTCTCCATAAAAATCCTATCCATTGCAAGCGAATCAAGAGATACGATAAAAAAAAATTAAAAAAAAAAAACACCAAAGAATTCAACGGTAAAACCCTAAAAAAAACAAAAGTTTCCACACCTGGCCCGATGCAAGAACCACAGGATCCCTCATGATCTCGCCCGAGATGGGACATAAGAAATGCTCGGGAATCGCCAGGGGATGGATTCTATCCCCCTTCTTCCGCTCCTTCGGCCCGACCTTGAGATCCCTCAACGCCGACAGCGCCGCCGCTGCCTTGTCATAAGTCACCGTTTGGTCGTCATCTTCCTCAGAAATCTTCTTCACCAACCTCCTCAACTCCTTCTTCCTCTCTGCCGCCGCCGCGGACGCCGCCGACGATAACATCGCCGGCGCCGCTATGGACTCCGAGGTCGACGGCGATCGAATCGAACTGGTCTTTCGGCGAGATTTTCTGGCTTCGTCTACCTCATCTTCTTCGATCACTTCTTTCATCCCCCTCTCTCCCTTTCCCCCCCTCTCTCTCTCTCACTATAATGAATTCTTCTCCTTCCTCTGGAAGCGAAACGGAGAAGGACGCGAACAAGCCTTCAGCTCGTTATTATATACACGTGAGACATTAACCCGAAGGTTAATTACGTAAATTGCGGTTGCTAAATCGTGTTTAATTAACCGATCCGGTAAATTGTTCCGCCGTTGCAGTTTAACGTAATTAAATTTAGTCGCTTTCGCTTTCAACTGAGGTGGCAACTAGCTGGATCCATGACAATGACAAATTAAAATACGAAATTAATACATAAAAGAATAGCATTACAACTCCTTAGTTTGTTCCCGAGGAGTAGGTTAACACGGGGGCCCCAGCGAGGGGTAGAGTGGCCCACATGTCCGACCCTTGATACTATTCACGAAACGCGTGGCTCGACAGCTGGATCAGATGCTATTTCTCATAATTAAATAAAAAACAAACAAATATTATCAAAAATTAAATTAAATTTAAATTAAATAGGCTTCCATTTTTTAAATTATTTTATTCAGAATGTATTTAGAAATTGGATTTGGTAACGTTCCTACGGTCAATAGCTTGTTCGGTAAGCGCGAAAACTTACCGTGCGCCGCTGGCGTTTCCTTTCACGAGATAGCCCTCGGGATTCTATGTTATTACGTTGATGCCATCGGGATTAGTTTAATACCGAAAGTATTACAGCGTGCGGAGGAGTTAATGCCGTTATCCGTATTAAGGAATCGGATTGTCGGGAAGGATTTGAAATTGGGTTTTGGTTTTTTTTTCATTTCTCACCCTGTTTTATGTGATTATTGTACATCCTGTATTTTCACTATTTTTAATTAGACCCCTACATCTTTGTTATTAATAAATCAGTTAGACGTCTAAGGAAGGGTGCTAAATGAAAATAAATCTCTTCTATTGGTTCTGAAAAGGTATTAGGGAATATATGTATTTTTTTTCACATAAGTGCCTTACTTCTACTCTATTCTCTAAGATGGTCTTTTTTTAGGCAGAAGCGGTCAACATTTGGGGGAAAAAGTTAATATCTTCTTCTTAGTTTAAGGACTAAAAAAAATAATGGAAAGCTTGGGCAGTAGGTCAAAAACGATGTGAAATATTTAGAGAGAGGACCGCGGTTTTAGGACTAGTCATGAGGGAAAGTAGATGGGAGTCTAAAAGCTATGTACTAAAAAAGGAGTTTCTTGTATTAGGAGTTATATATATATATAACTAAGTTGTTCATCAACATTAGTCCAATATAAATGTTTCCCAAGTTCTAAATTATATGAGGGTGGAAAGAAGCCTATCAATAATAGATTATGTGTCAAAATAAACCATCATGCATATCTCAATTCCATAATTGCACAATTATTATTATTTTTATTTGAGAGAATATAGTTTGAGTCGGGGGATATTAGTGGAAGAAATCTTCAAAAGACATTCATGAGTCCCTCCAAATTCTGAGAGAAACCCTTTCATACCTGTAACCGTCCTTTTTCGTTTTGCTAAAGTCCTAACGGTTTCTTTCATTTCATAAGAGCCACAAGAATAATCCAAGGAGGTGGTTTATGATTTGTGGTCTATCGGAGCCTTAAACACAGGAAGGCCTTCTGTTGAGAAGCCCAACACTCTGAAAGCAACGACAAAAAATAAAGCAACCATAGAGAAAGAAGAAAAGTATACTAGAAAGTGGTGTAGGAATTTTAGCATCTTATTAAAGAGTGTAAGGGAAATGGCCCAAAAATCTCTTATTGGCTAGGAGATCTTTCATATGAACTTGACAAAGATAATTAATGAGAGGAAAGTCTTTGCCTTGGAAAGTAAGAAATTTATTCAAAAGTTGTTAATCTAGTGGGGGCCATAGAAACATTAGAGTAGTAAAGAACTAAGAGAGACAGCTGAAAAGAATCTTAGAGACATGAATCTTAAGAAGATGGCATTAGGAGTATCATTTAGCGAGCTTACTCTTTCGCCAAGAGCCCATGCTTAGTTAACCTTAGCTAAAGTATTCCCATCAATCCTCCTAAACATCTAAAGCGGTCTGTATTCCCTAAAGGAAGAATAAAAGGCCACGAAGAAGCAATATGAGAGAGGGAGAACACCCTCCCACTAATCTAATCTAAATCTCACCCACTCCCTATATTCTAGATTGAAGAATGAGCTAACTGAGAAGAGAAACACCACCTTAAGGACTCCCTCTAAAGTGGCAAGCATCTCCATGTCGATTCCTTAATAGGAATAAGGCATCTATAGTAAAGCTACATGATGACCACTCTCTCTTTTACTATCGAGTATGTGGTCCAACGCTTAATGACCTCCACCATCATTTGCCGATGAGAGAAATATCGAACCTCCTCAATTTTTAGAAGCGAAGCCCTCTCGACCTATTATATGGGTAGATACAATAAATCCTGATCGATACATATAAAAACGAACATAGCTGCTGAATGATTAGAGCATCCCATTTTAAAACACAAGGTGCATGCTATTCAAAATCCCTATAAGAAATCTTATTCACTAGGAGGACGTGGAAATGAGGTGGATTTGCCAAAGAAATCTCTTTTACAAGATCACGTTCCTCTTCCCTATCAATTTAGATTGACGATGACGAGAGAGAGAGAGAGAGAGGGGGGGAGGCGGTTGATGAAGATGAAGGTGTAGGTTTGTCAAATGGAGTTAGTAGTCAAGGGTTATGATAAGAGTTTATTATGAGTTAATGGGTCGTTTAGCATGTAGAGTTATTATTTACAAATTATGCAGGTAAATAGATATCCGATATATGTATCCGTATTTGTATCTAATAAAAAAAACTGTCTAACCAGTTTCTATATTTGTATCTCGATTTTTTATAAAAATCCTATCCATATCCATACTCGATCAATTAACCATATATTTTTTACTTTTTAAAAATTCAATGTCTCTTTATATTCATATCATATAAAAGAGTCATTACATTTTATCAATAATACATTAGATTTTTTTAAGAAGCGAGAACTTAATAATGTCCCAATTAAACCGATGTCACAAGGATTTGCACTTTAGGGCACTTATCATGAACTAAACAATGGTCGGCAATCTCCCCAGAGTTACATGGCTTTAATTGTTCTAAATCTATTTATTTCATTTTAGACAAATTGTAATTTATTGTTTGTAATGTAGCTCAATTTTAATTTATTCCGATTATACTTCAGCACTTAGACTTTTGATACCATCTTCTCCCAATAAATTATAAAATGACCAAACTACCCTTACCATCGAGAATAAATAATAATTTGCAAAGTATTTGCAAAGCATACGTTGCATCACTCATATATTATATACATGACTCATATATTATATATATGACGGGCATTGTGAATTTAAATTGTTATTTTAAACCAATCTTTTATTGGTTATGTCTACATGTTGGATTAAATAGACATCAATTCGAAGAATATAAAAAAAATAAAGAGACAAATGCATGATACAAAGGTATATTGACACACAACACAAACAATAGCATATATATATATATATATATAAATGACTAAAATATCCTTTTAAGTTAGATTGACTTAGGTTCGGTTGAGTTGGGTAAGATTATATTATGTTGTATTTAGTCGAGCTGGGTATAAGTTGTGTAAATATAACTTAATTGAGGGTATTTTTATAATTTTTTAGTATAGTTAATTTAATCTAAAAATTTAATTAAATTTAACTGATAAATCTAACAGTAATGTAAATAGTAAAAAGATAAAATATATTACAAGGCAGAATAATAATTAAGGTCCGAGTGAATTAAAAATAAATGATGGTTTAAGGGGGGCTAAGTGTAATTTACTCCTAATAAAATATTAGGGAGGATTAGCTAAGGTGATATGATGGATGTGAATAGGCCAAGGGCAGTGGGTCCGGCTTTTGGCCGACAGCTGAGAGCCACACGATTGGCTGCAGATGGTGGAGACCACATCAGATTAAGCCATCACAATATCCAACGACAGGAATAACGACAAATGTACGAGATCTGACATCATGAGAATAATGACACAGTAGATACACTTCCTTCTTTTTATTAGAATTTTACAAATCAAACCCTATATTTTATTTATTTTATGATTTACACATGTCTGCCAAGTTTTTATAAAAAGATACTATTTTTTTCTTATAATTCTCATTTAACACCATCTCTTAATTTAAACAATACCAACAAAAAAATATTCAGTTATAATATATAAAATAATTTATATCTTAATTATCCATGTCTTCTGTAGAGGAGGGGTAAAGAGGAGGAAAAATAGTGGTGATTGCATTTTAGTAATTTAGTCTATATTAATTAGTGAAAAATGTTAGGGTGTGAGGGGTCGAGTTACAAAATCGTCGAAGAAGAGCATTAATTATAAAATAAGTAAAATATAGGATGTAATTTATAAAATATCCTTTTTAGATAATTTTTTTTAAAAAAAAAGAATTTGCTACAAATCTTGAGTTTTTGATAAATACAATTCAAAAATATGTATTATCTAAGAATCCAAATCTATCAATTTTTCCCATTTCGACAAAAATTATCTTTTTACACCCTATATTTTTACTATTAATAAATTGAGTTCTATAATTTAGCGAATACCCGTAGACCGCTTAATTTTAGAAGATATTTGACCGCATATTTTTAATAATAATAATAATAATAATAATAATAATAATAATAATAATAATAATAAGCCTAAAAAGAATTAAAGCATAAAGAAAAGAAGATACTTTTGTTTTGTTTTGTTTTTGTTGGAAATGAATGAAGTGGGTGCAATCACCACAAGAGGGTTCATGATCTCAAAATGCGCCACGTCGACAACAACTAATATTATATACACTGCTGAGTTGGCATCAACTTTGCTACCTCTTAAACTAGTCCTCGTGTTTGACACGTAACTTGACTTCATTAATTCTATATCTCTATGCCATCGATTGTTTCAATCTATCATAGGATGCTAAGAGTCACGGAAAGTTACGTATAACACCTAGTCTTTTAAACAAATTATAATTTACACCTTATAATTTTACTATTTATAAATTGAGTTATATAATTTAATAAATATGTGCAAAAAAAAATATTCTATTGTAAATTATTTTAATTATTTTAGAAATAAAATATTTCTAAATTTAACCGGAGTATTTTTTTTAATATATATTCACTATAAATAATATTAATGTAGGGTGTAAACTATAATTATGTTATGGAGTAAAAGCAAATTTTAGGATATGCATCACTCTCTCCTCATTAAAATCATAATTATCTAATATATAATATATATGTATATATATATATATATAATGGAAATTAATTAAAAAAAATACAATATATTTTGTTTTTATTATCATTAAAACCTACCAAAGAGTATTTATTATTCTAACATGGTATTTCTCTTTTATTTACCTCAAACACAATTATTGATGACTAAATAAAATTTAACTACTTTCAAAAGTGAAAAATAAAAACAACTAAAATACCCTTATATAAAATTATAAGGGGCAAAATTACACTTTAGTTTGAATTTCATATCAGATCAAAGGAAATAATGATACTACTAACCATGTTTTATAATTAAAATCTATTTAAGATACACATATCTGCACTCTATATTTTAACTATTTATAAATCGAGCCCTATGATTTAGTAAATATATGCATAAAATACACTAGGTTAAATTTTAACTAACACAGTAAGAATATCCGTTAAGTAGAAATATTTATTTCTAAAATGAGTAAAATATCTTTACTATGACTTAGTTGAGGGTATTTTCGTAATCTTTTTAGTATGATTAACTTAACTTAGATGTTTGATTACGTTTAACTAACAGATTTAATAATAGAATATTTTCTGCACATATTAACTAAATTATAAAATTTAATTTATAAATAATAAAAATACTGAGTGTAAATTATAATTTTACTAAAATATTGAGTGAAAAAAAGAAAGAAGGAAAGAAAGAAAGTGGGGGCAATTTGTGTAGACTTCCAACAAGCTTTACTTTTCTTTTTTAATGCTTTGTATACATATAATTATGTAATGTTGACAAAGGGACAAAGCCAACGTTGACCGAGTGGCATGTTGGATGGTGTGCAAAAATCCACTTCTTTTCGCCCCCCCCCCCCCATCAATGTAGATGATTACATTCAACCATAGAATGTTGGTCAACTCTAACATGAGGGAATTGATCATAAATGCTTCTGTGAAGAAGACATCTCATAAGCTTTAAATTGCACTTCCTATATCACCAACATTTTAAAAAATTTGAATAACATATTGACATATTATTACAACGAAGAGAAATGATTTGGATATACAAATAGCTCTTTTCAAAAAGAATGTTTCAAATTTAAAGTGAATTCGTAGGAAATTTCCCTTTCAAAAACGTGGGGCTTTCCACTTTCTTGGAAGTGGAATCCCATCAAAAATTTGAAAGTGGCTTCTCTCACAGCCATCGGTTTGACTTTCTCAAATGGACTTCCATTATTTTCCCCCTCTCCCTTTCTCCCCTGTCTCTCCTTGTCCGTTGTCATTTCGAAGCGAATCAAAGCTACCTACTGTTAGAACTAATCACAGTATTAGTTGGGTAAGTGCTTAAGCACAAAAATACTTCAAGAAAATTAAATGGAAAAAAAGGATTAGGATTTTGCTACATAAGAAAGGTTTTTACACAAGGAGAATTGATAGTTGACTGAATAGAATTTCTAAAATATTAATTTTATTCTTTTGTTTGCTTTCAATTTAAGCACTTAATCTCCGTATAATCTAAATTATAATTAATATTTTTTTCTATCTAAAATTAATCGCGGTTGCCGTTATTGCTATCATGTTCTAGCATATCTGGAAGTATCGTAATAATATTGTCTTTAGTTCGGTTTGCGAACCTCTAATAATAGTTTGGAAAAAAAATGCTTGTCATAGTTGACGATGAGATTTTGGCTCCGTCAAGCATTGAGCCCTCTACCCCTCCTAGGCTCATCCACCGGGAGCCTCCTCTGTACGAATTGCTCAAGCTCAATTCCAGTTTCTCGATTAGCATGGGTAGTCGATACAATGTCTATCACTCCACCTTGGCTATACTAAGGCGATTGGCTTTCGCAAGGCTCTCCTCTACATTTGTTAACAAAAGATCTCCCATCTAATTATTAAAATCAACTCTTTGTTGCTCGTCAATATTTTAAAGGGCCAACATCGGCTCGTTGGGCTACTATTGCAATCATTGATGATTGTTTGTATTTATTTTTTTTTTTAATTTCTTTTGTTCATCAACCATATATATTGCGCGGCTAATTAGTCGACTAGCTTGCTAAATATGGTAAAAATATGGCTCTTAATTGCACCGGGGAAGGCTCCTTCCCAACCTTCGGATGCCTATTTTGACTGCTGACGAGCTAATTAACCACTTCTTTTAATTTAAAAAAATTAATCGTGGTTTATTGGGGCCTATATTTTCCGGCAGGGGTAAATTGTAAAATAAGTTTCATTTCACACCTTACATTTTGGTGATATAAATTTTCAACCCAAAAGAAAAAAGCTAGCACACACAGAAAACATACAATTATTATAATAACTTTCATTTGCTACACTTTAGTCCGAAGGTTCCAAAATATATAACAATGCCCCCTGACGACTCGCCAAAAGATGAAATATTTAAGTGGAGAAATTAGGGAGATTAAGAGAAAGTTGATTGTATTGGAAAAACTATATTTCATACATTACATTTTTTTTTGTTTAGAATTTGCAATTCACACCCTATCTTATCGGTATTTATAGATGGAGGCGTGTTTTCTTCATTGAAGTGTGTTTTGCTGATAAGGTATTGAAAAGGACTAGAAAGTCTTTCTCCCGTTAAAAGGCCAAAGTAGTAGCTAGTGGTTACATTAAAAGCGTTATCCCTCCCTTTTATATTCCTTCTTAATTTCTTAGAAGATAAGGCCATGAACTCCAGTAAGACCCGGAGCAGTTACGTTAGTTAGATTCCAATCTAAATCTACACTTCTCTTCTCTATTTTGAGAAGAGAATATATATTTTTGGTGGTTGATATTTATATATATAGAAATAGAGGGAAAGGATAAACGACAATAAACTTCTAAGGAGCTCAATCCGGTCGATCTTGTGTAGGTCAGTCTAAATAACTTTCGGGCTAATTTTATCTGAATACTATATTTGACGGTCGGCCCGGACGGAATGCCAATCCCTTTTTAACAGGGTGGGGTTGTAATGTTTTATATAATTGAAGAGGTATATCATATGTGATATTGAGTCATAGTTTAGGGATAGAGATATAATTTAGCTTATATAATCTCTACTCTAAGTTTGTATAGTAGTTAATAATAAGCTAAGTACTGTGTTCTTTACTTCACTTAATTGCTCTTCCCAATGCTATCCTCTCTCTTGCATGTTGAGATGGTGAAGATTAGGACTACATGATGAAAGAAAGAACCCTCTTACCCTGATGATGACATTGCACTGTAAGGACTCCCCCATACAATCAACTTCTGCCTACTTTTAAGGCAACATTCTCATGCACTTCCTAACCTAAAACCATCCCATAATTTTTCTTCTTCTTAAGCAGACATCATTTTCCTACCTTCATTGCTTGATTAGGTTGTGTGGGCTCCATTCAACACCACCTGCCAGCTCTCTTTCTCTCTCTCTCTCTCTCACACACACACACAGAGAGAGAGAGAGAGAGAGAGAGAGAGAGAGAGAGAGAGAGAGAGAGAGAGAGAGAGAGAGAGAGAGGATAAGTAGTAGTAATAGTAGTAGTTCTTAACCACTTCCAACCTACTGGATCAAAGAGAATCCAAGGAGTAGTTTTGGCCCTATAGGAGGGAATAAGGCATATATCCACAAGAAGTTTTGCTATCACCTGCTGTTGTTTTTTTAATATTGTTTGACCTTTTAGTTAGTGTGTCACCTCAATCAAGCATCAGGTAATGGTGGATTGCTCAACTGACCTAAAGAACCTTATGAGATCTCTCAAGGCTTGGACAATGACCTCCCACTTACTCCTTATCATTAAAGAATGCCATGAAATTAATAACCCCCCTATCCATCTTCTTTGTTTGGTCCCTTCTCAGTTCCACCTAGTACAATGCTCAACTGGGGATATCTATATATATATTATCTAAGTTTTCATCTCCTGTGGGGTGATTTATTTAGTAAAATAAGTCCTATCTTTCAAACTTAATATTAGAGTAGCTTATTTTGAACACGTCAGTCCAATCGCTAATCGATAAGATTCATAAAATTTTAAAAATACTAAACTTATTAGCATTTTACAGTACAACTAATCTGGTCACCATTTAAATATATGCTAACGCCATAAAAATGCTTAAGTTACTATCGTCGTAAAAGCATAAAATCTAGTTATGCAATGCTGATCTTATTAGGACTTTTGACTTTAATATAAGATGTTAAACAATTTAGCTTTTTTTTTCCCCGAAATGATGAGTGGCGGCTAATATGTTCGAATAGATCTATTTAGATATTAAATTTGAGAGATAAACTATTTCGATAAATAAATTTATAAGGAGGCATAGTTTGGATTGGATATGGTTTATAATCTTTGTTGCTTGAGGAGTTTACATTGTCAAAGTTAGGTTTTGGTGGGTTGGGATTAGGATTGCATCTTGGGCCTTATAAGCCAACCTAATAATATTGGTTGTTTGACTTGATACCTCAAATGTACATCAAAATATTGGCCAATAGGTATATATATTTATTATCTTTACCTCTAGTCTTGTGGGAATCCAAGTCATCCATTGGATGTAAGGGTGCCTTGCATTAAATGAATTAGTAAAGAAAATAATGGCGTGTAGATCTTGGTAAAGCAATATATATATATATATATATATATATATATATATAAAAGAAATGTACATTCTTAGGGAACAAACAAAGGGCCATGATAAGAGAAGATCTACTTCACACTCAGGAGTTACTTTCTTACATTGAAAATTCTTTGATGAATTAGGGAAGAACCTATCTGCAATTAAAGGGAGCAACCAGAGTTCCATTAGACTTACCAAAATGAGGGAATTAATGGGAAATAATCTCTCCTTATCACCTCTCCATATCAAGGCCTTGTTCTCTAAGTATAATACACTAAATAACATCATTCATGTCAACATTTATGCACTCAATCCCTTTTTTTTTTTTAAATTTTATTTCTTTTCTTTTTTTGGTAAACAACTTAATTCTTAATTTTAGATAAATATAATTTTCTATATTGACAATAAATGTAACACTTAAAAAGAAGGCGCATGTGCTTGGCATGTGCACTACAATACCTTTTTTGGAGCCTATATTATATCTTTTGTAAACAACTTCACTGGCCGCGATAGTTGTCAACCCAGCTTCTTGCCTGTCTGATTTAGTTTCTCTCTGCTAATGGAGGAGACGAGGGAGCTTGGTAGCTAATAAGAGAGGAGGAATCGGTTTAGGACACCAGACAGCCACCGACGGAAAAGACAAACCTAATAGCCAACGGCCCTGAAAAACCAATACCACCACCTAAGCGATAAGGGCTCCAAAGGGGAGAGAGAGAGAGAGAGAGAGAGAGAGAGAGAGAGAGAGAGGGCTCTCTTGGTGGCCCTTGAGCCAACTCAAATTCTTTTGGTGGGAACTCGATTTGGGCCCTTGGGCCCAATTTTGAATCTTTAGCTATGGTGGGCTGCAGGAGAGCTGCAACACAGCCCTTTATTTGGGCCATGGGCTGGCCCAGATGTCCTTGTTTATTTTGTCTTCGAGTCTTTAATTATTTTATTTAGTTTTTGACCTTATTATAGTGAAATATGAAATATAAATTGTCAGAAAATGTAATTTATTTGTTTATAATATTTGTCGTAAGTTGACTCTAAGTATTCTATGACGAGGATATAATTTAGTGGCTTTTTTTTTGCATTTAATGAAAATTCAATAGTTAGTTTTACTTTTGAGTTGTCCTTATAATAAATATTGTATCAAATATGATTATATTATTATTACATACACTTAATAGCTCCTTACATTAGCATTAATGCCATAATTATCTTTTGGACGGATAATTTTAAGGATCTCATCTAGATCTACCCAAAACTAATATAGATGATAACTTGATTAGTTAGATCGTGGTAGATATGTTCACTCATTTTTGGTTAAATTAATTACTTGACAGATCTAGTATCGTACAAGGAGGTTCTTAGCGACACAGAAGGAAGCAAACTAGTACGGAGTGATTTCAGGCAAGTGATTCCTCTAAAGCTAGTGATGATATACTGTGATTGTGCTAACATTTAGACATTGTAATAATATTATGACATTTGTATTCATATTTTTATTATTAGCATTTATGTGTTAAACTTCATAATGATTGAAAATACGATTTATACTTAAAGTTTGTTAATCATGCATGTGCATGATATTAGACATTACACTATGTGCACATATCACTAAATAGTTAAATCTCGTCTTAGTAGTTCTCCTTACTCACTAAGCTAGGTTAGTGGTAGATTTATATATATAATTTATATATATTGATCCATGCGTAAGATCATTAGTTCTAAGGGCAAAATCAAGTAGCCTGTGTAGTAGGCGTGATTATTATCGAGTATGAATGTTAGACACTTGATGATCATAAAAATAATAATTATAGGTAGAGTTTACAGCTCTAGAAGTATTTGATGATGCAAGGGTAGAGAATTTTTTTGAGTCGGGAGCTTGTGAAATTCCACACGATGTGCAATAATTAGCATGAGAATATGCTTACAATTAGGGTCTTTAATCTAATGGCTATTAAATAATCAATCATGTGCAGCGTCGACAGTATATACAAGCAATATTATTACTAGATGTCTAGCCCAACTTGATATTTGAGACTTTAGGAGAGCATATGATAATGTGATTATATAAGGCTCTAGGAGAGCATACTGATACTTGATCTTTCTTTCTTTTTTAAATGATAAACCATCGTTATTGTATTCATCAGCATGACATGTATTGTTGTCTTATGTGTTATCCTATTTTAATTGTAAAGTATATATTTGTTGGGTTTTATACTCACTATTTATGGTGGAATTTGTTATCAGATCAGTAGATGACATCGATGTCGTAGAAGAGCATACGAAGATAAAGTTAAATTTCCGAGATTTAGTTTTTTTAATATATTTTTTATGACTAAATTAGTTATGTTGCTATAACATGGTTATTTATTTATTTATAGTTATGTTATGGATATGTATTCTTGAGGCTTATGTGACTTATGGTACTTTGGGTATTCTTTGTTTATATTATTTTTGGTAAGTTTAAGTTTCTTATTTTGGATATTAACATGTGAACATATCAATCAGCAAGTTATATGAAAATTATGTAGTTTCTATCCACATATAAAGTATATAAAGTACGTGTATTTGGTGATGAGTATTTTAATAGTGCCTTCCTAATATATACACAAAGAATTGATAGTTTTAGTGTCATTCAAAAGAGATGCTTAAAGTAAAGAAAAATGGATGCTTCACTACAAACATTGTAAGCTTTTCCTAATATGGTGTTTTAATATTAGGAAAATATTTACTTACTCTTTTTTTACTTAATAAAGTGTATTGCTAACCTCTAGTTAAGTTTATTTCATCACAAGGAAAATAGTAGGGTTAAGATCTGAAATGAAGCTTCTAATTTTAAGCTACAAAGATGAACTCAAATGCACAGATTACTAGAACAAAATTGTCAATAAAAATTTGACAAGAAGTAAGAAAATGAAGAACCTCATTTATAAATTTGGCCAAAATAAGAGAAAATACGAAAATAATTCAACCTAAAAATTAAGATAGCTTTGATAGGCTAAATATAAATGCTGCAATCATCCCAATCACTGCTAAATCTCGAATCAACCAAATCTTCTTCAAAATATGGTGGTTTGCCAACTTGAGTTCTAATAACGATTAGTTAATAATGAATTGAAATAATTATACTTCCACTCTTTGAACTACTGTCCACTTCCACCTATACAAAACTCCAAACTGAACAATCAAAACATGAGAACGGAAAAAGGGCTCATCGACATCTCTAATATTTGGTTTATCATCGGACCTCTGCCATAGTGGTGGTGAAATGAGGAGAGAGAGACTAGAGAGGGGTCATTAGAGTTGTAGGAGAGTGAAGAAGAGGAGAATTAGAGAGGAATGGAGCAGTAGGTTATAGGAGGTGTACAATGGAAGGGACGAGGGCACTCGCAAGAGAGGGAATGAGAGGGCATATGTAGTGTACGTATTTGCATAGTTTATTTTTTAACGTGTCATAGTCACACGACACCACCTCTCACTCCTTCGTGTAACCAATTTTAATTGTTCTCTTTATTATTAGGTTGTTCTTTTTGGTATGTTGGTGCCAGTGTCGAACCTTTATTTTAACTTCTTTTGGGTTTGCATCGGGCTATGGTGTTTGAATCTACATAGATCATTACAGAGATGCTAGACTTTTTCATCTGAAATGTGTCTCTTATTAATCTTTTGTATCCCCTTGAGGCATAGTATTTGTTTTCTCACTATTGAGCAATATATTTTTCCCCACTTTTCTTTGTGTATAAGATTGTATTTTGTATCACTAATATGATATGAATAAATCTTTTGCTTATAGGCTTTCCCTTAGAGGAAAAAAACACGGAGAATAATTTGCTGCCTCCAATTATCTTGAATTAGTATTAAAAATCTAAATTGGACTTCAAATGTTAATGAAATGCAATTATAGTAGAAATTCTGCACTTCTTCCATGAACCAATATTATTTGAATGTAAGTGACATTACATTATATCACAAATGCTAGCATCTTGCAAATCAGACCACTGAAAATATCAAAAACTGTTAGTGGTGATATAGATTAAATGTTAAGTTATGGTTTGATATTGATGATTATTTAAGCTTGAACTTGTCCAGTGTAGCGCTTTTCTAGTGTCAATTCTTCTTCTTATATTTCTTAAAATTGTTCATCTTCATATAAAATTGGAATGAACTCTATTAGCATAGGAAGTAGGGGTGAAAATAGATCGGTTCCACCTACATTCGGATCTATATTTTAGATTTTAATACGAATTTAGATATAAATGTTAGATGGATAGCAAAATTTAAAATCATATCCTAATTAAATAGGTATGGATATTTTTTGGATGTGGATCGGATAATTTTAAGATAAATGATCGGATCTTAAACATATGTGGATCGAATTTTAAACTAATTATGATATTTCTTTTGGAGACAAATTAGCACAAAATATTAAAACTTAAAAAAAATTCATGTCACATACATTATTAGTAACAATATCAATACTCACCATTTAAACAAGCAAATCTAAAAATTGTAGATTATTCAAAAAAAATATATGCGTATAAATGGTTATCAAATATTTATATTCCTATCCAAAAAATTATATTCGACTCGCATCTGTATCTATATCCGAGTTTTTTTACCAGTCCTACCCATATCTGGATCCTTATCTGGGTCAAGTAAGAAATTTTTACCTGAATCCGATCTGAATTGGGTCAGAGATATTAATGACTTGTTTTCACTCCTAATTAGTATTAGTAACAAACCACATAATACTCAACCACCGAATTGAGATATTATCCCAAACACCAACTTATGATTGATTTTGCTACAAAGAAGAAGAGGATAGTTGTAACTAAGCTCATCTTTCTTCGGTATTATCTTAGTGGAGAATATCTATAACTAATTTTATCTTTCTAGACTTATGTACCAACTCTATATATATCAATACATTAGTTTAGCAAAATAGTAATCGAAAGCTAAACACTTCTCAAATTCTTTCTTGGTATCAAATCATTCTTGTTGCTAACGCATTTTTGATCCTTTTTAGATGGCTGAATCCAATATTCCTATTGCCATCTTCCAAATCCCAGATATTGCTCATCTAGTTTTTGCGAGGCTAGATGGTAATAACTATCTTGTTTGGGTCTCCCAATTTCTCCTATTTTTCAATCTCATAAACTTCTTGGTGTTGTCAATGACTCTAAACCATATTCTAGGCAATATCCTTATACTGGTGAAAATTCTTCTGAAGTTGTAGAAAAGGACATTGCTGTGAATCCAAACTACATGTTATGGCAAAAGAAAGATTACTATATTCTTAGCTAGTTAATTGCCATACTATTGGAGAAGATTATATCTACCATAGATATTCTAACTACTTCATGACATGTTTGGAATGCTTTGGCCACTCGTTTTGCTTCACCTTCGAGATCTCAGATCACTCATCTTTGTTGCCAACTACAAGAAACTCATCAAGAATCAAAGAAATATTGTAATTACATTCATGAAGCCAAGTATATTGTTGACCAACTTGCTCTTGTTGGACAACCTAAATCATGAGTTAACTTCTTTTCTGATGGTGGTTTAGATGTCAGGTTTAATCTATTTATCACTTCCTATTCTTTTGCTATAGGAAATGTCGATATGACACTTAAAGAATATCAGTCCAAATTGCTTAATTATGAGGCAATGTTGGACAATCAAATTAAAGTTATTGGAACTGAAAGAAGTTCTTTTACTAAGGCTAGAACAATAGGAAACGAAAGTTTCCAAATAACTAGCCAAGATATTCTCAACCTTCTGAGGCTTCACAAATAAGTTTCAAAAAGCCAGAGAGTAGGTAGTCCATTGAAGCACAAGGTAAAACCTATTCACTAAATGATTATTCTTCTAATTGTGCACTACCAGATTTGTGGAAAAAACAACCATTAAGCTCTCGATTGCTTTCATTGCATTGACTACGTTTGTCATGGTCAACAACCTCCAAGTAAGCTAGCTGCAATGGTTGCTCATTCAAATAATTTGGTTGAAGATCAAACTTGGATCACTGATAGTGGTGCAAATAACCATATTACGGTAGAGCTTGAAACATCTCTCATAATTCAGCAGCCTTATAATAGACCTAACATTGTGGGAGTAGGTAATGGTGGTAATTTGCCAATTTCTCACATTGGATCAACTTCTTTTCCTATCACTTCTTTAACTTTGAAAATTATATTACATTGTCCTCTTGCATCCGTAAATTTGCTTTCTATTCACAAATTTGTCAGGCCAATAATTGTTATTTTGTTCTTACTCCTTCTTATTTTTGGGTGAATGACTTGACAACAAGAACGATCCTCCTATAAGGACCTACATAGTTTGGTCTTTATCCAATACGATTAGAGAATATCTCATCAAATTAAATGAGTGGACTTTTTGCATTACTTGGGGCGAAGATAGCAACTTCTATATGGCATTGTAAAATAGGGCATCTATCTTCTCATGTTTTAAATTACTTGATTAAAAATCAACAACTTCTTATCACATAACATGTGGCTTCTAGCTAATTATGCACACCTTGTCAATTAGCCAAAAGTAAGAAACAACCATTTCTGAATTCTAGCCATGAATCTAATCATCCATTAAAATTAGTTCACGCTGATGTTTGGACTTCACCTGTTCAATCTATTATTTTAAGTACTGTATTATATTTGTTGACTTTTCTCATTATTCATGGATTTTTTCCTTTAAAACAAAAATCCGAGGTATTTTATCTATTTTACTAAGTTTAAGATTTTAATTGAAAAAAATATTGTCTTGCAAAATTAATTTGTTCACAAACCTCGGAATGAAATAGTATTGCTAAATGAAACATTGTCACATTGTCAAAATTAGTTTAACATTACTTGCACAATCAGGCATGCTAATGTATCTAATAAATCATCTACCCACAAAAGTTTTACAATTTTCTAATCACTATACTAAACTTTGTCATGTTAAATCTAATTACTCAAAATTTCATATTTTTGGGTGTGCATGTTTACCACTTTTATGGCCTTATAACAAGCATAAGCTTGAATTTTACTGTAAACGATGTATTTTCTTAGGTTATGGTTTCTAATCAAAAAGGTTATCGTTGTCTCGATCTAACTTCTAGTCAAATATACATCTTAAAGCATGTCGTGTTTGATAAGAATACTTTTGATACAATAGATATAGCTAGCTCAGAATCTTCCTTAAGTGATCACACACGTGCATAAGATACAATTTTACCTTCACCCCCTATTTCACCTTTTTTATCTCCTTCAATATCTTCTTCCATCACAACATCCAACACCCAAGATCCCTCACCATTATCCAGTAATGCCCCTACTACTCCTCTTATGTTGCCAACTCCACTATCATCTCCTTCAAATATGGCTCATACTCCTAGTTCACCATCAACCTCGTCAGCATCAATCGACTTAGAGCAAACTAATCTTTCCCAACTCACTCTTCCACCTAGCATCGAAACCACCACCAATCCTTCTACACACCCAATGCAGACAAGGTCTAGAATTGGTTCTTCAAGACCAAAGTCTTTCTCTAATTTAAAAATGTTTGCTGCTACCAAACATCCACTTATAGCCTTACATGTGAGTAAAGTACCATCAGAATCTACATGTTATTCTAACGCTATCCAGAATCCTACTTGATGTGCTGCTATGGGGATAGAATTCGATGCTTTGCTTGCAAATGGTACTTAGTCTCTCTGCCCTATGCTAGTTAATCAAAAAATTGTCCGCAACAAATGGGTATACAAGCTGAAACAGAAGGCTGATGGATTTATTGGGAGATATAAAGCTCGTTTAGTTGCCAAAAGCTTTGATTCAAATTGATGGTGTAGACTATGCAGAGACATTTAGCCTTGTTATAAATCTTGCTTAGTACGCTTGCTTTTAGCTCTTGCAACTCAATTTAATTGGCATTTGAAGCAACTGAATATTTCTGATGCATTCTTGCATGGTTACCTCGACGAAGAAATTTACATGGAGCAACCATAGGGTTTTATAGATCAAGGACATCTAAATTATGTCTGCAAATTATAGAAATCATTGCCTTGAATGATGCACAAATTTTTGGAATCCAGTACCAACAGGTATAATCCCCCGAGAACAACGTTCTTTTTTAGGCCTTCTTTTTCTTCTTGTTCTTTGCCATAACGCTCATTTTGGGACGGGTTGGAAGAGGAATTTCAAATTCTTACATGAATGAGACTGATCACACTTGATCAATGAAAAATTAAATCACAAAGAATTTACGAGTGAGTATTACACCAAGAATTTACAAGTAGATGAGTGATCGACCTTGTTGATATAGCTTAGTCTAAAAAGCATCACGTGCTTGGTTTAATTGTCTAGCGCAAGCTTTATTGGAAGAATTTTATTAGATCTTTACTTGACAGCTTTCTCTTTATGTTTTACAATTCACAGGTTCACATTTTTATCTTGATCTACATGGCTGATATTATTGTAACTAGAAATTCTTTGAATTATCAATTACTTGGTTGATAAATTAAAAGCAGAGTTTGCTGTCAGAGACCTTGGATCTTTATTATATTTTCTTGGAATTCATGTTTATAGACTCTAATTATCTTTATCTTAACCAATCGAATTACATCATCAATCTCTTACAACGTGTAGCATGGATGGTGCTAAACATATGCTGCACAATGTATATCTGGAAAGAAATTCTCACAAACGAATGACGATCGGCTTCAAGAATCTACATTTATCATCAAATTGTTGGGGCTCTTTAATATTGCACACTCATATGGCCAGAAATATCTTTCTCTGATAACAAGTTGTCCTAGTTTGTCCATTCACCAACCATAGTTCACTTTGTTGCCGCCAAGCGTGTTTTGTGTTACCTAAACTGTACTATTGATTTTTGTCTACATTACACAAAGAGCAATCTTAGTCTTAATGCTTATTGTGATTCTGATTGGATGGGAACCCTACTAATCGTCGGTCCACTAGTGGATATGGTGTAATTCTTGGCTCTTGTCTAATTTCTTAGCAAACAAAAAAACAATCAGTTATTTCTAGATCTAGCATAGAGGCAGAGTATAGATTTATTGGTATTGCTAGTAGTGAGCTTTATTAGCTACGTATGTTGTTTAAAGAGCTACCTGTACCTCTTCTTGCTATTCCTATTATCTGGTGTGACAATGTGAGTGCTCTTGCTCTAGTTTCAAATTTAGTATTTTATGCAAAAACAAAACACATTGAAGTAGATTATCACTTTATTTGGGAGAAAGTTCTTGACAATGAGATTCAAACCTATTACATCTCAACAAAAGATTGAATTACTGATATCTTTACCAAAGGCTTGTCTTCAGTTAGACTTTTATTTTTGCGAAGCAATCTCATGCTTGTTGACACCCTCCTGGAGCTTGAGGGGAGCTTTTAGCAACCAACCACATAATACTCAACCACTACATTGAGATATGTCCCTAACACTAGTTCATGGTTAATTTTGCTACAAAGAAGAATAAGATAGTTGTAACTAAACCTATCTTTCTCTTATACTATCTTGGTCGAGAATATATGTAACTAATTTTATCTTTTTAGACTTATATACCAACTCTATATATATCGAGCTAATACTCCTTCCTTGGAGTTAAAGCTCCTTCTTCCCTCTCCCCTCTCCCAACTGCTACCTTCCTCACTCTTAGCAATCACTTCTCCATGACTACTATTTTCCTCTCCTTACCTCCAGCTTCCCATCCCCTCTTTCCCCCGTAGTAGCCTTCTTTAAGCTCTCCATGGCTCTCACTGATGAGGAGTTTCTAAGAAAGTTTGCTGCTCTCCTCTCATATGAAAAATTAGAGGAAAACATACCCTTTGATAAAAAAAAACACTCTCCCCGACCACAAATCTAAACTTTGTTTAGTGGTGAAGTTGATAGTGACCGATCAATTTATGTTAATGGCCTCAAGACTTTGCTCTCAAAGGCCTAAAACTTAACCTAATCCGGTGGAGTTCATTGAAGCAGGTAAAAGTGTTTTCTTGTTGGTGTTTGAAAAGGAAGAAGATAAATGGAGAACGTGGTCGAGCTCACCATGGTTCTAAAGCTGAGATCTCTTCATTTTCAATAATTTCATCCTAGATACTCCGGTGGACTGCTGGTGCTTCTACCACCGTGACTTTTGGGTATAATTTCATGGTTTACCTCTAGAGTACCTCTCAACGTCCACGATGCAAAAGTTAGCCTCTACATTTATAAAAAATACCCAACCACACTCTACTATCTACTATAGATATATAGTTTAAGATTATCTTTAACCATAAAACTAAATTAAGCTCCAAAATAGTCTGATATTGTTTAGAGACCCTAAATTGGTTCAGAAACCAAACATCTTTTATCTTTTTCATATCTAATCAAGTTTATTCTTTAAAAAAATCAATATTAAAAAATGAGACTAACTAATCGGGTTCAAAGGTTAGTTTCAACAAAATAAGGCCTTGTGCGGAATGTAATCAAATCAAGTCTCCGAAACACTAAAATCGCATCCAAACACTTATCTTATAAGATAAACCAATCTAAAACTATTATTATTTGAAATGGAAGAATATTTCACTTTATATTCCATCCAATCAGGTGGGGGGTTTTGCAATATAATTACATTTCATTTTTCGATTTAGCATATAAAGCTGAGTGCATTTATTTTCTATAATTGATGTACATTTTATTATATTAGAATACACATAATTATATTTGCAATGCACGTTAGAGTTCATTATTATAAATAAAAAAAAATAAATACAATTAAATTGCAAATGCCCCCATCATCAGATGCTTGTTAAGTTAAAAGACAGAATTGATATTATAAATTTTGTAATAAATTAGAGGTTTGAGAAAAGAGGGCTTTATTTGAATATAGCCAAAATATACGGTATGTATTCCATGTACATACAAAACGGAGACAATTCTCAAACACAAGTAAACCATATAGAAAGAAAACAAGCAGTGCTTCATTCACATTCAAATAGAAACTTATTCCCCAAACCCCATCACAAATTAACGAAGAAACAAAATAGAACATCGATTAAACATGCGACGGAGCAAACGAGACGAGCTTCTTAGACTTGAGCCAAGGCTTAACTACGACGACCGCGTCAAACACCTTCTCGGCGCCGGAATGGTGAACCTTGGCGACGACTTTGAGGTAGTACTTGACCCCACCGACCACCTGGCTCTCGGCTTGTACGACCCGGGCGAAGGCGAGGAGGCCACGGCTGGGATGACGTGGACCCGCGCGGCTGCTGGCCTGGCGGTTGTACGCCGCGACGGAGAAGCGGCCGAGGGCCTGCACCTCCTTGTTGGATCCCACGTTCTTTATCTTCGTTCGTGCGCCGACGTCGTCGCCGTTTCCGAGGGTTGAGGAGGTGGCGGTGGTGGCGAGGAGAGAGAAGAGAACGAGGGCGGAGAGGAGGAGGATGGAGGAGGAGGAGGAGAAGAAACCAGACGCCATGGTTTTCTTTGAAGAGAGAGTGTGAGAGAGGTGGTGGTTTTGGTCTATAGAGGGAGAGGTAATGTTTTTGGAATTAGCTCTTCTTCTATATCCTTCGTATTTATAGAGAATCTGTACGATTTAATATATTTAGGAGTATAATAGTAACACTAAAAACTTATATTAAAGTATTATAAGTGATTATTATTATTTATTAATTATAATTTTTAATTCAAAAAATAGAAAAAATATCTCGACTTTAACAAGTTATTTTGCATGTAGACCCTCAAAAAATTCTGTATTTACATATATATTCTTTTAAATTTCCTGTTATTTTTTTTGATAATTATATTATCTTAGTAATTTATAAGACTACAGAAAAATTACTATCACATATAAAAACTAGCTATTATAACTATTAGATTTATTTCAAAATACTAAAGATATGGGGATAAATTTTTGGTTTAAATTAGATTTTGGACAAAAATCATTGTATTTTTGTATCCTTAAGAATTACTTCACTTTTATCCAAATAGTACATACAATCAAAGTTAAGACAAAAAAACTTAAATAATCTAAATTATGTTAGATAGATATTGATTAAAAATAAAACTTTAGGATGGCTTAGTGATACAAAATTAATATAGGGGGAGGTTGGGTGGTTTAGAGTAATTAAAATATATTTAACCGTAACTTTTTCTACTTAATTGTGTAATATAAGCAAAGATTTATGACTGTTAGTTAAAGGAACATTACAAGTGATAGCTAAGAATTGTTCTCATTCCTAATATGGCAGGGGTAAATTTATAATTTTATTTATTAATGTTTATTATTTTCCCTTATATTTTTTCTATATAATACCTCTTATATCATATGAATTAATTTTAGGTTTCTTTTACATAATTGCCGCTAAAAATATAAAAATATCATAATTGCTACCGAAATCCTTTATAATATTTTTCAAAAGTTATATTATGGTTAATGTTACAAAAATTATTCAGAGAATATTTCTAACAAATACATATAAATGATCAAAATATTTTTATTTTTTTGCGACATTAGATAGTATATATGTTGCAAGAATTTAGCTTGGCATTATTGGTCCAATCATCATATTGGAAGATTCCAAACTTGCAAAACTAGGTGACCCTTAATTATAGATACAGTGCATAATGGATAGCTCTTTCTTGCAAGGCAATCCTTTTCTCCTCAATTATCCATCCCATTTTGTAAAGGAAACAACCTTTTGATAAGTTTTTTTGGGTCCATTGTTCACGGGAGTTTCCTCCCTCAAAAGAGACAAATTATTTCAACGAGTTGGTCATTATTTAACTATTTATCCTTGTCTTTTTGATGAATTATATACATTAAGAATGCACGTATATTTGGGTTACTATACTTCATGGCTTGCTAAGAAAGCTTCAGATATTTCCTGTTACTATTAGTCTGTTGTTACTGTAGAGAGGTGGTGTCAATATAAATTTATTTATCAAATCTAGTTCGCTCTCCAAATTTAATATTGAAAATGATCCGTTTGGTTGGTCCCATGCCATATCATAGGTTGTGGTAAAAAATTATTAAATTGTTCAATATTACTATTTTTAAAATAAAGAAATTGCTAAATTATCGGTGGTTTATCTCTGGTGGAACTAAAATGGTGAACAAATATTGTTTCCGATATATAAAGGGAAATTTTTTTCTTAGATAGTGGATACTAGAAATTGTTATGAACCAGATCTGGACTGATCTGGACGTAAGAAAAATATGAAAATTTAGGTGGTTGCCTCGTGAGTTAGGGGTCTAATAGCCTTAGATTGGGGATACGATGAAAAGATATAAATAAAATAATGGAAGGAGGTTTAAATAAGACAAAATGGTAAATGTATAACGTTGCAATAGTCGTTAGAGGATGGCGAATGACTAAGGGTAGTGGTGGACAACCGTATAGTATGGTGGCTGTTAGAGAAATGTGGTAGCTAGGGTTTGGGTGATTGGAAGAGTTCTATGATTACGACATACTCCTATGAAGATAAAGATGATTTAACAGCTACGATAAAAATAGTATATATGATAATAAGTAAATAACTTTGATACTTGAATAAATAAACAAAGAAGCTTAGTCCTTTTATATATAGAAATTAGGTACAATGAGTTCTACTCGGATTAGCCCTAAAGGTTTATAAGAATCGAACTAGAACTTGCTTAGAGGCTATCATGACTTAATTAGACTTGTCTTACTAGCTTACATGACTTAACTAGACTTATTTTAAGATTTATATTACATAACTATATTTGTTTTAAAGGCTTACATAAGAGATGGACATAAATCAATTAAAAGATAAATATGCTTAATCATTGAGCCCAACATCCTCATAATGCAATCTGATCTAATCTAGTTTGTATCAATCTACCATGCTTCCGACCATCTTATTCTTAAGGTGTCCATGGTGGTTTCCATACCTCCTGCCACTCTCAAACTGTATGCTCTCGATTTTCATGTGGGTCTCGTCTGCCATAAGGAAGAGGGCCCTATGGTGGATTGGTGGATTCTGTTCTAGAGCTCACTTGTTTGAGCCATAGTTTGCCCTAGCTACAAGTGGCTCGGGCCAAATCCTAGCCACGAGTGGTTTGGGCCAAAATCTTAGTGCATGTGATTTAGGCCATAGTTTATGTGCAATTGGTCCAAGGAAGTAATCAGTCAGGATGGTTTGGGCCGGTGAGGCCTAGATCGCTGCTAGTGGAAAGCTAGGGTTTCTTTTCCCTAGTTTCCACTGTGAGTGGGGAAGACGACCTTGTCCCTTGTGATGGTAACTGTTTCAATACGGCAGTAGCAGCTGTGAGGCTCTATAGTGGTGGAGGGACCTCTATTGCGGCCAAAGAAAGGGTTGAGGTTGTGGTTTGGGTTGGCTCATCCCCTCTCTCCCGGTTTGGATTTTCTTGGCATAGGATGGCTTGCTTTGCCATGGCCAACAGTGCTAGGCAACGGTGGGCAGCTAATAGGGCCTCTCTTAAGGCTTGGATCGAGTTGTTGAGGGAGGTTTGCATCTTCTTCTACTTGTTTGAAAATTCTTTAAATATTGTCTTCGCCTACGCTAGTGGCTCATTGTCGGTAGTTACTGGTGGTGGCTAGGAAACCTCCACAGGGATGGCGGCAAGTTCTTATTCCTCCATGGCTACAATCCCCTGAGATAGTTTTGGATCATGTGTTCATCATTGTCCAAGAAATATTGGCTCTGATACTAATTTACGAACCAAATCTGGACCGATCCGGATGTAGAAAAATTATGAAAATTTAGGTGGTGGTAGCATCACAAGATAGGGTTCTAAGGGCTCTAGTTTTATGTCAATTAGATGTCTATTGTAAAAATATAATTAAAATAATAGAGTAAGATCAGAACTAAGCAAAACGATAAATATTTAACGTTGCGGTGGTCCTTAGAGAGTGATGGATGCCCAAAGGTGATGGTGGATGGTCGTAAAGTAAGGTGACTCGTGAAGGCGATAGTGGCTATGAGTTAGAGGTAGAATTATGGTTTCTAACCTAGATCTACTCTTAGAAAAATAAACGACTATGATTAACTTACTTCTATTGCTAGATTATTTTACTCTTACTCCTAAAATAAACTCAAGACTAAAATAATTTCTCAATTCTTGGATACTTGAATTAATGAACAAAGAAGCCCGGCCCTATCAGCTATAATGAGTTTTACTCAGACTTAGCCCTAAAAGCTTATATGCCTCAAACTAGGACTTGCCTTAAAGGCTTAGATGACTTAATTAAACTTGTCCTTTTAACTTATGTGACTTAATTAAACTTGTCTTAGTAGCTTATATAACTTTATTAGACTTGTCTTAAAAGTTTACATGACATAACTAGATTTACTTTAATGGCTTACATAAGAGATAAATATGAATTAATTAAAAGATAAATAGGCTTAATCCATCGATCCTAACGTCCTCATGATACGATCTAATCTAACCCGATTGATGTCACAATTGTCCTCCTGCTCCTACTTCTACCATTCAAAACTTCCTTACCATCTGCCACCATCCTCTCCCAAGTAGCCTTTTCAATCAAATTCTTTCTGCGTTCTAAAACTTCTCCACTATCACCATTCATCTTCATTCTATCCCCCTAAGGATGTAGTTCTAAAATAAGATTCAAGATAATTATCTGAATCGTCCTCATCGATTTCCTATTTTTTTTTCCATGTCTATCTTCCATATTTTATCTCCTAGCTCCTCCCTTCTTTGTTTTGTTGTATTTAACTTCCTAGTAGGAGCACTACATTTCACTTGTTTTTTCATAGATGCTATCCTAAACACCTTGTGGGCGATTATCCTCTTAGAATTTTCTCTCTAGAAGAACATTTTCGTAGCACCATTTGTGAAAAATTCTTATCCCAACTGCCCTAGTCATAGCTACGGCTCTGATCAAAACTTCATTTACTCTTTCTAACCCAAGTGGATGATTTCACACCTTCCATTTTTTGTTCATTTCCTTCTATTTCACATTTAATTTCAAACACCATATTTTCTGTCATCACTGCTAGTGTAATAGGAATATCGACGATGTCTTTGACCATAACTTTTAGTCTAGCTACTTTTAATTCTTCTTTCTTCATAATTTTTTCATCTACCATAATCAAAGTACCAAAATTTTCATACAATAAATGTAATTCCAACAATGAATAGGAATATTTGCTAACCAAATTCAGATCGACTCTTTCTAACATACCATCTGGCGGTCTTTTCTCCACAGGGCAAACATCACCACCGTAATGCCAAGATCTACCTCTTCTCCTTTGATACCTTTTCCATAAGCAAAGGAAAATCCACTAGGTACTCATAGTTTGAGGCTGCTCTAGCCCTCCATTCATGACCCCCCTTCCACAGTGTATTCATAGCCAATTCCAAGTTGTGGGTAAAAATCCTATCTCTTTTGATGGTGGCAACAATACATCTTCTCAATTTGAACTCATTCTTGCGCATCACCTCAAAAGCCCGAAGAAGCACCCAAGTCGACTTCACAAAAGTAATCCCTTCTAAAATCGAACACCTTTGCACCCCATAGCATGATACTTAAACTTTTCACACTAGTAGTAGAGAATACTATTCCGGCACACAGCTGCCCAATGCCCATTCTCTTGGCACCGGCGCAACCACCAGATTGCCTCCTCTACGTAGCCATCAAAACCCTAGATGTTTCTTGATTAGAATAAGAAGCAGAACCTCACTGTATAAGGGTTTGCTATTCCACTTCTCAAGATTTCCATTAATTCTCTCTTCTATGAGGTGTGATCTCTGCCAAGACTTTCCCATATAAATTTTCCATGAGTATGAGATTAGCAATCCTGTTGGCCGAGGCAATCTCACTCCTCTCTCCACTCTCATCGGATCTCAACCTGCACTATCCGTTCCAACTGCATCCTCCGAAATCTCATCATGGATCAGATTGGCAATTGATCCATGGGCCTCTCCATGGGCTCGGGCCTTTCCCAGACGCCATTCTCTACATATATCTTCAGTTAGCTCTAGTTCATCTTCGCCTCAACCTTTCACCCCCCGACAACACCTTCTCTCTACAAACTTCGTCTCTTTGTTCCTGGAGCTTCTCCATTAGAGGAGGAGAGCAAGTTCGAGTGGTCTCCTACGCCATGCCTCGGTAATCTCACACTAACATTCTCTTCTAATCTACGCCATCTTTGTTTCTAAAACCTACTTTCATGTCGTTTCTTGATGCAGGCATTACTGCGATTTCTACGATACTTACCTCGCGCACGATTCTGTGAGTCGATCCGACTTTTTTTTTTTGCTGTCAGTGCTACTACTATTATTATTGTTGTTGTTGTTATTATTATTACTATTATTATTATCTTTTTGTCGAATGAGTGGAATACTGAGTTAGAAGTTTGGAGAAGAAGCTTAGAAAATGGAATCCAATTCTAGTAAATCTAGAGAACAAGATGATGTACAAAAATGATACTTGAGGGACACGTTCTACCTAGGGGAGAACTTTTCCTGTCGCATTGGACCTATGGTTCAAGAAGAAGAAGTTGAGATCAACGACGCCATTGCACACAGGAGTAGAGTAGAACGGATAAAATGGAGAAATGCTCCTTGAGTGTTGCGCGGCTTCCCCTTAAAATGATTTTATTAGGGCCGCTTCAAGACCTGCCTTGCTTTTTAGATCACAATATTGGGAAATTAGGAAATGACTTATACAAACGTTGAGTGTAGATAAGATTAGAATGTCGAGATGGGTGAGTGATGTTGGGGACTATAACAAAACACAAAATATTGGATGTGCATATCTGAAACAAATTAGAATTAATACCTATAGTGGGTAAGCTATGTGAGAATCAATTGTGATGGTTTAGGCATGTTGCACAGGAGAAAACAAAATGGACTGGCAAGGAAACTGTTTTCTTATTGATATAGAAGAGGCTTTAGAGGGAGAGGAAGGCAAAAATGATGTGCAACGAAGCAATAAAAGAATGGAGGAAAATAATCCATATAACTGACCCCAAATATTGGGTACAACATTTTGTATTAAGTTTTTGTTGAACATGGGGAATGTAGGTTTTTTTTTTTTAAATCTTGTTCTGGATTCTGGAAATATTGTTGAGAAATTTGTAGATGTGTGAGAAAATGAATTATATGAGGTAAGGGAGAGAGTAGTTAGTAAATGGGCATTTTCTTTCATTGGCTTGTGATTTGATTTTTGGATTTTGCTTAAAAATTATTAGGAATATTTCTTGTTGTCATATTGAGAGAGAGTTGTTGAGAGATGGCTAATTTTTCGGTTTTTTCATTATTGATAATTGGACATTTCTGCTTTCTTATTATAATTTGGTTGTTATTGTGGTGCTGCTAACTTTTAATAATGTTGTGAGACAGGTTATAATTTTTGTCTCTCAGAGCGTAAATTTTTATCTTCTTGAAAAGGGGGTAGCAAGTGCCCTTTCTTGATTCTATTTGATAATGAAACCTAGCCTTCTCTAGATAGCGCTGCTAAGTTCTATAATGTAGTTAGACAGGTTAAAGTTTTTGTTTCTCAGAGCTTAAGTTCTTATCTTCTTGAAAAGGAGGTAGCAAGTGCCCTTTCTTGATTCTATTTGATAATAAAACCTAGTCTTCTCTAGATGGTTGTGTTTCTTGTTTTCCCATTTTGAAATTGAGAAGTTTCTCTTCTCGTGTTGGTCAAGCATTTCACAACAGAACTGATTATACTTTTCTTGCACAATGAAAAATCTTTTTGAAAACAATCATTGGTTGTTTATTATTTGAAATGTCCTAGTTTTCCTTAATTCTTTGGGCACACTATATTTTCTCTCGTTAGTTTCCATAAGTTTCCATCTGCTAATTTGAAAACTATTCATATGAGGTACCCTAAAAATAAGAGAGCTTTTAATGGTAACATAGAAGTTCTTCTCCACTTTTTATAGGGAATAAATGGGACCTAATGAACACTTATTTCTTATATTGGTTACTTCAACCAGAAGAACAATGTCATTTATTCGCAAGACAAAACATTATATATCTATGTTTTTACATATACATATATCTATTTCTACTTTCCAGCATGGAAGTTAGTTTTGGTCGATCTCGAGTGCGATTGGCCGATACCTGATCCATTTCACGTTCAAAATTTTTTTTTGAAAATTTTCTCCATTTTTAAATAATATTTAGAATTTTATGTAATTAAAAAATAATATAATTAAAAAATAATATTCAGATATAATTTTGGATACAGATATTGGATATCCGTTTACTCGCATATTTTTTTTGAATAATTTACAGTTTTTAGTTTGCTTATTTAAATAGTGAATATTAATATTGTTACTAATGATGTGTTATATATTATTTGCACAGGTTAATTTTTCTAATTTATATGTATTTGACATATTAAAAATTTATTTTTTTGTGACCCTTTTAATATTTTTTGTGTTAATTATGTCTAAATAAAATATCATAATTTATTAAAATTCGATCAACATCCGTATAAGATCTGATCCTTTTTCTGAAAATTATCTGTATTTGTATAATTAGAATATGATTTTAAATTTTTTTATCTATCCAATATCTGTATCCGGACTAAAAATATGGATTCAGATGTAGGTTGAGCACTATCCAATCCATTTTTACCCCTATCGATACGTATCATTTTTTCGTATGACTGATGCCGATCCTGATATTAGGAAAGAAGATAGTACTTTTGTACTGACCCATCTGAGGCCCCCAGGCAGTGTCTCTTTCCTATGATTAAATGAACCGTCCCTTTTCTGCCTGATATGAATCTTCATCCAAATGTAAGGCGGCGCTTCCCACTTTAAAGTCTTCGCCTTTAGAGAAAAATCATTGCCCGCCCCAACTCTTGATAACCTTGCTCTCCTCACCTAGCTAGTCTAAGCACAGAAGATCGAAATAGACCAAAATTGGGAGAGAGAAAGGGAGAAAAAGAGGGAAGATAGTAAGAAAGAAGGGAGAAAGAGAGATGAGAGTAAGAAAGAGAAAAAGAGGGTAGGGTGCTTGTCAGAGAGAGAGAGAGAGAGAGAGAGAGAGAGAGAGAGAGAGAGAGAGAGAGAGAGAGAGTATAAAGGAAAAATATAACATCTAAGGTAGCCAAAAGATTGACGGAGCTGGATTTGCGTTGGTTGATTTTGCCGAACATTTGTGGAGGTCAAAACTAAATCAGAAAAACATGGCTTGGGAGAGAGAGAGAGAGAGGAGGGAGTTGGAGAGGGAGAGAATTTTGAGAGAGTTTTTTCTTCAAGGGAGAGAGAGTTAATAAGAGAGAGTTAGTGGGAGAGAGTTTGATAAGAAAGAGAGTTAGTGGGAGAGAGTTAGTGGAAGAAAGGGTAAGAAACTTTTTTTTTGTGTGTGAGAAAAGAAGAGAATGTGAGTGGTAGAAAGGAGAGAGATAGAGGTTGAGAAAATAATATTTATTATTTAATTTTTAGATTATTTATCTAATTTTACAATTTTTTTGTATTTTTAAAATTATTTTATACAGACATATATGAATGGCCGACTCTACCAATATGACCGATACGTATCGTTTTTTCGAACGGTCAATTCAAATCCTGATTCCGATACTTGAAATCTTGCTTTCTAGTCTTTTCTCCAATCATCATGTTGTTGTCTTTTAGTGTAAATTAGGTGTCACTTTTGCAAGCAATAATATTATTGAATATTATGTCCATATAGGTCCCAACTTAATCTAATGAAATGAATTTTAGCAGATGGGAGGACATCTTGTTGCTTGATGGTCTGTACTAGATACAATAAAATGTCCAATTAAGATGAAAAGTTAAGAGTTAGGCTTTAATGTTAGAATTGTATATATGATGACAAACAGAATTCAGATGATAAATGTTGCATAAGATATGGTTTTGCTGTCATTATGTCCATCAATGATCATCGATCTATTAATTGATCAAGGTCTTTCTTGGTCATTGTTGCATAGTGTTTGCATAGTGGAAGAAGCATTATATTATGTTATTTGGCTGATTGCTGCTGATGTTGAGCCCAACTTTATGCTTTTAGCACCCAAAGTGAAATAGGGTGGTTTCCTTTCTGCTTCAGTTTATAAGCAAGAAAAGCCTCTTGTTCTATCTATTGAGGAGGTCCTTCAAGCCGTTTAGATGTGGTTTAATGAGGTTTGTTTTCTATTGAATGTATTCTCAATTTCACTTTTCAGAAGCCTGTTCATATGATCCAAATTCTCCTCTTTAATAGGTTTTTCTGTTTGAAGATCTTTTTCCTTTTGAAGTTTTGATGGTATGATGCATTATTGTCTACTTGTGTACCTTTCATTTGGTGAGCTACTTATTTGCCAACTCATTAAGATTAGTGCCTTCCCCTAAAAGAGAAACTATTTCATGTTGATCACACTGAGGTCTATTGTATAAATTCGTTAGCTAACTCAATGAGTACGAGAACCAATATTTAGTTCCTACTAGTTCAGATATTACTTACAAATATGAGCTAGATTTTACGGATCATATTATCTGTGTTTATCATTCAGCTCCTACATTCTTGTAATTATCCTCCTGAACAATTCACCATCTAATGTAAACCATGACCCCTTTAGATTTTCAGCTACTTGTTAGATTCAATTGTTGGAGCAGCAACTATTTTGTCTGATTTATTCTGGTATCAAATTTGAGATGTCTTTTCCTTCCATCTCTTTTGCAAAGGTAGTAGTATTTCTACAACTCTGTATTTAGCTTCCATTAATTTCATTACTGATGTGCAAGGTTTTAAACCATGTATCCTAGTGATTGGTATGGAATTCTCTTCCCAGTATTTTGTAGTAATTGATATATAGATTAGCTACCTTTGCTCTTAATGGTGCAGTCATCTGTCAGAAAGCAACATAATGTTGGATATGATCACAAGGTTTTAATACTTTCATCAATATATGTTAACTCTCTCTTTCTGGCTTTGGCACTTTGCTCCCATTATCTAATATTTTGCTTGTTTAATTTGTATAACACAAATGTACATTCCTATTCTCAGCAATTTGAGGAGCAACAGACTCAAAAAGTTTATTTGATGAAAAATTCTAGGAGAATCTGGGACAGGCTGCAGCTTTCCAACAAGTAGGTGCCTCTTTTAATCAACATCTCTCTCTGCCAGGAAATATGTGGAGGCCTCGTTTTCCAGTTTTGCCACCTCCAATTTTGCCATTGGGAGCATCTTCTGCACCTCTAATTCCGGTAGTCAGTCCCCTCTTTTGCCAAACCCAGACCAGGTAAATTCGAAACATTTACTTTTATCCTTTCATGCTCTTATACATTTCTGTACCCTGTTTCTTTTTGGGCACTTTGGTGTTTCCCTGCAAACTGATTACATAATTAACTCATTTATCTTGTATTCTGATCATTCACCTGGGTCATACTACTAAAATTTATCTATTGAATGTCAAATATTAAGAATAACACATGATGGACCTCTAGCTATTTTTAGTTAGCTGATACTTACATCATGATCTTGTCTATTTTATGCTTTTATAAAACCAAAGCTAACAATATTACTGAGGAGAACTTATGCTGTCTAGCCAAGACATGAGTAGAATTTTCTTACACCGGTAAAGCAACAGGCAATTGAAGGTCTATGATGCTCTTTAAAGTTGACTTTAAATCTAAGTGCTTACTAGCCTTAGTTTAAGCTAAAAGGTATTAATATGATACCTTCAAGTCTTATTTATGTTGGTTTCAGCAAAAAGTGCAGTTTCATGGGAAACAAGTTGGCTTTGGCTAAATAAAGATAATTCAGACAGGTAAACTTATCCGAGCAGATAATGTCTGAATAATTTTAGTCACCCAAGGATGTTAGAATCGCTTTTCTTGGGATGTTTGCATCAAAACTTTGTATTGGAATGTGTTCTTTGAAACTTTTGACTATTCTTTTAAAAACAATGGCCTTACCGCTTAGGTGTCCATCTTTGTTTTATTTGTCATGTTTTAGTATGTAAGTTGACACTGAAATTCGAATTCATCGTAGATGTTCCTAGATTTGTGGATTTTAATAGCTTACTATGGTTCTTAACAAATATGCAAATTATGTATCTTGTCCTATGTGCTAATTTTAACTGTCTTTAAGTACCAGTTCTATTTTCAAACTGCCTTGTTTTTTGGGCATCCACCCCACCCTATGCAATGGCGAGTGACCGAGTAATAAGTGGCCCCTATCTACCTGTATACTGCCTATAGTTTCTTAAAATCTTGCTCCTGATATAAATCAATATAGTACTAACGATCAACGGTTGTGGCTTAGAGGGATCTACATGTAGACAGCTAACTGGGCACCTTAATGTTATGACCAAAATCATCATTCAGCATTGAACTCTGTCAAGCTTGTTCAGACCAAAATTGTGCTTGATCTGCACGAATATCATTGATGGTGTCATTCATCAGCTGCTGAGAAAGACAGATTTCACCCATTTGAGTCTGAATGTGATCTAAATGCTTATGCAAAAATTGGAACTCTCCCTCAGGCTCATAGTCATGATCAGCAGACTGATATGAGGGATCATCAACATTTGTTACAGGAGTGGAGGAAGTCAGGAAGAACTAGGTTCTGAAGGTGACTTGTGTGCTTGACTGCCTTTGAAAGTGCTCTTGCCCCATGGCTTCAGAGATTTAAGTGTTTCTTCAGAAGAATTACATGTCAGATGGATATCTATCAAGTTAGGGTGTTCGAATGCCTGTCTCAATGTTCTAAAATATAAGGGCATGTGTTTTTGGATCCTTCTCATCCATGTCGGGATACAATTGCAAGAGAAAAAGAAAGGTTTTAAGTCATGTCATTCGAAAGCCAACCTCTACATTCGAACATTGTCGGGATTTTTTGCTAGCTTGGAGTAATTCATGGAACCCTTGAACCCATAGGAGTGTCTGTCATTATCTTGCAGAGATTCAACTTAGATGGAGCTTTTCAGGGTCTTCATCTTTCACATCACTTGTTTTCTAAATTGCAGACGACTTTGTCTTGACGGTTTCAGAGACGATCAATCAATTTTAAGGGTTACAGAGATTAGAAACTTATTACAGAAGCAACGAATCGCAGAATCTAGTGAGAAAAACATTTCAAATAGAGTCGTGGATATCAAGGGTTATCTATCTGTAAGTCATTCTTGTAAAAATGTTATTACATTATTATTAGCAATTAGTTTCACATAAAATCATTTGTGTCTTACGACTGCACATAGGTATTCTTTATTATTCTGCATTTTTAATATAGTAAGTAAGTGCGTATCAAGCTGTGACTAGGATATTTATTATTTTTCAAAGTGAAATAAAAGTTGATGTGATTTTTTAGCTTTTTGTCTGACAGTATACTATAATAACACAAGTCAAACAACATGCATTCAAAATGTATCTATTTCTGCATCAGGCATTGGGCAGAGGGGGAATGCCCCATCTGCTAATTTGTCAGTACGATGCGTGCGGAAGTGTTCATCTATGTTTTCAGTTCCGTAAACATTGAACTGTTCTTTTCTATTATTTTGCAGAATCGAGCATCTCTGGCAGAGCAATAGACTGGGAAAGCCTACCAACTAAGAGACAATTTAACGAAATAGGGCACAGATTCTTTTACTGAAGCCCACCTGATGTATTTATCCCACTTTGAGATGCGGTACTGTCTAGATATGCAACATCTACCTTGAAAACCATTGTTTGATTTATTTATCCTACTTTGTTTTATCTAGAACAGATGCTATATGCCAACAGATGTCCATATGCTTTCAAGATGGTTTGAGGATATGCTTAGAGAGTATCAGTGTTGTTTTCTGAGAGGAGAGAACATAACCTGGAATTCAAACTTGAGAATACTAATTCAACCAGAGCCTTCTATCCATGTATATATGTTGTTTCTAATAGTCTCTAATAAATCCATTTCTTATGGCCTCATGCAGACAGATAGATTCTTGCAGAACGTCAGAGTCTGGGGGAAGTCTCACTTGATCAACGATAGAGAAAGTTTGAACTTTGATTCGTTCAACAACCCTTCCTCCAAGAAGAGTTCAATGAATTTTCCGAAGGCAGAGATCCGATCTCCTAGTTCTCCGGTTACTTCCACTACAACATCTGATGAGAAGAGAGAAGTTAACGTCAGCAACATGTTTGTACAATTGCAACACCGAAAGGAATATTTTTTGTACACCTTGGCTGATAAAAATTCTTGTAGTTTGGGTGTATCTATTAGATTCTTAGGAGCAGTCATTTTCTCCATTCCCTCATAGTTTCAACCGAGCATTTTTGTGACATCTATGGGGGAAATACATTTCATACACTTATCATTTAGTTTTCAAACTATGTAAAGTAACAGATTTCATTTTGTCTACGGCTAAATTATCGCGCACTTTTCATCGGCATTTTTCCTGTAGACATGTTACAACACAAGAACACCAATAACACCAACTAAGAATACATCGCCATCGCGCAAACCGTATCTTCTGAAGTGTGAATTGGACCCTCCCTGATTCGCTCGAACGCATAATTTTCCTCCAATAAAGTTTGAAAACAAAAGAAAAACCAACCTAATTTGACTAATATCAAGCAGACAGCATAATCCATTCCTTTGCCAAGATCATTTTCACATGTTAGCATCACATAGACTTTCCTTGATTCCTATTACATGAAACTGTGTAACTATGTTTTCCAATAGCCTAATTAACTCATAGATTCCTTAAACCCTAGGATGTCTGCTATAGAATGTCTCATTCTTTTCTCTTTTTCTGCAAATCATTTCACCAGCCACTGGGTGTCAAAACTTTGACAGCCCACAAAATTGATTGGTTGAGAATGATGGTTGGACTAATTGGTTGATGGCTATGTAACTGATCCATTTGCATATCTTACAGCTAAGCTTATGGAATTAATGTGACCTAACAAGTGTCCAGCTTGCTCATGATATAGACCAGAGACAAAACATTGGTTGAGGATATCCTTTGTGTCTTCTTTGTTATCAGGTCATTTTGCTTTGATGATCTCTCTT